>NC_052158.1:57986639-58286773 GCF_902713615.1 Scyliorhinus canicula | reverse complement strand
CAGATCCCCAACAGGTCTGCAGTACCTGTGGAGAAAAAAACATATTTGGTGGAGGTGACGGGGGTCTTGCCCACTAACTGGAGGGCCGGCGAAAAGTTCACATTGCCTCTTTTCAAGAAGCCCAATTGCTATGCCACTCAAGCACTTAACTGGACATAGTGGGCTTTCCCTGGATGAAGGACCTCGGGGATGGGAGTCCTTCTCACCCAGAGGCGCCAGCTAATCAGAGTTCAACAGATATTCATTACTTAGCAACACCACTGACAGAGTGATGGCACCCACCCAAGGCCCAGGATGTCCAAGGGGACATGAGCTACAGGTGAACAATGGCAGGAAGGGTGGGGGGGTCACCAGGTCGGGCTTGTGTTGGAGGGTGGTCAGCAGCAAAGGCTGGGGTAGCTCGCAATGGATCCGATGTAAAGTCCATCAATTAAGCATTATCCCTCACATTATCCCCTCCTCCCCCACTCATTTCCTTATCATCCCTATCCCTCCTCCTCATTGACAGTCTAAACATCACAGCTCGGTATGGCAACTGCTCTGCCCAAGACCGTAAGAAACTACAGAGAATTATGAGTACAGCCTAGTCCGTCACACGAACCTCCCTTCCTTCCATTGACTCTGTCTACACCTCTCGCCTTGGAAAGCGGGCAGCATTATCAAAGATCCCTCCCACCGGGGTTATTCACTCTTCCAGCTTCTTCCTTTGGGAAGGAGATGCAAAAGTCTGAGGACATGCACTAACAGATTCAAAAGCAGCGTCTTCGCCGGTGTTACCAGACTCCTGAATGATTCTCTTATGGACTGATCTGCTCTCGTCACACATCTTCTCTGCTGAGTAGTACTGCCACTCCTGTATGCTTCACCCGATGCCTGTGCCTATGTTTTTATATTGTGTACTTATATGCCTTATGTTTTTTCATGTGTGGAATGATCTGTCTGGATTGTACGCAGAACAATATTTTTCACTGTGCCTGGGTACACATGACAATAAAACAAATCCAATCCAATTAATAGAGTCAGATAATATGGGAAAAATGTGGAAAAACAAAGAGATTCAGTGCTGATTTGCAGATTTTCACAACCTCATTACCAGCATCATTGAGAGGGATCAGCAAACTGATCAAAGTGGACCTAATGTGATCCAGAAGTAGGGTATTCATTTCCACAGCTCTGAACCTGATTCGCTTCACTGGTAAATTAAATGCACCAGCTCCCAATTTCTCATGATGACTTTCAAAGTAAGGCTAAATTGTAACAGCGACTGCAACAGCAATGGAATTTATAAAATTCTGCCGCTGATCCAGAACTTTGGAAATGCTGGACAATGCCTCAACAGCAATGCGACTGCTGGGTTTGGACTTCACATCAATCATGGATATCATGGTGTACAACAGTTTGATGCAGTATTTTTCGATCCTTTGAGAAACTCAGTTTTCTGCATCCCAATCCTACCGCAGTGAGCTGTGACATTATAGAAATGTTCAGTATGTCAGAGGCTTTTTCCCAGGGTAGAGGGGTCAATTGTAGGGGGCATAGGTTTAGAGGAGATGTACGAGGCAAATTATTTTACACAGAGGGTAGTGGGTGCCTGGAACTATCTGCCAGAGGAGGTGGTGGAAGCAGGGACTATAGCGACGTTTAAGGGGCGTCTTGACAAATACATGAATAGGATGGGAATAGAAGGATACGGACCCGGAAGTGTAGAAGATTTTAGTTCAGATGGACAGCATGGTCGATGCAGGCTTGGAGGGCCAAAGAGCCTGTTCCTATGCTGTACTTTTCTTTGTTTTTTGTTCTTTCTGTCAGGAGTTAATGTCATGTTACAATTAGCCACTAGGTGGAGCTAGAGGTAGCACTATAACATGCACTGACTCTTCGGCTTCTGGGAGAGAGTGGAGGAGAGGAGAGGAGACTAGAGTAAAGTGCATAGGCGATCTATAGAGGATAGCATACAGTTAGAATACAGAGATAGTAGGGCAACACAGTGGCGCAGTGGTAGCACTGCAGTCTCACGGTGCCAAGGTCCCAGGTTCGATCCCGGCTCTGGGTAACTGTCCATGTGGAGATTGCACATTCTCCCCGTGTTTGCATGTGTTTTGCCCCCACAACCTAAAAATGTGCAAGGTAGGTGGATTGAACATACTAAATTGCCCCGTAATTGGAAAAAATAAATTGGGTACTCTAAATTGAAAAAAGAAGAATAGTGTTAGTTGAGTGTAGTTTAATATAATCTATTGTTTACTATAGGAATAAGTGTTGAACTTTTTTTAAGTAGAGTAAATAAAGTTAGCTTTATTGATGAACTTAGCTTCAAATGTCTTTGTGAACATCCTAACAACGGAATCACAAAAAACACCACAAGTCACTGGACAATCAGATTCGAATGTTGAACTATTTCCCCCGAAGAGTACAGTCAGAAACAAGCCTGACATCTCTGAACGTTTTCATAGCTCGTCAAAGAAGGCAGCTATTGTGATTGTCTGACTCATGTCTGTGTTGCTAAGGCATGGAATGAGTTGTTCTACAATGTTGATGAATTGAGTGGCAACACACACGGTCAATGTGCTTGCTAGCATCGTAGCCCCATCAAGTGCTTTTCTAAATTTATGATGAGGTCCCATCCTCCCAGATCTGCGACATCTCTCTAAGGAAAAAAAAAAAACACTGACATGGTGACAGCATCCGGAACTGGAAATGGTCTCGATTCGTGTGACTTTTACAAGTCTGGATGATTCTGTCCATTGCCATTTATGGGACCTTGCTGTGTACAAATTGGCTGACACTACTTGCCAAGAAAACAATGGTGTCTATATTTCAAAGGTACTTTATTGGCTGTAAAGCTCTTTTAGACACAGCACAATGACTCAAATGCATCAGTCCATTATCTTTTACACAATAAAGATGACATAAAATGATTGATCTCTGATCTTGGCTGCTTTTTCACTCTAGTTGCTGTACATGGCAATTTAACATTTCGCGCTTTGGGTAGTGTGGACTTGCTTCTTTTCTCCAAGGATTTTAGAGAGAGAGCGCGAGTCAGGAGTGTTGATCGAGTGTGCACTTTTCTTTCTGGAAGTGTTGCTTTCAGCAATGCGTTGTGTTTCTGAGAACTTAAGAACATTTGTCAGTCTGGACTAAATGCTCCTGTCAGTCAATTTGGTTGCTGCCTTGTGCAAGCAGCACAAACCCAGCACAGCCACCTGCCATCCATGGCTTCTTTGACAGTCTGCAGTGGCATTTACTCACTCATTCACTCACCCTCAGGGAACAGGGGGCATCATGACTTTGAGAACAGGAAACTAGCTGTAAAGAGTGTTCATAAAGCACACAAACAGGCTGAGTGCCAACAAGTCAATGACAGGAGGCAAGAGCGGGAGAGATTTCTGGTCAGCCATGCGATGAAAGAAATTAGAGCCTCTACTATCACTATCCATAGCTCCAGATTCCAACATGCACACAAGTGCCTGTTGCCATGGCAACTTGAACCCCCTGAGCGAACTGCAACGCAACACCCACCAGACTGCAGCCGATTTGCAAAATGGGACAGTGGCAGAAGGGAAATGCACAAGTTTCAGAGCCTCATTCTTTACTTTTGAACTCTTTTTATTTTGGCGATGATGCGCTATCAATTGTACTAAAGACTCGAATGGGTACAATAGAGGCTTTATTACAGTTAGATGTTTATCCTCCGACTGCGGCTGGTAGAATGGCTGCTCAGGAGAAGTCATGCATATTTATACGGCTCCTTGTGGGCGGAGATAGCTGGCAGGGGCTACCGGCGAACCTGTAGTATAGGTACCACTGTACATCCCCTAATATAGGCACACACACAATTACACAGTGGATCACCACATTCACCCCCTGTTAAAAATGAGTCCAGCGGGGTTGGCATGGAACTATATACAGAATTGTGAATTATTTACAGAGGAGAGGGAAAAAAAAATGTGTCCATCTTGTAACCCGGTGCCCATCCGAGGTTAAGTCTGTCCGGTGGTCTGACGGTTCTCTGGGAACGACGTAACAGTGGTGGTGATGTCTGTACAGGCGGTGGCGGCGTCGGCGGCGTCGGTGCTGGTGGTATTGGTGCTGGCGGTGTTGGTGCTGGCCAGTAGCTGGATGACTCAGGGAGCGTGCCGAAATCTTCCTCGTCCTCTAGCGTGGGCAGGGGAAGGAGGGATGAACCTGGTGGGGCTGGTGCTGGGAGTGTGGGTAGCGCGTGGGTGGGGAGGTGTGTGCGAGTGGGAGTGGCACCCGAGGGACCCAGGTCCCTGAGTGAGACTGTATCCTGGCGGCCATCGGGGAACTCCACATAGGCATACTGGGGGTTTGCGTGGTGCAGGCGTACCCTGCCCACCAAGGGGTTCGCCTTGTGGAGTCGGACATGCCTACGTAGAAGAACCGGTCCTGGAGCTGCCAGCCAAGTCGGGAGCGACACCCCTGATGTGGACTTCCTAGGGAAGGTAAAAACACGTTCAAGGGGTGTGTTATTTGTGGCAGTGCACAGTAGAGACCGGATGGAGTGCAGTGCATCCGGGAGGACCTGCTGCCAGGGAGCGGCTGGGAGGTTCCTGGACCGTAGGGCCAGTTGGACGGCCCTCCAAACCGTCCCGTTCTCCCTCTCTACCTGCCCGTCTCCTCGGGGGTTGTAGCTGGTCGTCCTGCTGGAGGTTGAGCAGGAACTGACGCAGCTCATCGCTCATGAACAGGGCCGGCCCAAGGCACCGGCAACTCGGGCAGTCGCCCGGGGCGCCATGTGCTAGGGGGCGCCAGAGACTCGGGTCCCGCGCATGCGCAGTTGGGCCGGTGCCAAATGCGCATGCGCTTTGGCCGCCCTCCCCCAGGGCGGCCCCCTCCGCCCCCCCTCGGCCCCGCCCCCGCGCCTCGGGCCCGCCCCCCTCGCCTCGGGCCCACCCCCCCGCCTCGGGCTCGGCCCCCCCCGCCTCGGGCTCGGCCCCCCCCCGCCTCATCCTCGCCCCCCCCCCCCGCCTCGGGCTCGGCCCCCCCCCCCGCCTCAGGCTCGGCCCCCCCCTGCACCCCCCCCCCCCCCCCCCCCCCCCCCCGGCCCCGCCCCCCCGGCCCTGCCCCCCTACCCCCCCGAAGGGCGCCGAAGTTCAGCTTGCCCGGGGCGCCAGCAACCCTAGAGCCGGCGCTGCTCATGAATGAGGCTCCCCTGTCGCTGTGGATGTAGTCGGGGAAACCGAACAGAGCAAATATGGAGTCGAGGGCCTTATGACGGTGGCAGACGTCATATCCGGGCATGGGATGGCGAACGGGAACCTGGAGAATTTATCGACCACACTAAGGATATATGTGTTGCGGTCGGTGGAGGGGAGGGGCTCTTTGAAATCCACACTTTCAAAGGGGCGGGACGCTTTCACCAGGCGCACGCGGTCTGGCCGGTAGAAGTGCGGCTTGCACTCCGCACAGACCTGGCAGTCTCTGGTGACTGTCTGTACTTCCTCGACGGAGTAGGGCAGATTGCGGGCTTTGATGAGGTGGTACTACCGAGTGACCCCCGGGTGGCAAAGGCTGTCAAGCAGGGCACCAAGCTGGTCTACTTGTGCGCTGGCACATGTACCTCGGGAGAGGGCGTCGTTGAGCTTGCCGGGGCGATACAAGATATCATAATTATAGGTGGAGAGCTCAATTCTCCACCTCCAGATTTTATCATTTTTGATCTTGCCCCGCTGCGTGTTGTTGAACATGAAGGCTACCGACCGCTGGTCAGTGAGGAGAGTGAATCTCCTGCCAGCCAGGTAATGCCTCCAGTGAAATGAAATGAAATGAAAATGAAAAATGAAAATCGCTTATTGTCACGAGTAGGCTTCAATGAAGTTAGTGTGAAAAGCCCCTAGTCGCCATATTCCGGCGTCTGTCCGGGGAGGCAGTGCCGCACTGCTTCAACGATTGCCTGGGCCTCCTTTTCAACAGACGAATGTCGAATTTCGGAGGCATGGAGGGTGCAGGAAAAGAATGCCACAGGTCTGCCTGCCTGGTTTAGAGTGGCGGCAAGGGTGACATCTGAAGCGTCGCTCTCTACTTGAAAGGGCAGTGTCTCATCTACTGCATGCATCCCGGCCTTGGCTATGTCTGCTCTAATACAGGTGAAGGCATGTTGTGCCTCAGCCGTGAGGGGAAATTGAGTGGACTGTATCAGTGGTCGGGCCTTGTCCGCGTATTGTGGGACCCACTGGGCGTAGTAGGAGAAGAACCCCAGGCAGCGTTTGAGGGCCTTGGGGCAGTGGGGAAAGGGGTGCTCCATGAGGGGGTGCATGCGGTCGGGATCGGGCCCCAGGAGTCCGTTTTGGACTACGTAGCCGAGGATGGCCAAGCGATTAGTGCTGAACACGCACTTCTCCTTGTTGTAAGTGAGGTTGAGGAGAGTGGCGGTGTGGAGAAATTTGGCAAGGTTGGCGTCGTGGTCCTGCTGGTCATGGTCGTAGATGATGACATTATCTAAGTATGGAAACGTGGCCCGCAGTCCGTACCGGTCAACCATTCGGTCCATTTCTCTTTGGAATACCGAGACCCCGTTAGTGACTCCGAAGGGAACCCTAAGAAATTGATAGAGGCAACCGTACGCCTTGAAGGCAGTGTATGGTCGGTCCAATTTGTGGATGGGGAGCTGGTGGTATGCGGATTTAACCATCCTGTGTTTCTCCCCAGTTTTAACCATTACCACGGGCTCTCCAGGGGCTATTGCTGGCCTCGATAATACCCTCCCGAAGCAGCCGCTGGACCTCGGACCTGATGAAGGCCTTGTCCTGGGCACTGTACCGTCTGCTTCTGGTGGCGACGGGCTTGCAATCCACAGTCAGTTTTGCAAAGAGGGAGGGAGGGTCAACCTTTAGGGTCGTGAGGCCTCAAATAGTGAGTGGGAGTAGGGGCCCGCCGAATTTGAGGGTGAGACTCTGGAGGTTACATTGAAAATCCAGGCCCAGTAATAGTGTAGCACAGAGATTGGGGAGAACGTACAGGCGGAAACCACTGAATTCAACGCCTTGCACGGTGAGGTTGACCACACAGAAACCTCGGATCAGGACAGAGTGGGATCCGGAGGCCAGGGAGATCTGCTGTTTGGCGGGATGGACTGCGAGGGAGCAGCGCCTTACCGTGTCCGGGTGGATGAAGCTATCGGTGCTCCCGGAGTCTAGTAGGCAGGAGGTCGCGTGGCCGTTGATTAGCACTGTCGTCGAAGCTGTGGCCAGGTTGTGAGGGCAGGACTGGTCCAGCGTCATGGAGGCAAACAGCGAGCGGTCGTCCAAGGAGTCCGATGAGGAGCGGCAGCGACCCGAGTCCAGCGGTCCAGTCCCGAGGGGGATGGCGACGTCCGAAGGACCTGTGGGGGAGAAGATGACGGTGCCCATGCAGCGCACGTTGTGGGGGCGGCGCAAGATGGTGGCGCCCATGGGCCACACGTGGACCTGGGGGGAGAAGATGGCGGCGCCCATGGTGCGCACGTTGTGGGGACGGCGCAATATGGCGGCGCCCACGGGCCACACGTGGACCTGGGAGCAGAGGATGGCGGCGCCCATTGTGCGATCGGCTGGAAGGGAGCGAAATCGGGCGCGATTGCGGCAACTGCGCGGGCCTGGCACGCCACCGCAAAGTGGCCCTCCTTGCTGCAGGATTTGCAGGTGGCGGCGCGGGCTGGGAAGCGCTGGTGGGCGTGCTTCTGTTGGCCACAGAAGTAGCAGCGGGGACCCCCAGAGTGGCGAGCAGCGCAGGCATTTAACGCAGGAATGGCCCCAGTCGGGGGGGTCGGTTGCGGGGTCCACGAGGGGTAGGATGGGTGGGCCGCGCGGTGAGCGTGGTAGGACTGGACCTTACGAGAAGCAACCGTCATGGAGAGCGCTAAAGCTTTCATCTCCGTTAGGTCGAGCGCGGCCCCTTCCAGCAGTCGTTGCCGGATGAGGTCCGATGCAATCCCCGTCACGAATGCATCATGCATGAGGAGATTGGAATGTTCCGTGGCCGTGATGGCCTGGCAGTCACAGTCCCGTACGAGAGGGATAAGGGCCCGCCAGAAGTCTTCAATCGACTCACCAGGTAGTTGTACGCGAGTGGCGAGTACATGCCTTGCAAATAGAGCGTTCGTCTTCTGGACATAGTTTTCTTTAAGGAGGTCCATGGCGCCTGCGTAATTCGGCGCATCCTGTATCAGCGGGAACACGCTGGAGCTCAACCTTGAGTAGAGAACCTGGATTTTCTGAGCTTCCATCGGATCGGGGGTCGCTGAGTTGATATAAGCCTCGAAGCAAGCCAGCCAGTGATTAAAGTCCTTTCTGGCGTTCGGCGAGTGCGGATCCAGCTGCAAGCGATTTGGTTTGATCCTGATGTCCATGATGTGGAAAATCTAACTGTAATAAATTGATGCGCTATCAATCGTACTAAAGACTCGAATGGGTACAATAGAGGCTTTATTACAGTTAGATGTTTATCCTCCAGCTGCAGCTGGTAGAATGCCTGCTCAGGAGAAGTCATGCATATTTATATGGCTCCTTGTGGGCGGAGCTAGCCGGCAGGGGCTACCGGCGTACCTGTAGTATAGGTACTACTGTACATCCCCTAATATAGGCACACACACAATTACACAGTGGAACACCACAGGCGAGTCGATCATTAGTTACTGGAATGTTTGGGAAAAGAAGCAGTGTTGGAGATCCAGATATGGATGTGTTCTATCCTGAAAGTATCGAGCTGATTGTCCGAGTGATTCAATTAAATGCTGCCTGGTCCATTGCGTTAATGTGTTTGAAACTGCATTGCCATTTGCCACTAAGCTTGGATAATGCCGCATTCCTGAACTAAATTCCAGTAAAGATGCTTGAGAAGAATGCCAAGGGATGCCAGGTTTTAATTAGAGTTACATTCTGAAGAATCAAACTGTATTAAGTCGAAAGGAAGAAAGAAGCAAACTTCAACCTCCCCAATATGAATTACGGGTACACTACCTTACCAAAACTCTGCACCAGTCTCATTGCACAAGCATTTCTATATAAGCTCCACCTTAACATATGATCAATGCTGATTTGCTTCTGATTCTCAGCATTGACTTGACAATCGTCACCTTGCTTGATGAAGATAATGGCATAGTCAATGGGACAAAACAGCTGAAAGCATTGGCCACCTTTGAAATGCAACTAGTAAAGTCACAACATTGGATTAATATTTGAGAACCCTATTAATATAGTACGGTGCGGAAAGATTTGAATACACATTTCACTTGGAGATTCACTGTAGTTATTTGCCTCCCTCGGAGTTTGCTTAGGATTGGTAATTAGGTTAAATTGGGTTTGAAACCTGGTGGTGGTGGGCAGGGGGAATCAAGCACCGGGGGGGGGGGGGGGGGGGGTGGGGGGGGGGCTTATGGCCAGCCAGGGCAGCGAGACAGCCGGTCCAATGCAATGGCACATGGCCAATCGGTTGGGCCTAGTTTGTCTGTGTTGGTCCATGGTCCCAGTCTGCCATGACACTCGGTGCAGCCGCTGGAGGCCATGCACATGCGCGGACTCTGAACTGGAAGTGCGGGGACCTGTATTCTCAGCCAAAACTGCGTGAAGCTCCCCAGGTCCCTGCTAACCTCCAGAAGGTAAGTGAATCACCTTTTATTTTTTGCAGGAAACTGGGGAGTGCAACGGCAGCGTTTCTACGCTGGCGTGGGGACATAGTCCCATTTTGGGAGAATCCAGCCCCATGGTTTAACTTACAGACAGGCAGTGTGTCTGCAGAAGAAGTAATTAGAATGTCGTAAAGCTGAGATAATCATAGATTCTAACCATTCATTTGAATATCTACATGGTTCTAATGACATTTTGTTTGGAGAAAGAAGGTTCCCTGGAGGTAGATAATTAAAGGGATTGTGCTTAGGCTAGGAAAGCATGGTCATGGGATCAGAGGGGTTTACAGAAGATGTCATTAATGGGAGCAACCAGGACTGTAGCAAGCAGTTTAGTTTATAGACTGGCAAAGACAGAAGACTGGAAAGATTCTCCCTCCTATGCTGAAAGCAACTCTTTACACAGAGGACAGCAAGTATCCCTGTTTTTGCCTAACTTTATTTACGATGGCTTTTGTCCTGCAATGGGTCTGCTTAATTGGAGATAGAGAAGATATAGGTTAATGGTTAAAGAGTTTTCTTTTAGTATTAAGAATTGTAGAATTGTTAATTGAAAGCTATTTTCTGTAATGTTAATGCAGTTGATCCTGTGCGAGGAATAAAGTTTGTTTTAAAATAAAAGATCCGTACTTGTCAGTGGAACTACTCATAGGGGTGAAGTATCCTTTCTTCACAGTTTACAAATGCAAAATTGTTTGGATTTCTCGTCCAGTTGTCTAACATACTTTGGGGTCTGCTCTGTTATCGTAACGCTAGACCAGGGGTGGGCAAACTTTTCCGTGCAAGGGCCACATTCAGAAATTCACAATTTTAAAGGGCCACATAGTATATTAAGTAAAATAATTACTTCACCCGGTTATGATTCTGGGCGCCTCATATAGAACATAGAACAGTACAGCACAGAACAGGCCCTTCGGCCCTCGACGATGTGCCGACCAATGATCACCCTACCCAAGTCAACGTATCCACCCTATACCAGTAAGTAACCCAACAGCCCCCCCCCCCATTAACCTTAAAAAAAAAATTTAAAATAAAAAAAAAAAACAATTTTTTAAAACATTTTTTTTTAATGACTTGGTGGGCCGCATAAAGACCTTTGGCAAGCCGCATGCGGCCCGCGGGCCATAGTTTGCCCACCCCTGCGCTAGACACACTACAGCAACTCAGCAAACCCATTTTGACAGCACCTTCCAAAACCACAACTCTACCGCCCAGAAGGGCAAGAGCAACAGATGCAGAGAACGCAACCACCTGCATACAAGTTCCCTCCCAAGTTACATACCAACTGGCATTGAAGTGTATTGCACTCTCTCGCTGTTGGTCACTATAGACTCCCTACTTCACAGCACTGTTGGTGTATCTACACCACCACCACCTCAATGAAAATTAGGTTTAGTTAACTTCTCTCAATAGGTTTTGATGACACCCATTAACCCCGAATGAATTAAAGATCAGAGATTTTCCTATTTCTGGCCATCCACAAGCACAGGGAATGAAGCTGTTTAGACAGGAAAGATCAGGTACCCTGTTTCCATAGATAGTTTCTGCAATGACAAAGAGCTTTTCTGTCATGACAAAAATCTCATAAATGGCCAGGAATTCAAAGTCTCATCTCTGAGCATTGGGGAGGGATGAGAATTGACCCGCATCACCAGTTTACAGAGGCAGCTGGCCATTAATAATATCACCAGCTTCCTCCACTGAAGTGGGATTTTAGTACAGTGCAGTGTGAAATCTGTAGGCCTAAATCGCCTGGTCCTTCTCACCATTGGAATGGTCATGGGCAGGATGGTAAATATGCTGGACAAGGTCAAAGGTCAGTTGACCTTGGGCAAAAATTTCTTATCCTGCCGGGATATATGCAGATTAGATCAGGTAAGAGGCGATCTGCACTTGATGGATTCATTTGGATAGCCAGGATATCCCTTTGGAGAGGGAAAGTACCCTTTTGGATGTTGTCCCGGGATAACTTTGGGAGAGGTAGACACCTTTTGGGATTGTTAAAATTAAACAAGATTGCTTTCAAAATATGCATTGGAACTGTCAAAGTTGTCAAGGAACAGTCAAGCTATCAAATAATTCCCAAAGCTGTCAAAGGATACTCTGTAAGTTGTAATGGAGGGAATAAGGGAAAATGGTAGTGGGTGCGGAGCATGAGTTGACACTAATTTGAAATGGGGCTATAAAGGGCCATGGAGATGTGGGAGCGCAGGGGATAGAACATAGAACATAGAACAGTACAGCACAGAACAGGCCCTTCGGCCCTTGATGTTGTGCCGAGCAATGATCACCCTACTCAAACCCGCGTATCCACCCTATACCCGTAACCCAACAACCCCCCCCCCCCCCCCTTAACCTTACTTTTTAGGACACTACGGGCAATTTAGCATGGCCAATCCACCTAACCCGCACATCTTTGGACTGTGGGAGGAAACCGGAGCACCCGGAGGAAACCCACGCACACACGGGGAGGACGTGCAGACTCCGCACAGACAGTGACCCAGCCGGGAATCGAACCTGGGACCCTGGAGCTGTGAAGCATTTATGCTAACCACCATGCTACCGCGCTGCCCTTTTTTTTTTAGAAGCCTGTCTTGGGCAGTCTTGGGTAATGGGTAAAGGGGCATAAGTTGGAATACATGAGGAATGGAGAATGTGTCAGAAGTGAGGGGCGAAGGTTGGAGGGCTTGCAAGAGCACCGAAGCAGTTCTTCTACCAGCCGGCCTCCACACCCGACAGTCTCTGCACTCATTCCAGGGGACAATAGGTCTGTCTTCCAACCCAGGTCATCCACCTCAGAGTGAAAATCCAAACTGCAGCGGCTATTTTAAAAGGTCAGGTTCCCAATCCAAACCGGATTGGAAATCTGGGCCACAGAGTTGCCACAGTAACAACTTTCAGCATGGTCACAAAGCTTCCACAGAAGCTAAATTAATCTGAAGCACGGGAAATGCATTCAGAGTCAGGTTAAAGGCAAGATGATATGACTTTCAATTGTTTCTACTGAAGAACATTTCAACCCCTTTGGAAAATATTTCTGGATAACTGACATAGGGATAAGTGTCTCCAGTGATAATACATATTGCCTTAAATAAGGGAACCAAAACTGTACACAGTGTTATAAATGTGGTCTCACTGATACCTTGTACAGTTGCAGAAACACCTCTCTAATTTTATACTCCAGCCCCTTTGAAATAAAAGTCAGAATTCTATTTACCTTCCCTATTACCTTCTGCAGCTGTGGGCTAGCTTTTTGGGTTTCATGAATTTAGTAAAGGAGGAAGTCAGCTGTAATGGAACAAGGATTTATTGAACAATGTACAAACCCGGCCCACAGCAATAACACTCACCCAATCCAGTCCCTGTTGAGACAACCAAAAGCTCCGGGCCCTGCTTGGACAGGCTTTTATATGTAAGTCAGATGAGCTCTAGCTAGGTGGACTTTGCCCCCTACCTGGGGAGCATGTACCACACGTGTCCCACGAGGAGATCGACAATGGTTTCTCCATGGTCCTCATGGGGGTGTTCACGACACCCTGGGCCAGTTCACGGTCAATTCCAGGCCCACTCGACCTAGAATCGCAACATAAGTGAATTAACCAATAATTCGTAGACACCCCCTCCTGCAGGGAAGCACAAACTTCCAGTGTCCGCCCCATCAATTTACTCTGCACGAGTAATGTCCACTTCTTGCTTGGCCACTCCACTTGGGTTGCTAATTTCTCAAAAAAACCTTTAAAAAGTTTCTACCTCCTTTTTGTATAAATTTAAACATATCATCACTGGGTTCTATTCTAAGATTAAGCACCCCTCTAATGTCTGGCAGCTTTCCACTAGTTTCCAGGACCTTAAGCTGGAAGTCTCTCTTTTTTGATTTTTCCTCTCTCCAACTCCAACCTCCCCATTTCCATCTCCATCTCTTGTTCTTTTCCCTTTTCCTTATGCTTCATCTCCATTTCTTTTTGTCTCATCTACTTTCTATTCTTTTTAATCCCCTTTCATGCTTGAACGCAACTTAACCCTCTCCAGTCCGACATCCCCACCAGAAAATGTTCTTGATGCTCACTACTTTGTGGGCTCTCCTGTGTTCCTAGCATTTCTTTTAAATTTAAATGTTGAACAGTCAGATCAACTATCTCCACCTTCCTAGCTCTAGCTGGTATCTCTATTTGTAATTAATCCGACAGTTCGGCTAGCTTGTCTTTTCAAAGCTTTTAAATAAAGCAGAGATAAGTCATCCACCTGAAGAAAACCCTTAGCAGCTTCCAGAGCCATCCTGTTATATCGCTACAAACCTGGGGCGGGATTCTCCAACCCTCCGCCGGGTCGGAGAATCGCCGGAGGCCGGCGTCAATCCCGCCCCCGCCGTGTCCCAAATTCTCCGCCACCAGAGATTCGGCGGGGGCAGGAATCGCTCCGCGCTGGTTGGCAGGCCCCCCCCCCGGCGATTCTCCGGCCCGCGATGGGCCAAAGTCCCGCCGCTGTTAAGCCTCTCCCGCCGGCGTGACACTTGCACGGGAAAGTGGCGCCAAAGGCTGTCCACACCAGCCGGCGAAACACCAACCACTCCGGCGTGGGCCTAGCCCCTCAAGGTGAGGGTAGGGGAGAATCTCTTTTAAGTTTTTAGTCTAACCCAAACTTTGCCATCTACCATTCCAAAGATTCTGGACAAGAGCCCCCAAAGCGCTGCAGTTTCCGGAAGAGGCCCTGCATGTAACTGCCAGAGCTGAAATTCCGGAAACACGAGGCCCACCCAAGTGCCAGGGGTCCAAGGGTGTGGAGTGTAGGGAGAGTCTGGGGCATCGCAATCGGGGCGTTTCAGGTCACGAGAGAGAGGCAGGGGTGGAAGTGAGGAGGCCACTGAGCCTCAAGGGGAAAGTGCCCCCAGTCAAAAGTGAGCCTCTGTTGGAGTCACACGCTCCCAACACACTTCCTGCCTGGGATCAACCTTTCCTCATTTCTGGTTCCCTCCACTCTGAACTGTCATCTTCCTGCCAGCATAGTTAAGACTGGGTGAGAAACTGCCCATACTGTGACCAGTACATGGCGGATTAAGGGTCTCAATTCGGGCAAGGTCAGGCTCCCATATGAGGTCCTGCCCACCCTATTGTAAAAGCACTGCAATGTGAGTGGCATATAGAAACCCAGAGGGAATCTCGTCTGTCCAATTTCACACTCCTGCTTGTTGCCTCAGAGCCTCAGGGGTGTGGGGTGGGTATGGATCGGGGAGAGCGTAAAATCCTGGCCAAATGAATGAACGTTCTGTGAACTGCTTCGAACACACCTTTATTGTTTTTTGAATAAAGAGACTATGATTGTCCCTTTAGGGACAACACAGCAGTGCAAGGGTCACCTGGCTTGGGGAACCAATTGGAACTCAGAGGGGGTAATCACCCAGGGGTGCAGTCCCCTCTTAGGCAGGCAACATGTAGACAGCTAGGTGCAGCCATGATGCTGCCATTTTCTTATTAATAAATCCTTTTGGGTTCCGAGATGAAGTCTGTGAAAGTGCATCATAAACAGTGGTCGGGATTCTCTCAGGCCGTGCCAGATAATCAGCGGAATGGGCACGAATTGCGCCATGCTGCCCCGATGCCGGTCTGCCGATTCTCCGGAGAGCGGAGAATCGGTGCCATTGGCACTGGCATGGTCGGAACGGCGCCGGTCGGGGCCCCCCCCCCAGCGATTCTCCGCCTGGAATGGACCGAGCGTCAACGCAAAACAAGCCGTGTCCCGCCAGTCCCACTGTGCATGCGTGCATTGCCGTCGATCCCACTGCGCATGCACAGACCCGTGGTGTCCATCTGACGCCGGCATTGGCAGCTGGAACGGCGTGAGTCTCTCCAGTGCTGTGCTAGCCCCCTGTAGGGGTCAGAATTGCTGCTCCTGAGGCCATGTTGATGCCGTCAAGAAACGCAACGGCGTTTATGACGGCGTCAACACTTAGCCTCAGAATCCTGCCAAGTATTCTCGACGGGATCTCACCAACTGTCATAAAATATTCCACTTTTATGATCCGTTCCCCTTGCAATAAAGAACAACATTCAATTTGCTTACTTGATCACTTGTTGTGCCTCCATATTAACTTATTGTGATTCATGTATCAGGACACCCAAATGCCTATGTACTGTAGTGTTCAGCAATCTCTCTCTATTTAATAATTTGCTGCTTTTCTATTCTTCTTGCCAAAGTGGACAACTTCACATTTTCCCACATTATACTCCACAAGCCAAACTTTTGCCCACTCGCTTGACCTGTCCTCCTTAAAGTTGAGATTCAAGACCCTAGTTTAGATTTAAGACCCTAGTTTCTGACTTCACTAAATAAATGTTAAAGATAAAAGAAATCTATCATTATGGTCACTGTTCCCTCGAGGCCCCTTTACTACAAAGTTATTAATTAATGCTTCACGTTTCCTTGACACACTAGAAAACACTCTGGAATACATTCCATGTATTCGTCCTCCACACAATTACCATACCATTGGTTGCCCAGTCTATATGAAAATTAAGGTTCCTATGATTATGATATTACCCTTGTTCTACGTGCCTCGAATTTCCTCATTTATAGTCTGCCCGACACGCCAACTACTGTTATGGGGTGCACAAACCACCACCACAAGGCTGATTCTACATTGTGATTTTCTGAAATAAGAGCCTTTCTATCTACTGTCTATATCCCTCCTCCTTGTCCATTTTGACTGTCCCTTCTAAAGGCTTAGCAACCAGGAATAATTAGTTCCCAATCTTGGTCACTTTGTAACCACATCGCAACGATGGCAATTAGATCAAACCAATAATTTCTATCTCTGTTATTATTTCACTGAGTTTGTTGTAAATGCTTCGCACACTCAGAAATGGTGCCTTTGGCTTTGAATTTTTTCTAATTTTCCCTGAGATCATCACTAATGTCCTATTCCTTTTTTGTTTTTGCTCGCAACGTCCCATCCTGACCAACTGTGTTCATTTTTACTCAATTCACTGCTCTCCTCTCGGTCTTTGACCTTTCCCTTGCTGCTTTTCAATTTTTCTTTTCCTAAATCTTTCCACCCACCCTTATTAATTTAAAGTCCTACCTAGTGCCCTAATTATTCAATTGATCCCAGCTTGATTTAAGTGGAACCCATCCCAAAGGACAACTTTGTCTTTCCACAGTACTGGTAAGAGTGCCCCAGGAAGTGAAATTCCTGTCCCCAGCTTCCCACCTTTAACCACGCATCTAACCTTCCTCGCTATTTATTACATTGCCAATTGGTGTGTTGCTCAGCTAACAACCCAGAGATGGTGATCTTTGATGTTTTGTGTTTCAATATGGACCTTAACTCTTCAAACTCTCTCAGCAGAACATCATTCCTAGGTTTACCTATATTGTTGGCTCCTACATGATCACAACAAATGGATCCTCCCGTTCACACAATTCAAATTATTCTATAGCTGGGAGGATATGTCTTTAAGCCTGATACCAGGCAGGCAATGTTCAGAACTACTGATGCAGAGAGCACTATCTGACCCCTTGACTCCAATATCCCATAGCACTACTGTTATGGACTCGGTTGATGCTCTTCACTCATTATTTTTAAAGTTGGAAATTCCAGCACAATCAAGGAATTATGCTTTTAATATCACAAAGAACTCCAATTTTGTTATGCACCCTGCTGATGTTCAATGCAAGGCCAACCCAAATTCCAGAAGGGAAACTTGGAATGCTGGTTCTTGTCTTGTTATTTTTGCGATTGGAAAAAAAACCTGAGAAGAGATTAAACCCAATGAGGAAAGGGGTCAGAATTGCTGTAAATTATTCAAATAACAAAATGTTTATTGAACTTGAAAATACACAACAGGGATGACAACAGGAAAAAACAACATTGCAATTAACTGCAATAATTGCTGCCCAGACAGTGTAATTAAGTTATACCCATCCAAATCTGCTTTCCGAAATGCAGAGAATACAACTTCCCCAAAACAAAATCTGATCGGTTTTAGCATTATGAGCCAAATCCACAAAATAATTAACACGCAGGAACTGTAGCTTTCTTTTGGCAACCTTTCATCCAGTTGGAGTAAAATTTATGGGGGCTCACTCAAACAGGATTCTCCCGCTTTCTTTTCTGCACAACAGCTAGAGTGAGAAAGTTGTCCTTTGGGATGGGTTCCACTTAAATCAAGCTGGGATCAATTGAATAATTAAGGCAGTAGGTAGGGCTTTAAATTAATAAGGGTGGGTGGAAAGATTTAGGAAAAGAAAAATTGAAAAGCAGCAAGGGAAAGGTCAAAGACCGAGAGGAGAGCAGTGTATTGAGTAAAAATGAGCATGGGCATGACTATGATCTAGATCCCTCGACAGCTAGCTTCCACTTTGCTAACTCCAGTATCTGTTTAACCCTTGCTACAAGGGTAATCTGCATCTCGCAAGACCTCAGTGCAGCTAAATCCTCATCAGTTTCTTTTTTTTAATCCAATTCTTTAGTTTTCGTTTCATTCCAACTTCCGAACACTACCACATATCTTTTTACTCTCCCCATTTGAATGTCTGCCACAGCATGGTGCTGTGGGCAGTTTCTTCATCCACCCTGCAGCCCATGTTCTCATCCACATGTGTGGAACTCACACCATTTTTCCAAAGTCAAGGGCTGAGGCTCCTCCATCCCCAGACCTGCCTGGAATAGTCAAGCTCCCCTAACCTTGACCATTGACAAGTTCTACTTAACCTATGTGTTGTGACTGTCTCCTGGCTAGGTGCGGATATGCTCAAAGTACGTTGTATAAAACTGGCAAGCTCCTCGCTGATGACAGGAGCGCCATTGTCCGTCACCAGCCCTTCCGGAAGTCCATGGTGCAAAATGATCCCCGGAGCTTCTCGATTTTGGCGCTGGATATTTTGAAAGACAACTTGAAAATTTGCGCGGAGGTGAATCCACGGACCACCCAGAATTAGCAGGGCAAGGGCTTGTGGTCTGTTATGATAACATAATGCCGTCCAGACACATATTGATGGAATTTCTCAATTCTAAAGATGACAGCCAGACCTTCCTTCTCAATATGTGCATACCGATGCTTGGCATTTGCCAAGCTCCTCAAGGTAAATGCAATGGGGCTTCCATGCCAAAATCCCACTCATAGACCAGCACCATCCCGATGCCATTAGTGAAAGCATCAGATGTTAAAATCAGGGACCTAGTTGGGTCATTGTGTGTCAGGAGGTTTTGAAGATAGGTGCATAATCACAGTTTGGGGTCATAGTTGTCCGAAACCATTGCCACAATTTATTCAAACAACCTGGAATCCGGTGCAGCCAGGTACATCAAGCTTTTGATGATTCCAAATCCACAGGAAGACAGAAGGAAAACCTTTTGCCAGACTTCCTCCAGTATACTGTTTGCTTGGAAGAAGTATTGCATGCGTTCTGGATACTAATTTCAATTCCCCTGTCCTGCGTCAAAATTTACTGAACAAGAGCACTTAAATGATGCGACATACGAATTTCTGGCAGATAGGCAAATCAACGAGTAAGTCCAGAGTTTCCGTAAATCCTCGGCACCAATATAACTCATAAGGAAGCTGTGGTTAATGAAGATCAATTTATTTACAATAGTCTGCGTAATCTAGCATCTCACTCCCAGTGCAACTCTAGCTGGAAAGGTTTGTTACACCAGCGAGTTGGGCCTGCTTTTAGACCTTGCCTATAACCAGCCCCAGGTAGTTGGACTCCGCCCCTTACCTTGGGAGCTTGTGGGGAGATCAATGATTGTTTCCCTATGGCCCTCATGGGGTTTAAACAGTAACTCTCCTCTTTGCTGATACCCTTGTGGTGATCCACCACTGTATGTATATGTGTGTGCCTCTATTAGGGGATGTACAATATTACCTGCTATTACAGGTTTGCTGGTAAGCCCCTGCCGGCTAGCTCCGTCCACAGGGAGCAATATAAATATTCATTAGCTCTCCTGAGCTGCCATTCTACAGCTGCAGTTGAGGGAATAACATCTCACGGTAATAAAGCCTCTTTTGTACCATTTCGTGTTTGTGTGTGCAATTGTTAGCGCATCAACCCTGTAACTCAGAGTCCAGCCCAACAAATGAATCAAAGTTCCTTGAGCTCCAGGCATTTACTGTAGATATTTCCCAAGATTAAAATGCTTTCCAAGTTGCAGTTACGATACACAAGCTATCCATTCATCTCTGCTTATTCTTACTTGTCTTATTCGTTAATTATTTTGTTTTGTTTTAAATTTAAGCAATTATTTTGGTTCCATTAATTAATTGGTTTATCTAGTTTAATTTAATAAATTAGTGTAATAGCATGTTTGAGACCAGCTCAGAGACGCAAACAAACACATTGGGTCCAGGAGATAAATTCCAATCGGCACCTCCTACCCTCTCTGCAGAGGATTCCCAATTGTGCCAAGTTCTGAATGTTCATGCTCTGTTAAAGAAGCACTCAGTGCAATTGCAAATACTGTTTACTTATATATAGCTCATACATAAGTTACAGCAGCTAATTTAGCATCCTGCTAGGGTAATTAACACCTATTCAGGCAACCACTTTCAGATGATTAACAGTTAAATGTTACTGACAGGCAGTTTCTGTGAACTAGCTATTTTTTTCAGCATGCAGTTTCTTTCACAGCTTTCATAGTTCTCAGCCATGTTCTAAATGTTGAACTAAATTTCTGCTTGCTGAATGTCAGAGAATTCCCGCTTTCACCAAATTTCCAAATCTAACACTCTGTTAACGAAGCACTCTTTCACAACCACACTGGCCTTTCGCACTTCTCAAGGACATGGCTCATCACCAATGCACCCTGTAAGTTCCATTCAGCAAGCTGAAAGCTCCTGAACTGACTGTGCACAATCCATCTACTTTCAGATGTCAGCAGAAAAGTGTCGCTCATCACCATCTTCTCAAGGCAACCAGGGAACTGCAATAAATGTCCACATTTCAGAAGTAAATGGAAAAAAAATCCAAAAGGATTTTTAGGAGAGGATTCCACACCAAATGGGTTGGATTGGATTTTATTTTTGTCACGTGTACCGAGGTACAGTGAAAAGTATTTTTCTGCGAGCAGCTCAAACAGATCATTTAGCACATGAAAATAAAATAAAAAGAAAATACATAATAGAGCAACACAAGGCCCACAATGTAAATACATAGACATCTGCATTGGGTGAAGCATGAGTGTAATATTAATCAGGTCAATCTTGAAGAAAGAAGTGGAAGCCAACATTAGTTCATCTTTTATTAATTGAGAAATGGATCAAGGGTCTCGACCCATTAATGAAGAAATGTCCTAAAGTTGTATTTTATTGGCCTGAAGATTGTAAAAGGTGAACTGAAGGGTGTAAGGTGCTCCATAGTGAATAAATTATAGTGGTAGACTGTGTCTTATATCAACACAGAGGGGAGGTAATGAGTAAGGAAATACAGCATTGTTAAAAAGAGCAAACTTTAGAGGAGAAAATGGTCATTGCAATAAAATCATTATATTGGCTCAAATTTCCCATCAGGATGTTAATAAGTTTTGCACTACCATGAGCTGTGTCATATTCACCATGTGTCAGCTATGTGTAAACGTTTAAGATGGTAGGCACTGGAATCTCAAGCAATATTTATATCAAAGAAATTACATCTCAACATGTTTTTTTTTCTTTGTAAGATTACAAATTATTAAGTGCTACAAATGCTACAAATAAGCATTGCAACTGATGACAGTCGGACAGGTCACAGTTAGTGGGAAAATTTCCTTATGAGACTAATTGGCTTAAATTGGGACTGACAAGGATGAGCTGATAAATTCTGTAGAATGATCTCCAACAGGGCATCCCAATTAATGTGTGTCAACTGTACTTATAAGATTACCTGACAGTTATAATGAATTATAATGAATTACCAGTCAGTTAATTAATGGATATTTTACTCATAAGCCTTATGTCTTACTGTGAGAGCCTGACTTCCAAGATTGATGATGTCAACAGCCATTCTTATTCAGGACATGTTTTTTTTCAGTTTTTTCATGTTTTTATCAGTTCTCTGCCCGTCTACATATTTATTGAACATGCTTCTTTTTGTCCATTTAAACCTCTCGTCGCCTGAAGGAATTGACTTATCGGAATATTAGCAACAGTGGGGTGGGTGGGAGCTTTTCTGGTATTCAGTGAAGTCACGTCTGAATCATATTTCAAACCCATTGACACACCTTTGTTCCATTCTCTGTGAAATCCTTACCTGACAAAAAAAATCTGTCAAACTCAGTCTTCAAAGCTCCAGTCACTCCCCAGTAATCATCTTATGGGGCGAGAATTCCAGATTTTCTCTAGTCTTTGTGTTAAAATGATTTCACTCCCTGGCATCACTTCTGATTGGGCTAGCTCAAAATTTAAGATTGAGGAGCCTTGGAATTTCCGACCATATAAAATGGCTTCCTTCTACCTTCTAAAAACTTTTTAAAATTACCTCTCAACCTTCTAGACTCATGGGAGTATAAGGCAAGATTATGCAACTGTCAACATAACGGAACCCTCTAAAATCCTCATAACATCTTGTTGCGGTTTGGTTTCCTGTGTTTCCTCTTGTACATCACCCACTGTGATTGTTCTGGATAATGCAATTATCCAGAATCCCACTGGTGTGTTGGCCACAGAGTGGAACAGAAACAAGTCTCATCCTGTCTTCACTCCACACTCACACATACAACGTGGTGTACCAACAACAATCTCTCCCTCAATACCAGCAAAACCTTTTTTTATTTGAAGTACCCAATTCATTTTTTTCAAATTAAGGGGCAATTTAGCATGGCCAATCCACCTACCCTGCACACCTTTGGGTGGTGGGGGAAAACCCATGCAAGCACGGGGAGAATGTGCAAACTCCACACGGATAGTGACCCAGAGCCGGGATCGAACCTGGGACCGAGGCGCCGAGCGGCAGCAATGCGAACCACTGTGCCACTGTGCTGCCCTAATGCTAGCAAAACTAAAGAGATGATCATTGACTTCAGGAAGCAATGGATTGCACAAACCCCTGTCTGCATCAGGGTTTAGTTGTTCAGCGGTCGCAGCGAGAGCAGTAACCAGGGGTCTGTCGGGAAGGTAAGTTTCCCGCTTTAAAAACTTACCTTTCACGAGAAGCGGCCTTTGTTTTTTAACTAATTGTTTCAGAGCAGCAGGAAACCGGAAGTCGGCCATGAGGATTTCTGGGAAGGTGTGTAGTACCTGTATACAAGTTGGGCGGTTGCTCTTCCTTTCTTTTTCTTGTTTTATCGAGAGGGGATGGCAGGGAAGGCAGTGCAATGTTCCTCCTGTAGAATGTTTGAGGTGAGGGACGCCGTCAGTGTCCCTGCTGATTTCACTTGTGGGAAGTGCACACATCTCCAGCTCCTCAGAAACCGTGTTAGGGAACTGGAGTTGGATGAACTTTGTATCATTTGGGAGGCAGAGGTGGTCATAGATAGAAGCTTCAGGGATGTAGTTACTCTGAAGAATGAAGATAGATGGGTGACGGTGAGAGGGCTGGGAGGTAGCAGTCAGTACAGGGATCACCAGTGGTCGTTCCCCTTAGTGACAAGTATACCGCTTTGGATACTGGTAGGAGGGACGAGCCATGGGGTACAGGTCTCTGGCACAGAGTCTGTCCCTGTTGCTCAGAAGGGAAGGGGGGAAAGGAGTAGAGCATTAGTCATTGGAGACTCCATAGTTAGGGAGATAGATAGGAGATTCTGTGGGAACGAGAGAGACTCGCGGTTGGTGTGTTGCCTGCCAGGTACCAGGGTCCGTCATGACTCGGATCGTATTTTCGGGATCCTTAAGGGGGAGGGGGAGCAGCCCCAAGTTGTGGTCCACATATGCACCAATGACACAGGTGGGAAAAGGGATAGGGATGTAAGGCAAAAATTCAGGGAGCTAGGGTGGAAACTTAGAGCTAGAACAAACAGAGTTATTATCACTGGGTTGTTACCCGTGCCACATGCTAGCGAGACGAGGAATAGGGAGAGAGCAGTTGAACACATGGCTACAGGGGTGGTGCAGGGGGGAGGGTTTCAGATACCTGGATAATTGGGGCTCATTCTGGGGTAGGTGTGACCTCTAAAAACGGGATGGTCTACACCTAGACCCGAGGGGTACCAATATCCTGGGGGGGGGGGGGAAATTTGCTAATGCTCTTCGGGAGGGTTTAAACTAATTCAGCAGGGGGTTGGGAACCTGAATTGTAGCTCCAGTATACAGGAGGTTGAGAGCAGTGAGGTCATGAGTAGGGTTTCAAGGTTGCAGTAGTGTACCGGCAGGGAGCAATGTGGTTTAAAGTGCGTCTACTTCAACACTAGGAGCATCCGGAATAAGGTGGGTGAACTTGCAACATGGGTTGGTACCTGGGATTTCGATGTTGTGGCTATTTCAGAGACATGGATAGAGCAGGGACAGGAATGGTTGTTGCAGTTTCTGGGGTTTAGATATTTCAGTAAGCTCAGGGAAGGTGGAAGAAAAGGGGGAGGGGTGACACTGTTAGTCAAGGACAGTATTACGGTGGCAGAAAGGACGTATGATGAGGACTCGTCTACTGAGGTAGTATGGGCTGAGGTTAGAAACAGGAAAAGAGAGGTCACCCTGTTGGGAGTTTTCTATAGGCCTCCGAAAAGTTCCAGAAATGTAGAGGAAAGGATTGCAAAGATGATTCTGGATCGGAGCGTAAGTAACCTTTCTAGCTATGAAGAAAGGTTGAGTAGATGAGGATTGTTTTCGTTGGAAAGACGAAGGTTGAGGGGGAACCTGATTGAGGTCTACAAAATTATGAGAGGGGTCATGATTTCAAGGTGAGAGGGGGAAAGTTTAAGGGAGATGTGCGTGGAAAGTTTTTTTACACAGAGGGTGGTGGGTGCCTGGAACGTATTGTCAGCGGAGGTGGTAGAGGTGGGCACGATAGCATCATTTAAGATGCATCTAGGCAGATATATGAACGGGCGGGGATCAGAGGGAAGTAGATCCTTGGATAATAGACGACATGTTTAGATAAAAGATCTGGATTGGCGCAGGCTGGGAGGGCCGAAGGGCCTGTTCCTGTGCTATAATTTTCTTTGTTCTTTGTTCTTTTATTTTTAACAGGGTTGCTGTTATGGGGGACTTTAACTTTCCAAATATTGACTGGAAACACTATAGATCGAGTACTTTAGATGGTCCATTTTTGTCTAATGTGTGCAGGAGGGTTTCCTGACACAGTATGTAGATAGGACAACAAGAGGCAAGGCCACATTGGATTTGGTACTGGGTAATGAACCAGGATATGTGCTAGATTTGGAGGTAGGTGAGCACTTGGTGATAGTGACCACAATTCAGCTATATTTACTTTAGCGATGGAAAGGGATAGGTATATACTGCAGGCAAGAGTTATAGCTGGGGAAAAGGCAATTATGATGCGATGAGGCAAGACTTAGGATGCATAGGATGGGGAAGGAAACTGCAGGGGATGGGCACAATTGAAATGTGGAGCTTGTTCAAGGAACAGCTACTGCTTGCCCTTGATAAGTATGTACCTGTCAGGCAGGGAGGAAGTGGTCGTGAGGGAACCGTGATTCACTAAAGTAGTTGAATCACTTGTCAAGAGGAAGAAAGAGACTTGTGTAAAGGTGACACGTGAAGGTGCAGTTAGGGCGCTCGAGAGTTACAAGTTAGCTGGGAAGGATCTAAAGAGAGAGCTAAGAAGAGCCAGAAGGGGACATGAGAAGTCTTTGGCAGGAAGAGTCAAGGATAGCCCTAAAGCTTTCTATAGGTACGTCATGAATAAAAGAATGACTAGGGTAAGAACCAGTCAAGGGCAGTAGTGGGAAGTTGTGCGTGGAGTTCGAGGAGATAGGACAGGTGCTAAATGAATATTTTTCGTCAGTATTCATGCAGGAAATAGACAATGTCATCGAGGAGAATACTGAGGTCCAGGCTACTAGACTAGAAAGGTTTGAGGTTCATAAGGAGGAGGTGTTAGCAATTCTGGAAAGTATGAAAATAGTTAAGTCCCCTGGGCCGGATGGAATTTATCCTAGGATTCTCTGGGAAGCCAGGGAGGAGATTACTGAGCCTTTGGCTTTGAGCTTTATGTCATCATTGTCTACAGGAACAGTGCCAGAAGACTGGAAGATAACAAATGTTGTCCCCTTGTTCAAGAAGGGGAGTAGAGACAACTCCGGTAACTATAGACCAGTGAGCCTTACTTCTGTTGTGGGTAAAATCTTGGAAAGGATTATAAGAGATAGGATTTATAATCATCTAGAAAGGAATAATTTGATTGGGGAAAGTCAACACGGTTTTGTGTAGGGTACGTCGTGCCACACAAACCTAATTGAGTTCTTTGAGAAGGTGACCAAACAGGTGGACGAGGGTAAAGCAGTTGATGTGGTGTAAATGGATTTCAGTAAAGCATTTGATAAGGTTCCCCTCGGTAGGCTATTGCAGAAAATACAGTGGCATGTGATTCAGGGTGATTTAGCAGTTTGGATCAGAAATGGGCTTGCTGTAAGAAGACAGAGGGTGGTGGTTGATGGGAAATGGTCAGCCTGAAGTTCAGTTACTAGTGGTGTACCACAAGGATCTGTTTTGGGGCCACTGCTGTTTGTCATTTTTATAAATGACCTGGAGGAGGGCGTAGAAGGATGGGTGAGTAAATTTGCAGATGACACTAAAGTCGGTGGAGTTGTGGACAGTGCGGAAGGATTGTTGCAGGTTACAGAGGGACATAGATAAGCTACAGAGCTGGGCTGAGAGGTGGCAAATGGAGTTTAATGCAGAAAAGTGTGAGGTGATTCATTTTGGAAGGAGTAACAGGAAGACAGGGTACTGGGCTGATGGTAAGATTCTGGGTAGTGTGGATGAGCAGAGAGATCTCGGTGTCCACGTACATAGATCCCTGAAAGTTGCCACCCAGGTTGATGGGTTGTTAAGAAGGCGTATGGTGTGTTAGCTTTTATTGGTAAAGGGATTGAGTTTCGGAGCCATGAGGTCATGTTGCAGCTGTACAAAACTCTGGTGCGGCTGCATTTGGAGTATTACGTGCAAGTCTGGTCGCCGCATTATAGGAAGGATGTGGAAGCATTGGAAAGGGTGCAGAGGAGATTTACCAGGATGTTGCCTGGTACGGAGGGAAGATCATATGAGGAAAGGCTGAGGGACTTAAGGCTATTTTCCTTAGAGAGAAGAAGGTTAAGAGGTGAATTAATTGAGGCATACAAGATCATCAGAGGATTAGATAGGGTGGACAGTGAGAGCTTTTCTTCTCAGATGGTGATGGCTAGCATGAGGGGACATAGGTTTAAATTGAGGGGCGATAGATATAGGACAGATGTCAGAGGTAGGTTCTTTACTCAGAGAGTACTAAGGGCGGAATGTCCTGCCTGAAACAGTAGTGGACTCGCCAACATTAAGGGCATTTAAATGGTCATTGGATAGGCATATGGACGATAAGGGAATAGTGTAGATGGGCTTTAGAGTGGTTTCACAGGTCGGCACAACATCGAGGGCCGAGGGGCCTCTACTGCGCTGTTATGTTCTATGTTCAACGGCTCTGAGGTGGAGATAGTCAACAGCTTCAAATTCCTCGGTGTGCATATCACCAAAAATCTGTCCTGGTCCAACCACGTCGATACCGCGACCAAGAAAGCACAACAGCATTTTTTGATTTGATTTATTACTGTCACATGTATTAGTGCACAGTGAAAAGTATTGTTTCTTGCATGCTGTACAAACAATGCATACCATACATAGAGAAGGAAGGGAAGAGACTGCAGAATATAATCTTACAGTTATAGCAAGATGTGGAGAAAAAATCAACTTAATACGAGGTAGGTCCATTCAAAAGTCTGATGGCAGTAGGGAAGAAGCTGTTCTTGAGTCGGTTGGTACGTGACCTCAAACTTTGGTGTCTTTTTCCTGATAGAAGAAGGCGGAAGAGAGTATCTCCGGGGTCCATGGGGTCCTTAATTATGCTGGCTGCCTTCCCGAGGCAGTGGAAATTATAGATAGAGTCAGTGGATGGCAGGCTGGTTTGTGTGATCGATTGGGCTACATTCACGACCTTGTGCGGTTTCCTGCAGTCCTGCAGACCAAGCTTCATACCAAGCTGTGACACAACCAGAAAGAATGCTTTCTATGGTGCATCTGTAAAAGTTGGTGAGAGTTGTCACTGGCATCCCAAACTTCCTTAGTCTTCTGAGAAAGTAGAGTCGTTGGTGGGTTTCTTAACTATAGTGTCGGCATGGGGGGACCAGGACAGGTTGTTGTTGATCTTGAACCTTGAACCTCTGACCCTTTCTACTTCGTTCCCATTGATGTCGACAGGGGCATGTTCTCTACCAAGCTTCCTGAAGTCGATGACAATCTCCTTCGTTTTGTCGTCGCACCAGTTCACCAGATTCTCGATCTCATTGCTGTACTCTATCTCATCATTGTTTGAAATCCGACTCACTCCAGCACTCCAGTGGTGTCATCAGCAAATTTGAAAATAGAGTTGGAGGGGAATTTGGCCACAGTCATCGGTGTATAAGGAGTATAGTAGGGGGCTGATGTTGTTGCATCTATACTTCCTCAGGAAACTAAGGAAATTCGGCATGTCCAATGACCAACTTTTACAGGTGCACCATAGAAAGCCTCTTATTGGGCTGCATCACAGTCTGGTATGGCAACTGCTCGGCCCAAGTCCGCAAGAAACTTTAGAGAACCGTGGGTATCGCCCAGTCCATCGCGCGATCCCACCTCCCATCCATTGACTCTGTCTACACCTCCCACTGCCTTGGAAAAGTGAGCAGCATAATCAAAGACCCTCCCACCCGGCTTACTCACTCTTCCAACTTCTTCCATTGGACAGTTGATACAGAAATCTGAGAACACGCACAAACAGATTCAAAAACAGCTTCTTCCCCGCTGTTACCAGACTCCTAAATGACCCTCTCATGGACTGACCTGATTAATACTACACTCCTGTATGCTTCACATGATGCTGGTGTCTATGTATATACATTGTGTACCTTGTGTTGCCCTATTACGTAGAAAAATACTTTTCACTGTACCTCGTTACACGTGACAATAAACAAAGCCAATCCAATTTCCAGCTGGACCTCAATCAGGAATGGGAATCTTGACCCATGTTCATCACCTGTAGGCACTGCAATCAGAACATTGAGCTCTAACTGAGAGCAATTGAATTCACACAAACCAAAGAAAGACTTGGGAGTATTGTTGATTTCTGAGGCTTAGCAGCTCACTGGATAAATGGGTAGAATGACGGGCGAGTACTAAGGGAAGGAACAAATTGCTCAGCCTTTGTTCAACAATGTTGTGCTGTTGTTTAGCCAGTCACCAAATATACCAGGGAGCTGCTTAAACTCAGATTTTCCATAATAAGCAGATTAAAGGGTAAGAAGACTGGAATGGTTCAGGTGAGAGTTCGAGCACATGACAATGCATCTTTGGATACAGGTACAGTGCTGCAAACCAGCTGTAATAATCATGCATGAGCGACGCTCAGAATTCTGTGTCACGTATAGTCACAGCGCTGTGTTTCTGTTTGTAGATTCAGAGTCCTATGTTTGTGACAGACATGAGCTGACCGCCTGTTTCTGTTTTATATTCTCAGAGGTCTGTGTTTGTGTTATATAGGGGTCATGTGTGTGTGTGCTGTACAGGCAGAGCTCTGTGAACATTATAGTCTTTTATACATTATAGTCCATTCAGACCCTAACTACAGACTGATGTTTCAATTTGAAACTTAGCCATGTGTCAGCATATCTACATCTCATTGTGACGGAATTTGAGCAAATGTAAACTTTTGATTTTATGTGCTTTGTAAAGGAACATTCACCACTGAGGTGCATGCTATTAATCCTCTGCCTGATTCTGCTCTATAACTCTAGGTTAAAATAATGATCTGATTATTCTACCATTCATGTTGTGATTGACAATGATCATTTCAGAATCATCAAAATGTAATCAATACTTTAGAATCTTATAATGAGTTGATGATCTTTAGTTCGATGCTGAATAATGGATGACCTTCATTAAGATTTTCATATCCTGATTATTAATGATCAAATCCGAATGATTTCTGTTGGCAATTCCCGTCTCTCTTCCATTCACCCAACAAAAAGAAATGATGCCTTGTGAGAGTGGAGAGTTGTCACAGTCACACAGAAGTGTTGCAATGCAGAAGGAGGCCATTTGGCCCACCGTATCTGTGGTGTTCTCTGTGTTGCTTATTTCAGGATGGTTGGCGTAGTGTTCACAAAGACCACAAAATAGCTTGAACTTGAACAAAGCTATAAATGTATTAACAATACTAATTTGGATTCAACACATACTCCTATATAATACACAGTTGATTATTAGCATGTGCTGAATACAGGGTTAAAGGGTGATTGCTGAATACAGGGTTACAGGCTGAATGCTGAGTACAGGGTTAAAGGCAGGAGTCTTGGAAGTGTGGAGGAACAGAGGGATCTTGTGGTCCACGTACATAGATCACTCAAAGTTGCACCCAGGTAGATAAGGTTGTTAATATTGCCTCTCATGAACAGGGGGATTGAGTTTAAGAGCCGTGAGGTTTTGCTGCAGCTTTATAAAACCCTGGTTAGATCACACTTGGAATATTGTGTCCAATTCTGGTCGCCACATTACAGAAAGGATGTGGATGCTTTGGAGAGGGTGCAGAGGAGATTTACCAGGATGCTGCCTGGACTGGAAGGCTTGTTATGAAGAAAAGTTGAGAGAGCGAGGGGTTTTCTCACTGGAGTGAAGAAGGAAGAGAGGTGACTTGGTGGAGGTGTATAAGGTGATGAGAGGCATGGATGGAGTGGATAGCCAGAGACATTTCCCCAGGGAAGAAATGGCAGTCATGAGGGGACATAATTTTAAAGTGATTGGAAGAAGGTACAGGGGAGATGTCAGAGGTAGGTTCTTTACACAGAGAGTGGTGGGTGCGTGGAATACACTGCCAGCGGAAGTGGTGGAGTCAGAGTCATTTGGGATATTTAAGTGACTCTTGCACAGGCACATGGACAGCCATGAATTGAAGGGGTGTAGGTTAGGTTGATCTCAGATTCGGATAAATGATCGGCACAGAGTAATGCCCATTGTTGAATTCTTGCTGAGGCAATTGGTGGGATAGCCTTGTCCTCTTTGAAGAGACCCAAAAGTGGTTCGTGGTCAGAAATGATGGGCCAAAGGGCCTGTCCTGTGCTGAGCTGTTCTATGTTCGATATAAACTATTCATCTACAACTAATCTTTATACTTTTATAAATTATGATCTGCTCTTACTCACACTATCTTTACTTCAGTCTGTCTTGAGCTAACTCCTGTATTAGTCTCTCTCCCAAGGCTCAGCATCAATGTCTTAAATACTTGTAACTGTAGTTCCCTCTATTGGCTATTCAAGACATTTCATTAACTCTTGCAGTTCTTATATTTATGATAATACAACAGTATCTGCACTGGCTCTCCAAATGAGCATTTTAACTTGGTGCCATTCGTCTGCCTTTTCCCCGTACCCCTGCACATTGTTTCTATTTGAATAATCATCATCTAATGCCCTCTTTAATGCCTCGATTGAACATGCCTCCACTACACTTCCAGGCATTACATTCCAGACACCAGACACTCGTTCTGTGAAAAAAAAAATTCTCACATCACATTTGCTTCTTTTGCAAGTCACATTAAATCTGTGCCCTCTCATTCTCAATCCTTTTATGAGCAGGAATGTGTGTTCTTGTATTCTTGTGGAGGGAGATGGATTTGAAATAATTCTCCACTAATGCCCTGTTACCCTGGGAACAAGCTGAAAACTACACATCACAATAAAAATTCCAATTTCACTCATTCACTCAGGGGTTTGAGAAAATTGCTAAAGTGTAATGCATAGTTTTCCTTAAGGATGCTAGGGTTGGTCAAGATTGTTTTCAAAGCTCATGGAACCAAATTAAGTCAGAATTAATGGCTACAGCTTGATTGGAAATGCACTTAATTGAGTTTCATTAATATCTGGATCCTTAATGATTTGCATTCTTTATACCAATTGTTGCGACACTGTTTAAATGAATTTGGCATATTCAGATCAATTAATTTCACTTCCGTATACTCACTTGACGAGTTTGTGGAGATTAAGTTACAGTCATTAATCGGACATCATCAGCGATTGATATCACTGAGTAATGCCAACTGTGCACCTTAAAGAATCCAAAACAGAATTAAACTGCCAGGAAAATTCCCAAAGTACAAAACGCTTCTCGGCCTTTTGGCGAAGATGAGCGTGAGATCAGGTGTAATGCCTAGATCTGGTATGTCTCTCTTGTGGGGACAATGGATTGGATTCAATTTGAATTGTTTTTTGTAGCGGGCAAGAAACTGGATTAGGCTTTTTCCCCTGTCCACACTCTGAGCTCTGGCTTTGTACCTCTGATAAAGTAATACAAAAATAAAATAAAATAAAACACTCAACAGCCTGGAGTGACTTCAAATTTATAGTCTCATCTCATCTCACACGATCGTCAGAAACCTCTCAGGTCCTGCTGTTGATGCCCTTTGATGCCATCTCAAATTCCTTTGAGATTATTTGGAACCAGCTGTCTGCCCATCTTGATTTTATTTTTGGCAAGCTTTCTGCTCGTCAAGGTGAAGGGTGTGAGGGCTGTGGAGCAGAAAACAAGTCCCCTATCAGCTCTCCCCGCCCCCCCCCCTCCCCCCACCAGTATCAGGCAGTGAGTGGCAGCAGCCTCACAGGCTGAGCAGCCATCACAGTAACTCCTTGTTGCTCACATGTGAGAGCTAGATGTTCCACTCCAGCTATTGTGTGGCAACTGAATGAGGTTTGTTAAACAAGAGGATATATTGTAGTGTGTGCCTGAGTCAGCGAGGCTGAGAATCCCCAACTAACAATTCTGTCCTTTTAATTAAAATGAATTAAAGCATCATAACAAATGCTTTGTAACATTGTAAAGATGAACTTTCACAGACTTCATTTGTGAACACAAAAGAATTGTACAGCAGCCGCATGGCTGTAGCTAACTCCCAAAATGTCTCTACTAGGAGCCTTTCTTACCATGGCGGTTTCTACACTGAGTCCCAATTGGCCATGTGATTTTTACTCTGTTGTGTTGCCCTTAAAGGGACATTCACCACTTTCCCCTTTAACTCCTTTATGCGATCTTCAATAACTAAGTTACTCAGTTATGAATTCTATCCAAACAATCTGTACATGAGTTATACAATTATAAATCAAGTCTTTGAGCGGTCTTTCTGATTCCTGTAGAGTGGCATAATTTTGTAGTCTGAGATGTTTCAGCAGGATTGACATTAACTGGAACTGCAATTACGGATACCCCTTCTGGCACAGGCAGTTCATCACCATTTGCTTCCATGGAGACATTAGTTATGTCGATAACAGGTTGATCACACACTTTGGTGCTTGAAAGTATATTCATATGCAAACAGAGTTAATGCCATTGCTGAATTCTTGCTGAGGCACTTGGCGGGATGGCCTTGTCCTCATTGAAGAGACGCAAAAGTGGTTTGTGGTCAAAAATGATGGCAAATTGTCTACCATGTAAGTACTGATGGAATTTCTTGACGCCAAAGGCTATTGATTGTCCTTCCTTGTTGACTTGTGAGATTTTGGCCTCTGAGATGGTCATTGACACATACCCTATCAGCCTTTCAGAACTGTCGTGCATCTTAGTCATAGAATCATAGATGTACACAGCACGGAAAAGGCCCTTCAGCCCAGCTTGTCCACCTTGTGGGACAACACTACACCAACAGCATACGAAGAGGCATTGCAGGTCAATATCTGTTCTTTCAATGGGTTGAAAAGGCTTAAGGAATGTAACAATTGTTTTACTCTGTTGAACGTTTCCTCCTGGGGAGCCTTCTAACACCAATGATGGTGTTCCTTTAATAGAATATGCAAGGCAACCAATACCATCGATAAGTTTGGTAACAAAACACGCATAGTAATTTACCATCCTCAAAAGCGATTTGAGTTCAGTTGTGTTTGTGGGGGCAGGCATCTCCTTGACCACCTTGACCTTGTCTTCCACAGCGTGTAATCATTGTGCATCTACACAATGACCCAGGTAGGTCATCTAAGTGGCTTGAAAGGTGTACTTTTCTCTCTTCAGCTGAACCCCAGCCTCATGAAATCGCTTTAACACCTCTTCTAAGTTAGTAGATGCTCGACCTCTGTCGATACAGTTACAAGGACAACATCAAGGTATACTACAACCCGCAGTGGCTCTTGTAGCAGACTCTCCATTGTCCTTTGGAATATTGCACAGGCTGAAGGCATGCCAAAAGGCAGATATGTGTACTGGATTAGACCTTTGTGTGTGCTTATCGTGACATATCCCCAGAAAACATTATCTAATTCGAGTTGCTGAAATGTGTGACTCCTGATTGACCTCCTGCCAGCTTTGTGTACAGTCTTCAATTCTCTGGATTGGGTATTTATCCAGCTTAGTGGTCTGATTAACTGTTAACTTATAATCGTTGAGGGGCAGCACGGTGGCCTAGTGGTTAGAACAGCTGCCTCACGGCGCTGAGGTCCCAGATTCGATCCCGGCTCTGGGTCACTGTCCGTGTGGAGTTTGCACATTCTCCCCGTGCCTGCGTGGGTTTCGCCCCCACAACCCAAAAATGTGCAGAGTAGGTGGATTGGCCACACTAAATTGCCCCTTAATTGGAAAAAATAATTGGGTAATCTAAATTTTTTAAAAAACAAAAAAAAAACGTATAATCGTCGCAAATGCAGATAGTCTTGTCCAGTTTCAACACAGGGATGATAGGTGCTGCCCAACCTGAGAACTGAACTGGCTAGATGATGTCTAGTTCTTCCAACCTGTCTAACTCAGTATCCATTTCCTCGTGTAAGGCAGAAGGTACCAGTCGTGCCATAAAGAATCGGGAAGTCACCTCCTGATCCTATAAATCTTAGCATGTAGCAAATTGATTAAGCCTAATTCATCACAAAAGATACTCTCATGTTTTATTATGAGTTCGCGCAGGCCCCCTTCCTGCACTTGAAAAATATCAGCCCAATTCAACTTGATTTCCTTAAACTAATTATGGCCGACGAGATTTGGTCCTTCATCACTGGAGCTTGTTAGACTGTGGTCCACATCTTACAGGTACTATTGTGGTGCCTTTTATTTTTATTGCTTCTCCCATAATAGTCTTGAACTCGGCAGAAGTGGTCTTCAAATTCAGTGGTTGGACTCTCTCTTATGTACGGAAATGTATTCTCACCCACCACAGTGGCTGATGCCCCTGTATCCACTTCCATATTAAGAGGCTGCCCATTTACCCAGATTTCTGCAGTAATCGGACCTATCTTGCCTGTTTTTAGATTAAACAGAGAGTGAATACCAGAATCACTGGTGCTGTGCTTTTCCACATTGCATGCTTGTAACATCTTGGTTGAGTTGATTACTTAGTGATCTTGTCTTAGCTCTGCACTGCCTTATTCAAATATCGGGCAGTTCAGAGAATCGACCGGGGGGGGGGGGGGGGGGGGGGGGGGCGTAAATCCCGACCGACCGCCCCGCAATATTCTCCGCCCCCTAAAAATCCCATCGTCATGAATCGCACCGCGCACCTTGGAAAACGTAGAGGACTGGCACGATGCAGCGATGCCACGGAGCCACCATGGGTCACGCCGGTGTAAATCAAACCACCTATTTAACAGCATCAACCAGTCATGATGGTTGACGCCAGTCAGCGCGGAGGTAGGGGTTGGCGTGGGCGGCCGGCGGAGAAGTGATGACAAGTGACGCCACAGTTGGGGGCGGGTGTCGCAGGAACCATTGGGAGTTGCGTGCCTGGGGGGAGGGGCTGGAAGGGTGTGGGGGAGGGGAGGGGCTGCAGGGGAAGGACAGGTGGGGAGAGGATGGTGGCGGGCAGGGGAGGGGGGTTGGAGAGGGTGCATGATGGAGAGGGTGCGCGCCGGGGAAGAGCGGGGCGTTGGGGAGGGTCCGAGCTGGGGAGGAAGGGCGGGTTGGGGAGGGTGCATGTTGGGGAGGGGGGGGGGGGGGGGTTGGGGAGGGTGCATATCGGGGAGGGGGGGGGTTGGGGAGGGTGCGTGCCGGGGAGGAGGAGCGGGTTGGGGAGGGTGCGTGCCGGGGAGGGGGGGGGGGGGTTGGGGAGCGTGCGTGCCGTGGAGGAGAGGAGGGGGCCGGGGGAGGGCGGGTTATGCATAGGGTGCGTGCTGGGGAGGAGGGGAGGGGGTTGGGAAGGTACATGCCGGGGAGGGGTTTGGGGACGGTGCGCGCCGGGGAGGGGAGGGTGTCCTCCTGGCCATGTGCCAGCTGGCAACAGTCACGGCCATGCAGCCCATGGCACCTGGCTGCGGGTGGGTGGGTACGGGCAATGGTGACATGTAGTTTAACCCCCCACACCCCATCCCCTGTTTGGTAATCTGTGCCCTGCACCTGTGCCAACTTACTCATTGTCTAATTGTTTGGCCTTACGGGCCCTGTGACTACATCTAGGTGGTTCCCCAGACGGTACAGCAGAACTGGAGGTGGACTCCTGTGACTAGGGACCCTTTGGCGGTCGTTTCCTAGGGCGGCCCAGCCTAGATAGGCCAGGCTGTGGCTCAGGAGACTGGGTAGCGAGCTGCCAGCCCGTCCTGTCCGTTGGCCACCAGATGCACCTGGGATGGAGGTGGGTGGGTGGGGGGGGGGGGGGGGGAGGAGGGGGGGGGCAGTCCGAGGTATCACCGTTTTCCGGAACCTCCCCAACAGGGGGACCCGGAATGGGCCCCAGTACCTCCTCCTCCCTCAGGGTGCCCGATGGCCCCCGGGCCTCTACATGGGTCGGGCATGCGAACGGACTGAGCACCTGACGCCCCCCTGACACCTGGCACTGCCAGTCCTGGAGGCCCGCCCTAATATCAACAAGGGTCTGCATGCTTGCAGCCATGGATAGCAGGGTTGGCCATCCCTCTCTGTGTCTGGGCGACGCCTGCCAGCACCTGGGCGCCGATGCCCTCAGCAAATGCCTGCAGAGACTGCGCCATTGACTGCTGAGACTGGGCTACGGCGTTGAGCGCCTTTGGGATCTGCTGCTGGCTCTGGCACATGGCTGCCTGTGAGAGGGCAGCCATATCTTGGGCCATGAAAGACCCACACCTTGCATACTGCTCCCCATGTCTGACACCATCGCACAAATTGCCTCCACTGCAGACGCCACGTGTGCGGTGTCAGCCTGGGTGGCACGGATGACCGGCACCACTACCTGCTCCTGCACGCGGGTGGACTCCTCCACCTTCATCTGCAGCTGCCACAAGCCGACCGTCACCCCCTTCGGTCGTCCCTTGGTCCGTGCCTGCATCGGGTCTAAGTGTGGGTGTGGTAACTCCACGAACCCGGAACCCGTCTGGGCGGCAGATGGTTGCCTGCACCGGGCTGCCCTCTGACCGCCCGCCCCCTCGGCTGCTCACCCTCCACCTGCTGTACCGGGACGGCTGTGTTGTGCGCACCAGTTAGTGTCCCAGATGCCTCATCACTAAAGTGCCCAACCGAGGTGAGTGTCTCTGCGATGGTGGAGGATGTAGGAGACAGCAGTGGTGTAATGGTGTGCGCCTCATCCGACCCAAAGTCCAGGAAACCCCTGAAGTGGTGATTGCTGTCCATCCGCCCCCTGTGTGTGGGTGTCGTGTGCATCAGTGTCCTGGGCTTTGGTGTCCTGTGTGTTAGGGTCCTGGGTGTTAGGGTCCTGTGTGTCGGTGTCCTGTGCATCAATATCCTGTGCGTCAGGGTCCTGTGTGTCGGTGTCCTGTGTGTCGGTGTCCTGTGCATCAGTGTCCTGTGCGTCAGGGTCCTGTGTGTCGGTGTCCTGTGTGTCGGTGTCCTGTGTGTTGGTGTCCTGTGTGTCGGTGTCCTGTGTGTCGGTGTCCTGGGCGTCAGTGTCCCGGGCATCAGTGTTCTGGGTTGGCTGCAACGAGGGCGTGTTGCTGCCCTCCTCGTCGCTGGGTGTGGCCCACTGGCATCGCCACACGCGCACTAGATGTGGACGGCGTCCGCCTGGTGCTCTGGGTTTGTCCCTGGCTGGTGGCCGCCCTGGAATATCCTGGGGGCGGCGTCCGCCTGATGGGCTGGGTCTGTCCTCCCTTCCCCCATATCTCCCTTCCCCCATATCCCCCCATTACCTCCATATTCCCCCTTCCTCCATATTCCCCCTTCCTCCATATTCCCCCTTCCTCCATATCCCCACATATCCCCCTTCCCCCAATATGCCCGTATGGGGGCACATGGGGGGAGGGGGATATGGGGGAAGGGGTAATATGGGGTATGGGGGAAGGGGGATATGGACGAAGGGGGAAGAGGGGATTGGGAAGGGGGCAGGCAGTGTGGGGTCTCACTTGGCGCTGCGCGGTGGGCGACCATTTTGCCGGGTCTCCAGTGGAAGGGGTGTCTTTTGTGTAGTGGCGCCGTGCACGTCCATGACGGGCGACGCCATTGCAAATGGCGTCACGCCACTACTAGCACATTCGGGGCCAGAGAATTCACGACGTTTCGGGGGGCCCGACGCTGGAGTGATTTGTGCCGTTTATGGTGCCAGTTTCGGGCCATCGCACCCATCCTCTTTTGTGACAATAAAAACTCTCACCCTTCCTGAACCAGGAGGGTGGTTACCTCCACATCGGTAACATTCCACTTTAAGCATTACTGGCTGATTGCCTATTCTGCACCTTTGTATTTTATTGGCTGAAATTGTTTCCTGCCTCGTGGTGACTTTGATGGTTTTGGTGCCAAGGTTGGCTGCAGATTCATTTTTAAAAAAAATTTAGAGTACTCAATTCATTTTTTCCAATTAAGGGGCAATTTAGCATCTTTCGGTTGTGGGGTCGAAACCCATGCAAACACGGGGAGAATGTGCAAACTCCACACGGACAGTGACCCTGAGCCGGGATCGAACCTGGGACCTCGGCGCTATGAGACTGCAGTGCTACCACTGCGCCATCGTGCTGCCCTGGCTGCAGATTCCTGCCTTAACTGGTGAATGGCGGCATTTTGTATGCTCTGCATCACTTGCGCACCTTTTGCTGCCATAGTCAGCGCTGTCTCCATTTGCTCGTTTAAAATTATGTCGGCCTGTAAGCAATCTACATTCATTATTCACACCACAGACTAACCTATCCCATAACATGTGACTCAGGGTGGCTCCAAAATCACAATACTCCAATAATTACTTCAGCTTGGCAATGTCAGTCGTGACCGAAATGCCTGGGGCTCTCTCCCGAGAATTAAAGTTGAATCTCTGGAGTATGCCTAATGGTTGTGTTTGCAATTGAGTCTTCACTAAATCCATGAGCTTACCAAATGATTTGGGGCTGTAAGACTGTGAATTAGATTATAGGTCTGAGTTCCACAAACACTTAAGAGAATTGTGTTTCACCTCCTCCCCTATTTTGTTTGCTTGGAAATAATACCCAAGGCACTTGATGTATTGTGTCCAGTCCTTGGTGGAGGAACCAAATGGGTCTATTCACCAAAGAGAGGCATTCTGGTGAGTTCATTTTTTTTCAGGCTTCAATTAAAACAGAGTACTCACAGGTGTCAGGTCAGAGGCAAAGTTAGGATAATTTGTCCTTATCACCAGATGTCAAGATACACTTTCTTTTTTAAAAAAATTTCCAATTAAGGGGAAATTTAGCGAGGCCAATCCACCTATCCTGCTCATCTTTGGGCGGGGGGTGGGGGGGGGGGAAGATTCATAAAGGCACGGGATAAATGTGCAAACGCAACACAGACAATGACCCGAGGCTGGGACTGGACCCGGGTCCTCACCACCATGAGGCGACAGTGCAAACCACTGCGCCACCGGATCGCCCAAGATACACTTTCCCAGACTCTATTAGTGAACACAAAAGGTATTTATTAATAAGAATTGTACAGCAGCCACATGGCTGTAGCTAGCTCCCACAATGTCTCTGCCTAGAAGCCTCTCTCACTGTGGGGTGATTCTACACTCTAATCCCAATTGGTCACAAAGGTCATGTGATATTGACTCTGCTGTGTTGCCCTTAAAGGGACAATCACTGCAAACATCTTACTTTGTTCCATCTCTTAAGATGATAAGATCATAAGCTTAAGATGATAAACTGACATTCCCTCATGAAAATGCCAAGTCGAGACTGCAGAACAGCCTGCAATGTTGTGGCAAAGGTTATTCTGTCAGAAACAAAGCCTAGTTCGAAGTAACCATTTTCAGAGGAAAATGGTTCAAGCCATCTCTTATTTTTATTGTGGAAGTCATGTATTCCCTCACTGGCTCCTGGTTCTTTTTTGTCTGCTTTCTGTGTAAGATTTTTCTTGAAAGTAAATGTATATTTTTTATGGCAAGAGCAACAGTCCTGCTGTGTGTCTCTTGAACAAGGGGCAGATATGGTAATGTCACTGGGCTAGTAATAGAGAGGCTAATGCTAGAGGCTAATATCCAGAGGTATATGGGTTCAAATGCCATTGTGGTAGCTGGTGGGATTGGAATTCAATCTGAACTTGAAAACTCGTCTCAGGAATGTTAGCCATGACGCTATCATCGATTGTCATTAAAAAAACCCATTTAATAATAAAAATAATAGTTAGAAGTCTTACAACACCAGGTTAAAGTCCAATATATTTGTTTCAAACACTAGCTTTCGGAGCATTGCTCCTTCCTCAGGTGAACTCCTTCGGAGCAGTGTTCCGAAAGCTAGTGTTTGAAATAAACCTGGTGGACTTTAACCTGGTGTTGTAAGACTTCTTACTGTGCTCAGCCCAGTCCAACGCCAGCATCTTCACATCAATAAAAATAATAATATTTGTTGTCACAAGTAGGCTTACGTTAACACTGCAATGAAGTTACTGTGATAAGCCACTAGTTGCCACATTTTGGCGCCTGTCCGGGTACACTGAGGGAGAATTCAGAATGTCCGAATTACCTAACAGCATGTCTTTCGGGACTTGGAGGAAACCGGAGCACCTAGGGGAAACCGACGGAGTCACGGGCAGGACGTGCAGGCGCCCCACAGACAGTGAGCCAAGCCGGGAATCGAACATGGGACTCTGGCGCTGTGAAGCCATAGTGCCAACCACTATACTGAAAAATCTTTCCTGACTTTTATGCTTTTGTACTTGCGGTTCTATCTTGGTGGAGTCTTGCACATTGGGCATTCAGCTAGGAGGAAATCTGCTGTCCTCACCTGGTCTGGCCTACATGTGGTTGACTCTGCATCACATTGCTGCTAGCCAGCTAATCAGTTCCGGCGAGATTACAGATGGACTGCCAATGCCACCCACATTTCATGAAACAATAAAGAAAAAAAATCGCAATGTCTTACTGCTGCACAACCAAATAGAACATAGAACATAGAACATAGAACAGTACAGCACAGAACAGGCCCTTCGGCCCTCGATGTTGTGCCGAGCCATGATCACCCTACTCAAACCCACGTATCCACCCTATACCCGTAACCCAACAATCCCCCCCTTAACCTTACTTTTTAGGACACTACGGGCAATTTAGCATGGCCAATCCACCTAACCCGCACATCTTTGGACTGTGGGAGGAAACCGGAGCACCCGGAGGAAACCCACGCACACACGGGGAGAACGTGCAGACTCCGCACAGACAGTGACCCAGCCGGGAATCGAACCTGGGACCCTGGAGCTGTGAAGCATTTATGCTAACCACTATGCTACCGTGCTGCCCGTCAAATGATGACTTCCAGACTGCCATCCCTGATATGAAATGGCCATTCAACAGCCAGTTCATACGAGAAAACTCCCACAAACATTAAATGATCTGGCGGTGACGAATTTGCTGAGAAAACGCCCTATCCGGCCTGCTACCACCTTCCCACCAAGATTCATTTCACGCTTTTCTGTCCAGTATTCCTCTTGCTCCCCAGGTGCGACCGAGGTGAGTTTCCACGATGCAAACTCCACTCAGCAGGTCTTCAGAAGTGAATGTATGCCACAGGACCACCGTTTACAATGGATCACGCACTTGCGCCAGGAAAATGAATCTCCCCCGACAGGACGTTGGAAAGGGGCACAAGGGGTTACCACCTCAACATTGCATCTACTGTTTACAACCAAGCAGGGTTTAAATCCCCGTTTACTATCCTCCATCCCTGATCTTTTTACAAAGAAAGGAGCAAATTGAGAGAGAAAATCACCTCATGCAATCTTATCAAAAGAGTAAGATGTTTCAGAAACCACCAAATTCAACAGCGGCAAATGATTCCCAGGGCTGCTGAGATAGACTTGTCAAATGTAAACTCTGCTCTCATTTCCTTTCTATTTAAAGGATTTCAGTGTAATTAGATTCACACCAGGCCTTGCAGAGTTCTCTATCATTACCCAGTGCCAAATGGAACACCCCATTTTGCAGTAAGTACAGCTACAATAACATTATTTTATCATCAATCTTGCAAGATTAAGTCATTAATTTTCCACACCAAACTTTGTGTTCTGCATCCTCTCATCAGCTGCAAACATCGTTTGTAATCATTAGCAATGCAAACATTTTCAGATTCAATTAATAATTCAAAGCAATATATTGAACTGCAGCAGGAACAGAATTGCATACATTACAAGTCCTCTGTGACTGTCAGTTCAACAGACTTAATAACACTTCCCTTTAATACATATGCATATTTATCTCCAAAGCAATGTGTAGCCGAGGGATATAAAATCCTTCACCAAGTTTCTTACAAACTAATTTTAACCTTTTTAAATGCCCCTGAAGTTAAAATATGCAGCAACTGGGCAAAACCATCTTGCACCTTCTTCTGTTGTTTATTTCATTTCTGTCACCCGGTTCACATGCACCTCGGATTAATTCTCACAGCGTCGTCTTTGGCAAGAAAATATTTAATTTTATTGACGGGAATTCACTTCCCTTTAACGTCAAAGATGTATGTTTTATCTGCACATATCCCAGTAGAGTTAAAGGGTGTACTTTTTATGAAAATATTATTTTCCCTCCTAAGCGTTTTTGGATACTAAGGCAATTTAGCATGGCCAAATCACCTAACAGGCACGTCTTTGGATTGTGGGAGGAAACCGGAGCACCTGGAGGAAACCCACGCAGACACGGGGAGAACGTGCAGACGTTTAGGAGGGTTATTGGGTTATGGGGATAGGGTGGAAGTGAGGGCTTAAGTGGGTCGGTGCAGACTCGATGGGCCAAATGGCCTCCTTCCGCACTGTATGTTCTATGTAATCTATGTAATCTCTGATGGGAGTCTCTAATGGGGGTCTCCGATGGGGGTTTTGATGAGACATCTCTCATGGGGGTCTCTGATGCATTTCTTCGATGGGGGTTTTGATGAGACATCTCTGATGGGGGTCGCTGATGGAATCGAACCTGGGACCCTGGCGCTGTGAAACCACAATGCTATCCACTGTGCTACCATGCTGCCCGAAACCCCAATATCCGAGATGTCTCATCAAAACCCCCAATGGAGACCTCCATCAGAGACTCGCATCAGAGAACCCGATCGGAGACCCCCCCAGACACCTATATCAGAGACCCCCCCCATCAGATTCCCCAACAGAGACCCCATCAGAGACCCTCACCAGCCACCCCTCCCTGAAAGCTGGAGCATTCTAGACAGTAGAGAGAAAAATCATTGAATTTCCTAGTACCCTTCCCTAACATCTGCTGCCTCAGTCAAAAGTGTTTCAAGCAGCAGCTGTTACAAATGTCAGACACTTCTTCGAAAGTTAAGTACACTTGACCCATAAGTCTTGACCCTCAGATCTGACCCCCAACCCCACCCTCCCACTGACTGCCCAGGACTTCAAGCCCATTAATGACATTAACATTTATTTAAATGCTTGCTATTCACCCTCCCACTGGCATGGGGTGGGTAACGCACTAAGGCCACAGAGGACAGCAAACATATTTTTCCCTCGACCCTCCTTTCTCCGCCCGATTGTGAATCCTGGTTCTAGTGGCGTTGAATGGAGAATCCACCCCTATACAAGTTACGTCAGTGTTATCTTGAGAAACCTGAGCACTGAAATATCACAAACCAAAATGGAAGGGTGAGCCAAGAAACTCAATTCAATTACAAACATTCTGTGGGATTTTTTCAAACCCGAGTTTTATTGAAAATGCATCTCAAAGACATTTATTTAAATTTGACAGGATACCCGGCAAGTGATTTGAATGAAATGAAAATCGCTTATTGTCACGAGTAGGCTTCAAATGAAGTTACTGTGAAAAGTAACCACATTCCGGCGCCTGTTCGGGGAGGCTGGTACGGGAATTGAACCGTGCTGCTGGCCTGCCTTGGTCTGCTTTAAAAGCCAACGATTTAGCCCAGTGTGCTTTCTGGGTATTTATCAGCTGGGGAGGCAGTGGCATCGAGATATTGTCACTGGACTGGTAAACCAGAAACCCAGGATAATGTTCTGGGGACCCAGGTTTGAATCTTGCCACTACAGATGGTAAAATTGGAATTCAACAAAAACCTGGAATTAAAAGTCTAAAGATGACCATGAAACCATTGCCAACTGTCTTAAAAACCCATCTGGTTCACTAATGTTTTTAGGGAAGTAAATCTGCCATCCTTACCTGGTCTGGCCTACATGTGACTCCAGATCCACAGCAATATGGTTGACTCTGAACTGACCCGTCACGGGGAATTAGGGATGGGCAATAAATGCCAGGCAATCATGCCCACGTTAAAATTTAAAATTGTTGATAGGTGATCTGCTAAGGCCCATCCCTTAGGAAGGCCAAATACCAATAGCAGGCATGAGATATGGATATGAGCAGAGCTCCAGATCTTTATGTCTTACAGGTGGATATTGCAGCTTCAAAGTTTGATCTCCATCTGATCAGCAGGTCCCCAATTGCTGAGGGCCACAGGGACAGACCTGATATAAGCTAAAATTATACCTCAATTCCCAGCCCACTAGTTCCATGACTCTTCTGCAGTGCTTGAGGAATGAACCACCTCTATGATCCTAGCCTTCAGTTGGCACTTAGAAGATGCACCAGAATAGATGAAAAGCACTGATTGTATTGAATGGCAGAGCAGGCCCAATGTGTTGAATGGCCTACTCCTGTTCTTATGTTCCGATATGGACTGAAGAGCCTGAAATGACAATGTAGCTGCTTAATTCTCAGCTGCATACAGTTATGCCTATTGTGCTGTGACATCGTACATAAGGTTTAAAATATTAAGTCAGAATGACTACTGTCGAGTTTGCTTGTTTGATCCTTGTGAGAACACAAATGTTAAATGAGTGAAAAAAGGTAATGGTCAATCACCTGTGCAAACAAGCACCTAAAACAGAATTCAGTACAAAATGTCCTCTGCCCTGTATGTGGAACATAGAAACATAGGAACTAGGAGCAGAGGTAGGAAATTTAGTCCTTCTAGTCTGCTCCGCCATTCAATCAGATCATGGCTGATCTCTTCCTGATCTCGAATCCACCTCCCCACTTATTGCCCATATGCTTTTAAACCATTTTTAAAATCAGAAATATATCTATCTCCTCCTCGACACCATTTAATGACTTAGACTCCATCGCACTATGGAGAAGCGAGTTCCACAAATTCACTACCTTCTGTAAGTAGTTCCTCCTTATCTCAGTTCGAAATCTACCGCCTCTCGAACTATATCTGTGACCTCGCATTCTAGATTGCTCCACAAGAGCGAACATTTTGTCTACGTTTACTTAATTAATCCCTTTTAGTATGTTATATACCTTGATCAGATCCCCTCTCATCTATCTAAACTCCAGCGATTTTAAGCCCAAACGATCTCTCCCCAACTCTTTCATCCCCAGAATCAGTCTGGTGAACCTCCTCTGAACTGCCTCCAATGCCCATCATCCTTCCTCAAATAAGGAGACCAAAACTGGACACAATACTCCAGATGTGGTCTCACCAACACCCTATGCAATTGCAACAGCACTTCTCTACTTTTATGCTCCAGTTCTTTTGCAATAAACGCTAACATTCCATTTGCCTTTTTATTACATGCTGCATTCTTAATTCAGAATATAGGTAATAAAAAGCCCATCGACCTGTAATTATATAAAGTCATGTATAGGTCAATTTTTATTTAAATAATGTCAACGGCATGAATACCTAAGATTATCAAGACACTGACAGGAAGAATCTCATTTACGATATTTTGAAACTGCTATTGATTTCCTAGGGTTATATTAATAGTAATAATCAAAAAATAATAATCTTTATTATTGTCACAAGTAGGCTTAGATTAACACTTCAATGAAGTTACTGTGAAAATCTCCTAGTTGCCACATTCCGACCCCTGTTCGGGTACAGTGAGGGAGAATTCAGAATGTCCAATTCACCTAATTCAGAGTATCCGATTTGGGACTTGTAGGAGGAAAGCGGAGCACCCGGAGAGAACCCACATAGACACGGGAAGAACGTGCAGACTGCACAGACAGCGACTCAAGGTGAGAATAGAATCTGGGACCTTGGTGCTGTGAATTATCATTGCTAACCATTGTGCTACCGTGCTGCCCTCTGTCTTTATTGGTGTGACAAGTAGGCTTACATTAACAATGCAATGAAGTTATTGTGAAAATCCCCTTGTCGCCACACCCCGACTCCTGTTTGTGTTCACAGGGAGAATTCAATGGGAGGAGAGAAAAAGAGAGAGAGAGAGAGGGAAAGAGAGTGAGAGAGAGAGAGGTTATCATCATGGTCAGAGGAGCAAAGACCTTGAAATCGTGTGAAGATACACCTAGATGATTCCGATCAACCATATGGAACGTGAAGCCTCTTTGGAAGTTTTGTAACAGTCAAATATGACATTTTGAAACAGTTCATAGGAACTCTGTCCATGAGGGGTGACATCATCTTTGACCACGCATATAGTTAACCATGCAGGGGCGGGGGGGGTGGGGGTCAACCAAGCCCCGATCGCCATAGGTTTTGAACACATGTGCAGAGGGAAACGAGAGATGTGCACCTTTCCTTTGTCCTCACGATACAGCCAGACATTGGCCAATACCTCAGAAGTTACATCTTTCTCTGTGTGTCTGATCAGCACTCCAGGTGTGAACAGCGACGAGAACATTGGGAGAATTGATAAGGGGACATTTAGTTACCTGGTTGAGTTAAAGCAGAGAGCTGGAAGGAAACGCCAGTTGTTTCTGTGAATTAAAGTAATGGAATTGAGGGTCAAGGCTGGGGACTGGAAGATCTAGCTTTGTGGATATCATTTGGAAAACTGGATGTGTAAACCTTTAATCCCATAGTTTAAAGTATGGCAGGGGGCTGGATTCATCGTTTTTGAGGCTGGCGTGGGAACTGTGGCGTATTACAACGGCAAAATCAGCGGCAAACCCTCACCGATCCTGTCCCCCCCTGGCCACCCTCTGGCCACTCACCACCAGTTCCCCCAGTCCTCGCAGAAGCCCCCCCAACCAGCAGCATGGCTCTCGGCTGACTGTGGCGGTGTTGGACACAGTCCGCAGCCGCTATGCCGGGTTCCCAACCGCTGAGACCATACGTCCCCCGCGGGGCTGGGAACTCAGCCTATTGGGGGCGGAGCATCGGGGTGGTCCTTCAGGTGACTCGCCAAAGTTGTTCTAATGGTCTGCGGCACGCGACGTGATGACGCCATTTCGGAGGGGGCGTCGGATAGAAGACCGCCGTCAAACTGGCGCAACCCCGATTTGGGCACTGGATGGTGCCCAAATTACGATTATGATATCGGCATCGGGCAATGGTGAATCCCGCCCAGGGAGTTCAATCGAAGAGGGCAGTTGTCCTGTAATTTAAAAGGTAAAATACAAATTGGATTGGAAGGATTCAGTTTATGAATTTTGTGTTTCATTGATAGATCCTGATGCCTGTTGATCACTGTAACAGTGTGATATTCATAACTTTGCTATTTTGAAACAAGAGGCCAGGATTTTCAGGTCCGCGGCCAAAGCAAGACTAGAAATTCTCACCCGGAGTCAATGGACCTTTGGCTGGTCCGACAAATCTTCTATCCTGCCCCCCCCACCCCCGCCCCCATTGATGGGATTGGAAGACTTTGTTCAATGAAGTTAGCTCAAAAATGTTATAACCCTATTTCTTTGTTGATGTCATTAGTTATTCTTTTCAAGTCTGAATCCTCATAACAGTTCAAGTGTGACAATAGAAAGGCTAGCGCCAAGTCCCAAAGGGAAAGCACAGTGTTCGAAAACAATATGGTAATTGTGTGCACTATAGTAGAATAGACCTATTATTACTCTGATCCTGAGTTGTGACGTCATTTTTTCACCCAATACACCACATGGGGATTAAGGTTGAATGCTGTTGCATATAGCAACACAACATTTGAATTCCAATGGAAGATCCAGTTGTGCATTTTATACATATACGTGGTTTTGTTGAGTCATAATAAAATCATGTAACTCCTATAAATAATGACAGTATTCTTGTTTCCTTGCAAGAGTATATTAAAACAAAAGAAATGTTGTTTTGTGAAATCAAAAGGCTTGTCTGTGGAGATATGAAGCACTTTCCCTGCCCGGAAACAATTTCTCGCTCTTATTTTTTGCATCCTGTAAACATTCATTCTTTGTGTTAAAGCAGAGGAGTTTGCCGATAAGTGTCCTGGAGTAATGTATTCCTGGAATGCGTGTGTTATGATTAGAATTGTCACAAGCTTTGTGTTCTTCTCAGATAGTATCTGCAGGCTTCCTTTGATTCTTATTTTTAATGAAAGATTGTTTTCCCTCTACAACTTTGTACTTCTCAGATGTGTGGATTGTATCTTATAACAATTAACTTCCAATACATTTATTCCGCAAATTTCCAGAATATCTTTTTCTCTGATTGTGTGTGTGTGTGTGTGTGTGGAGGGGGGGAATGGAAAAAGTTCCCTGTGACCTTACATTCCCTCTGCAATGTTCGGTGTAATGCCCATTCGATTGGATTGGATTGGATTTTGGATTTGTTTTATTGTCACGTATACAGAGGTACAGGTAAAAGTATGGTTCTGCGTACAGTCCAGACAGATCATTCCATACATGAAATAAAAACACAGGGCATACGTAAATACACAATGTAAATACATAGACACAGGCATCTGGTGAAGCATACAGGAGTATAGTGCTACTCAGTAGAGGACATGTGTGATGAGATCAGATCAGTCCATAAGAAGGTCATTCAGGAGTCTGGTAACAGCGCGGAAGAATCTATTTGTGCGTGTCCTCAGACTTTTTATCTCCTGCCCAATGAAAGAAGTTGGAAGAATGAATAACCCAGATGGGAGGGGTCTTTGATTATGCTGCCTGCTTCCTAAGGCAGCAGGAGGTATCGATTGTAAAATGGGAGTGTCCCTTTAAGAAAGGTTTCTGTCTTATCTCATGGCTTCAGTAATGTCATAATGTGGCTGGAGCTTGGCTGTGGCTCTGTGAGCTATTTTTGATTTTGCTTTCAGATTTTGGTTGGTGTGGACTCAGACAGAGAACAGAAGTGTTTTGGCCTGTCTCTCTCTATTTTCATTTTGAAGAGTTTTCCAAGAGAAAACAACATTGATTATAGCTACCTTCTCTGGCAACTTAAAAACTAAAGTTTGCTTTCCGGAATGAGTTAAATCTGCTGGTGAGATGGGATTAGAATCTCAGGGAAAGCCGAGCAGTTACCATACCAGGCTGCGATGCAGCCCGCTAGGACGCTTTCTATGGTGCATCTGTAAAAATTGGTAAGAGTCAATGTGGACACGTAGAGGGCGGGATTCTCTCAGTCCATGCCGGGCCGGAGAATCGCCGGGCCGGGCGCAACTCGCGTGACGCCACCCTGATGCCAGTCTGCCGATTCTCCGGAGAGCAGAGAATCCGTGCCATTGGCACCGCCGCGGTCAGTGCGGCGCCGGTCGGCCCCCCTGCCGATTCTCCGCCCAGGATGGGCCGAGTGGCCGCAAAAGAAATCCGAGTCCCGCCGCCACCGTCCACGTGTAGTCTTACCCAGCGAGACCTCAGCGTGCATCTTTCCGGGGGTGGCCTGGTGGAGGGGGAGGGGGGTCCGACCCGGGGGGGGGCTCCGCTGTGGCCTGGCCCACGATCAGGACTGACCGATCAGCGGGCCGGCCTCTTGGGCTGGGGGCCTCTTTTGGCTCCACGCCAGCCCCTATAGCCCTACGCCATGTTGCGTCAGGGCCGACGCGGAAAAAGAAGTGACTGCGCATGCACGCAAGCGCGCCGGTCGCAGTGTGCATGCGAGTATTCGCACCGATCGCTGCCCGCATGCGCAGACCCGCGGCGCCCATTTGATGACAGTATCGGCAGCTGGAGCGGCGTAGGTCGCTCCAGTGCCATGCTGGCCTACTGAGGGGCTCGAAACTGCTGCTACTGGGGACCTGTTAACGCCGTCGTGAAATGCGATGGCGTTTATGACGGCATCAACACTTAGCCTCAGGATCAGAGAATGCCCCCCGTCGAATTTCCTTAGTTTCCTGAGAAATTATATGCGCTGTTGTGCTTTTTCGATTAACTACGTGATCCAATTTAGCATATCAAAACTGGACAGTATCAAACGCATATGACATTCATACCTGAGCATGTCCTCACCCATGCTGTGCAACTCCCAGGGGAGACCCCTGAACGATTGAAGTCAATCATGGCCCAACAAATCCATTTCTATCTCCACACCCCTGACCCTGCTTTTCAGAAAAGAGGAACCAAATATAATCCTTATTGTTAAATATTGATTTCATACTATGTCAAACAGCGCTTGTACCATTGGATCAATACAGGGGTTATTGGCTGATTCTGTACAGTATAAAGGTTTGTCAAATATAGCGTTAACATGGGACTGAGTACAGTAGCATCCACACAGTGATGCAAGAGAACACATGACCTGCATCTGCCTCCACCACCCTCTCAGGAAGTTTGTACCAGACTCCAATCACCACCGGTGTGAAAAGAAATTCCTCACATCACTTCTACTCCTTTTTCCCATTATTTTCAATCTATCCCCTCTAGTTTTTGACGCTCTGTTGCGAGGGAAACAGTTTCTCACTATTTACCCTGTCCATACCACTCAGGATGTTGGATACCTTGATCAAGCCTCCTCGCGTTCTTCTTTTCTGCAACAAAAAAGAGTCCCAACTTCTCCAATCTATCCTCACAGCTTCAGTTCTTCATTGGTGGAACTAATCGGTTCCTGGACCTCCTTGAGACTCTCCCTTTAGTTTAGACTGTCTCTCCATATTCTCCAGCACCGGGGATTTGGCGGGGGCGGGAATCACGCCGCGCTGGTCGGCGGCCGCTAGCAGCGGCCCCTTGATGATTGTCCGGCCCGCGATGGGCTGAGTTTCCACCCGTTTTCGACGGGTCCTGCCCGTGTATGTTACGACAGGTACTTACCAGCGGGACGTCATTCCGCGGGCGGCTCCGGGGGGGTGCCCACATGGTGGCCTGGCCCGCGGTCGGAGCCCACCGATCCGCGGGCGGGCCTGTGCCACGGGGCACTCTATTCCTCCACGCCGGCTGGTGTACCGGTCCGCAATGGCCAGCGAGGAGATGAACCCACCTGCGCTTGCGCTGGGATGACGCCAGCACATGCTGGCACTCCTGCCCATGCGCCAGCTCGCGCCGGCTGGCGGAGGCCCTTCGGCGCCAGTTGGCATGGTGCCAAGCCACTTCCGCGCCGGCCGGCGTGGCGCCAAACACTCCGGCGCTGGCCTAGCCCCAGAAGGTGTGGATGATTCCGCACCTTCAGAGTGGTCTGGCGCCAGAGTGGTTCACACCACTCCTTCGCGCCGGAGTTGCCTGCCCTGCTGGTTTGTGAAGAATCCTGCCCATGATTTTCCTTCAAGGAATCTATGCTGACTTTCCTTAATTATCCTGCACTTGTCTAAGTGACTTCCGATCTTGTCTTGGACTATCATTTCCGGAAGTTTCCTCACCACTGAAGTATAACTGACTGGTTTGTAGTTGCCGTCTTTATCCTTGCACACCTTTTTGAACATAAGTTGAACATTCACAATTCTCCAGTCCTCTGGCATCACCTCTGTGGCTGAGGAAGATTGGAATATTATCCCAGGTGCCTCTGCAATTTCCACCATCACCTCCCTCACTATCATTGGATACATCTCATCTGATCTTTGTACCTTATCAATTTAAAGTTAAGACAGTCTTCCTAATGCCTCCTCCTTCTAGAACATAGAACATAGAACAGTACAGCACAGAACAGGCCCTTCGGCCCTCAATGTTGTGCCGAGCCATGATCACCCTACTCAAATCCACCCTATACCCGGAACCCAACAACCCCCCCCTTAACCTTACTTTTATTAGGACACTACGGGCAATTTAGCATGGCCAATCCACCTAACCCGCACATCTTTGGACTGTGGGAGGAAACCGGAGTACCCGGAGGAAACCCACGCACACAGGGGGAGGACGTGCAGACTCCACACAGACAGTGATCCAGCCGGGAATCGAACCTGGGACCCTGGAGCTGTGAAGCATTTATGCTAACCACCATGCTACCCTGCTGCCCAACCTCATCTGTAAATTCCTTGAGTGTTCCAGTTATCGACTCCTTCACCTCAGCCTGGATAGCATTTTCATCCTTTCTAAAGACAGGTGCAAAGTATTCATTTAATACCTCTGCTGTTTCTCCTGCCTCCACATGCATGTCTCCTTTTTTGTTTATCTTTAAATGGTCCTACTCTTTCTTTTACGACTGTCGTGAATGTATTCACCATAATGCATGCATGATACCGTAACCTGTGACCTACGACCTGGACATGGTGATATTAATTGCTTCCAGGTAGTGTACTGTAACCCCGGTATGGCTCTGCTACTGGCTCCGCCCACACCGGGGCCATATATAGGCCAGCCTCCTGTGGGCGGCATTCATCTATACTACTGACTCTGGCTAGGCAAGTTCATGACTAATAAAGTCTACTGTTCACTCGCTCTCTCTGCCTCACTGTGAATTGAAGATATATTAATTTCTTAGTCATAAACAGCACTATGGAAGCCGCTCTCAAGCCAGACAGGCTCGAACTCGACGCCCGCGCGTCCGAAGCCAAGGAAATATTTGAACATTGGCTCCGATGCTTCGAGGCCTACTTGACTCTTCCACAACGCCTCCCTCAGAGACTCTCAAGCTGCGACTCCTCCAAGCCTGGGTGCGCCACCGAATCTCAGTGATGAACGAGAAAGCGGCCACGTACGAGGCAGCGGTCACAACTCTCAAGGCACACTTAGTGAAGCCCCTAAATGAGGTGTTTGCCAGACACTACCTCACTACTCGCTGTCAACGCGCCGGAGAATTGCTGGACGAGTATCTCAAAACCCTGACCCTACTCGCGAGGAACTACAGCTATCGAGATGTGACGGTGGAGGAACACATGAACTCACAGTTCCGGGACACCTACGTCGAGGGGGTCCGCTTGAATTATATCAGGCTGCGCCTGCTTGTAAACAGGACCTCCGACCTGTGGGACACGGTAAAGCTAGCGACTTCGCTAGAGGTGGCCTACCAGAACGTCAGCGCGTTCCCTGCGGTCCTAGCGAACCCCTCGTGGACACCTTCGTCGCGGCCCCCGTCGGACCCGACTACGTCGCAGGCCTGTGCCGCGTGTCTGCCAGCCCAGCCTGGGGACCCACAGTGCTACTTCTGCGGCCAGGGTCAACACCCCCGGCAGCGCTGCCCAGCCCGCACAACGACGTGTAGCGATAGTGGGAAAAAGGGGGCGCTTCGCTAGAGTCTATCTGGGCCGGCCGAAGGCCCAGAAATCGAAAATGCACCAGGCCCGACCCATGGACTCGCAGCCCCACAGACCCCGCAATGCGGCTGAATGCCTGCCCAAAACGACCCCTCAGATGCGTCATCGGCATCGTGCGACTCGTGGAGGCCGCCATCTTGGCCGCCGGCCCCAGCACCGACCAACACGTGAGATCGAAGGGGGGGGGGGGCAGCTGGGCGTCACCCTCGACCAGTCACAGCCAAAACAGCTGAAGAACTCCATGGTGGTCGTCAGGGTTAACAGGCACAAGACTCCCTATCTTTTCGACTCCAGGAGCACGGAGAGCTTTGTCCACCCCAACATGGTAAGGCGCTGCTCCCTCCACACGTACCCAGCCTCCCAAACAATCTCCCTTGCCTCCGGGTCCCATTTAGTTCAGATCCGGGGGTACTGTATCGCCAATCTCGCGATGCAGGGAGCAGAGTACGCTCGCTTCAAGCTCTATGTCCTCCCCCACCTCTGCGCCCCCCCTGCTGCTCGGATTGGACTTTCAATGTAACCACCGATGCCTGACCCTACAGTTTGGTGGACCCTTGCCCCCCCCTCACGGCGTGCAGCCTCGCGACCCTCAAGGTCTCCCCCCCTCACTCTTTGCGAATCTCACCCCTGACTATAAGCCCATCGACACCAAGAGCAGGCGGTACAGTTCACTAGACATGACATTTATCAAGTCGGAAGTCCAGCGATTGTTGAGTGTAGTGATCATCAAGTCCAGCATCAGCCCCTGGAGAGCGCAAGTGGTGGTTGTCCGGACCGGGGAAAAGAATCGGATAGTTGTGTTTCCAACAGTCGATCTGAAGTCGGCCTACCACCATAGAACATAGACCATAGAACATTACAGTACAGGCCCTTCGGCCCTCGAGGTTGCGCCGACCTGTGAAACCACTCTAAAGCCCACCTACACTATTCCCTTATCATCCATATGTTTATCCAATGACCATTTAAATGCCCGTAATATTGGCGAGTCCACTACTGTTGCAGGCAGGGCATTCCACGCCCTTACTACTCTGTGAGTAAAGAACCTACCTCTGACATCTGTCCTAAAGCTAACTCCCCTCAATTTAAAGCTATGTCCCCTCGTGCTGGACATCACCATCCGAGGAAAAAGTCTCTCACTGACCATTAGCCCAGTACTCTGTCTTCCTGGTAATCCTTCCAAAATGAATCACTTCACACTTTTCTGCAATAAACTCCATTTGCCAACTCTCAGCCCAGCTCTGCAGCTTATCTATGTCCCTCTGTAACTTGTAACATCCTTCTGCACTGTCCACAACTCCACCGACTTTAGGGTCACCTGCAAATTTACTCACCCATCCTTCTACGCCCTCCTCCAGGTCATTTATAAAAATGACAAACTGCAGTGGCCCCAAAACAGATCCTTGTGGTACACCACTAGTAACTGAACTCAAGCTGAACATTTCCCATCAACCACCACCCTCTGTCTTTTTACAGCTCGCCAATTTCTGATCCAAACTGCTAAATCACCCTGAATCCCATGCCTCCGTATTTTCTGCAATAGCCTACCGTGGGGAACCTTATCAAACGCTTTACTGAAATCCATATACACCTCATCAACTGCTTTACCCTCGTCCACCTGTTTGGTCACCTTCTCAAAGAACTCAATAAGGTTTGTGAGGCATGACCTACCCTTCACAAAACCGTGTTGACTATCCCTAACCAAATTATTCCTTTCTAGATTAATATAAATCCTATCTCTTATAAACCTTTCCAAGACTTTGCCCACAACAGAAATAAGGCTTACTGGTCTATAGGTACCAGGGTTGTCTCTACTCCCCTTCTTGAACAAGGGTCAACATTTGCTATCCTCCAGTCTTCTGGCACTATTCCTGTAGACAATGACGGCATAAAGATCAAAGCCAAAGTCTCAGCAATCTCATCCCTAGCTTCCCAGAGAATCCTAGGATAAATCCCACCCGGCCCAAGGGACTTATTTATTTTAACACTTTCCAGAATCACTAACATCCCCTCCTTAAGAACCTCAAGCCTTTCTAGTCTAGTAGCCTGAATCTCAGTATTCTCCTCGATTACATTGTCTTTGTCCTGCTGAGTCCTGATGAAAAATATTCATTTAGCACCTCTCCTATCTCCTCGGACTCTACGTACAACTTCCCACTGCTGTCCTTGACTGGCCCTACTCTTACCCTCGTTATTCTTTTATTCCTGACATACCTATAGAAAGCTTTAGGGTTATCCTTGAACCTACCTGCCAAAGACTTCTCATGTCCCCTCCTGGCTCTTCTTAGCTCTCTCTTTAGTTCCTTCCCAGCTAATTTGTAACTCTTGAGCGTCCTAACTGAACCTTCACGTCCGATCTTTACATAAGCCTCCTTCCTCTTGACAAGTGATTCAACTACTTTAGTAAACCACGGTTCCCTCGCTCGACCACTTCCTCCCTGCCTGACAGGTACATACTTATCAAGGACACGCAGTAGCTGTGCCTTGAACGAGCTCCACATTTCAATTGTGCCCATCCCCTGCAGTTTCCTTCCCCATCCTCTGCATCCTAAGTCTTGCCTCATGGCATCATAATTGCCTTTCCCCCAGATATAACTCTTACCCTGCGGTGTATACCTATCCCTTTCCATCGCTAAAGTAAACATAACTGAATTGTGGTCACTATCACCAAAGTGCTCACCTATCTTCAAATCTAGCCCCTGTCCTGGTTCATTACCTAGTACCAAATCCAAAGTGGCCTCACCTCTTGTTGGCCTATCTACATACTGTGTCAGGAAACCCTCCTGCACACATTTGACAAAAATGGACCCATCTAAAGTACTCGATCTATAGCGTTTCCAGTCAATATTTGGAAAGTTAAAGTACCCCATAACAACTACCCTGTTACTTTCGCTCCTACCCACAATCATCTTTGCAATCCTTTCCTCTACATCTCTGGAACTTTTCGGAGGCCTATAGAAAACTCCCAACAGGGTGACCTCTCCTTTCCTGTTTCTAATCTCATTCCATACTACCTCAGTAGACGGGTCCTCATCAAACGTCCTTTCTGCCACCGTAATACTGTCCTTGACTAACAATGCCACCCCACCCCCTCTTTTACTACCTTCCCTGAGCTTACTGAAATATCTAAACCCCGAAACCTGCAACAACCATTCCTGCTCTATCCATGTCTCCAAAATGGCCACAACATCGAAGTCTCAGGTACCAACCCATGCTGCAAGTTCACCCACCTTATTCCGGATGCTCCTGGCGTTGAAGTAGACATACTTTAAACCACCTTCCTGCCTGCCGGTACACTCCTGCAACCTTGAAACCTTACTCATGACCTCACTACTCTCAACCTCCTGTATACTGGAGCTACAATTCAGTTTCCCAACCCCCTCCTGAATTAGTTTAAACCCTCCCGAAGAGCATTAGCAAATTTCCTCCCCAGGATATTGGTACCTCTCTGGTCCAGTGTAGACCATTCCATTTGTAGAGGTCCCACCTACCCCAGAATGAGCCCCAATTATCCATGTATTTGAAACCCTTCCTCCTGCACCATCCCTGTAGCCACGAGTTCAACTGCTCTCTCTCCCTATTCTTTGTCTCGCTTGCATGTGGCACGGGTAACAACCCAGAGATAATAAGTCTGTTTGTTCTAGCTCTAAGTTTCCACCCTAGGTCCCTGAATTCCTGCCTTAAATCCCTATCCCTTTTCCTACTTATGTCGTTGGTGCTTCTGTGGACCACGACTTGGTGCTGATCCCCCTCCCCCTTAAAGATCCTCGAAAACACGATCCGTGACATCACGGACCCTGGCACCTGGGAGGCAACACACCAATCGCGAGTCTCTTTTCATTCCCACAGAATCTCCTATCTATCCCCCTAACTATGGATCTCCAATGACTAATGCTCTACTTCTCTTTCCCCTTCCCTTCTGAGCAACAGGGACAGACTCTGTTCCAGAGACCTGCATCCCATGGCTTACCCCCCCCCCCCCACCAGTATCCAAAGCGGTACACTTGTTACTAAGGGGAATGACCACAGGGGATCACTGTACTGACTGCTTCCTCCCAGCCCTTCTCACTGTCACCCATCTATCTTCATTCTTCGGAGTAACTACATCCCTGACGTTTCTGTCTATGACCACCTCTGCCTCCCGCATGACCCGAAGTTCATCCAACTCCAGCTCCAGTTCTCTAACGCGGTTTCCAAGGAGCTGGAGATGGGTGAAATCAGGAGGGACACTGATGACATCCCTCACCTCAAACATTCTGCAGGAGGAACATTGCACTGCCTTTGAATCGGGGAGTAACTGGTTGAACAGTTGAAAAGGAACTGAAAATTTATACCATCAAGTCTGTTGTGACCTGAGGGAGAGAGGGTTAGTAGAAATGTGCCTTGCTGATGATAATCATGCCTGTGAAACCCTGGGGTAAAAGCTGTTATCAGATAGGACTCCTGACCTTCCCAGTGTGAATAAAGAACTGTATATTGTGAGAAGGCATAGCTACATAATGCCGTAAATGCTGAGGGGGGATGCTTGTGGTTATGAAAGATATCTCTGTTGTATCAAGTTAAATTGAAATTTAACCTTTAATTTGAAATCTCATTTGTCATGTATCTCCTGTTTACTTTGAGTTGGTTCTGATTTATGTTGAAGTAAATATTGAAAAGAGCGAAATCCTGTTGGCAAATTTTTTCATTTGGCGAGTCATTCAACAACTTCAGTTATTTTGGTTTATGGTTTATCTCCCTTATGGAGATCGTAACAAGTTATAAAGAATTTACATCCTTGGGAAAATAGTCACTCATGCAATTACCAACTTCTAATCACTCAACATCTCACATATTCTACTCCAAGGCCCAACTAATTTTATTCATCCCATAGTCTGAGGTTTAATTAATTCAGTGAGTCTGAATATTTTAATATTATAAAATCCTATCCTTCAACGCTTCAAAGTTCAGTGCTTCTAAATCAATACCCGCAGTTCAGTTTAGCGCTTCACTTCAATCAGTTGAAGCTCCTAATCCATTAATACCAACAGCCCTGCAATCTAAAGATGAAGTACACTGCTGCAGCCTGCTCACCTTTTAAGCTCAAGTTGGTTAAGATATATCGACAGGCTTCCCTTTCATGAGACAATGTTCAAAAGCTTAGTTCTGCACAGGGTCATTTCGTAGCCGCTCAGCTCCCAGACACCCACTCAGCTGAGGAACAAAGCAAGGACATTGCAGTATAATGGAAGGCAAGGGAAGAACAAGCAAGGACAGGAGGTTCGTATCAAAGAATCAATGAACACAACAACATTACAGATAAGACACGAACGGAAAACAATGAATCAAAAAAGCACAAAGAAGTAAAATATGAAAAAGGAAATTAAGGATGTTGTACTGCCCTCTGTTATTTCCCCAAACAGTAGGTATCAATCTATTGAACACTGAAAACTTTAGGGCACTAGTGATTGCAGTCTTGCTCCCTGGTGCTTGGGAACCAGAACTCTGTCACAGGGAAGTATACTGTCAGAAAGAACATGTAAACAAACTGTTCATTGGTGAATGTTTGCTAAAGTTGAATATTTATGACATAATCATAGAATCGACCACCACAGGAGGAGGCCATTCAAGTTGGTGCCGACCCTTTGAAAGAAATATCCAATTGATCCCGCTCTTCTGCACTTTCCACATAATTGTGCATATTTTTCCTTTCAAATATTTATCTGTTGATGCTTCAGCGTAATTCTCCATATGTTGTTTTCAATTTAACTGACAAATAGATTTCCAATTTGGAATTGGCTGCTGCCATGACAGCAGTGACTACACTTTAGAAAGTACGTCATTGACCGTAAGGTCTTTGAGATGCTCTGAGATCATCAGTAGGTGTTCTCCCATTGTAAAATCATCCTTTGAGAAACAGTCGGGTGGGATTCTCTGGTCCCATGGCCACGTGTTCGCTGATGGCAGGATTTCCCATTGACGCCATCCCACGCTGCCGGGAAACCCACGGGCGGGGATGCGCTGCCAGTAGAAAATGAGAATTCCAACGTCCAGAGAATTCTGGCCTATGTCTCAGGATTTTGATAATTTAACATCTTATTCAAGAAATTGGCGAGGGATAAATTGGATAATTATAGGCCAATTAGCCTTTAATATTTACCATTTGAGATCAAACTCATGAACGTTTACAGATGCAGGGGTTAGCTAAGGACAACCAGCATTGACTTAGTAAAGGCAAATCATAATTGTCAGAGTAAATCATTTTTAACGAAGTGACTGATTGTATAGATAACGACAATGAAGCAGTTATGCCTATCAATTTTCACAAGATTAGTTGTGGAGGCGATTGTATAGAGACCGCTAAAATTATTAAAGAGCTTGTATGCTCATTGGCTGACCTGATTCGATGGAAAAGCACTGAAGAATGTGGATGGACCATCTATATAAATAATTCCTATAAGGTGTGGATGATGGTGGAGAAAGCTATAAGGATCAGCAATATTATTTTGTAATTCTGACAAAAAATGTAAGAAAGAATGATCCATTTGTACATAGCAATGGTTGAGCAACCTATTTTCGACAGCATATTGAAGTCACAACATGGATTCCACAGGATAATGTCAGGGATTATAACTGAGGGGAATTTTTGCGACTCTTGCCATTGGAGCAAAGAAGATAATGAGGAGATTCATTCAAATGTTTTAAGATGATGAAGGCTTCATTGGAAAAATAGGGGAGGATTATTTCCTTTGGTTGAGGGTGGGAAGTTAGCAATGTTCCCTGTGAGATGTACAGCCTTCTGGGTGTGCAGGAGCCTCAAATTTTCTGCATAAATTGTCCTTTAAGTCACGAAACATTTGCAGCTCCACAGAAAAATTTAAAGGGGACTCACACTTAAATACACTCTGGAAAAACTTTGGAGATGAAGAGATTTACTTTAAGCAAGGGTTATTGGATCATGGAATGATTGTTCATGGGAATGGTTGAGGCTGAGACCATTACATCTTTTAAAGGAGTAAACAAACTCTTGAAGCAGAGGAAAAGAGACAAAGTTATGGTGAGAGAGCGGAATGGTGGGATCAGCTTTGTTCAGCTTGCAAACCTCTGGCACTGACCTGATGGGCTAATCATCATAGAATTTACAGTGCAGAAGGAGGCCATTCAGCCCATCGAGTCTGCACCTGCTCTTGGAAAAAGCACCCTACCCAAGGTCAACACCTCCCCCATCCCAATAACCCAGTAACCCCACCCAACACTAAAGTCAATTTTGGACATTAAGGGCAATTTATCATGGCCAATCCACCTAACCTGCACATCTTTGGACTGTGGGAGGAAACCGGAGCACCCGGAGCAAACCCACGCACACACGGGGAGGATGTGCAGACTCCGCACAGACAGTGACCCAAGCCGGAATCGAACCTGGGACCCTGGAGCTGTGAAGACATTGTGCTATCCACAATGCTACCGTGCTGTCCTAATGAGTTCCTTCTATATTGTAAACATGAATGTAGAATGTAGAAGGCCTGTGGCAGCCTTTCACCTCGTAAGATGATGGCTTGCGCTGTGGTATGTAAAGCAATCACCTGGTGCGGCTCAGGGATCTCACTCTGGCCTGGTAGTCTCTGCCGCATTTGCTGCTGAGAAGGTGCCGATTCGCTGGTCTCTGTCTCCTTTGGGATCTCTTCTTGGCCAGCTGGGCTTTGTATTTCTGCTCACCTCTTCCAATTCCCATCCAAAGTCAGGTTCTAGAATTCACATCCATCAGTGATCACCTCCGTCAGTGTTAATATCCACCAGCTTCATGTCTTGCTTTCAGGAGCTCTTGGAGCAGGGGTATGGAGGTCGGGACCAAGTGACCAGTTTATTGTACAGAAGGTCTTTGTGTATATGGCCGCTGTCCATCTGATGAATATGGCCAAGCCACTGCAGTCATCAATGGCTTAACAATGAATGTATTCTGATAAAATTAGCAGTTCAGCAGTTCCAGAACCTGAGTCGGTGACCTTGTCCTGTCAAGAGATGACAAGGATAACTTTGAGACAGTGAATGCAGAAACTGTTCGGCCTTTTCTCCTGTCTAGTATATGGTGTCACCACTGTTAAAGGAGGTTTCGTGCACTGGGTAGCTTGGTGTTCTCATTCAGTTTCTAGTTCCACACTCTCTGATGCAGCATGGACAGGACAGCTGCAGCTTTTGTGATGTGTGCGTGGCTTTCAGCAGAAAGTGACAGACTGCTAGCAATTGTGGTGACATGGGGCTGGATTCTCCGCTCCCCGATGCCGAAATCGCATTCGGCGACGGGGTGGAGAATCGGTTTTGGTGCCAAAATCAGGAGCGGCGCCAGTTTTTGAATTCTCCGCCCCCCTGAAAAGCAGCGTACTCTAGGAGCACGCCGTGCCAATTATCCATGGTCTCAGGCCATTGCCTGAGCCCTCTCCGAGTTGCTCTGTCTCTGACCAGCCGAGTTCCCGACGGCATGGGTTACATGTGTTCACACCGTTCGTGAACTCAATGTGGCGGCTGCAGAGTCAGTCCAGGGCCGCAACAGTTGGGGAGGGCCAATCTGACGGCGGGGGGGCTTCATTCAGGGCTGGGGGCACAGTGGGCAGGCGGTCCAGGGTGCGCGAGCGGTCGGAGGGGGGGCACTACTTTAGCGGTCCAGGTCCATGGGCTGAGTCCGCCATGGAGCACGATGCGACCGCTGCAGGCCACCGCCGTGTGCACGCACGACCTCGGAACCGGAAGTGCTGAGGGCCATATTGGCAGCTAGAGCTGCAAGCTCTACGCTGCCTCCCTTCTAGCCCCAGCAAAACGGGGAATCGGTGGCCATTTTATGCCAGGAAACCTGTTTTCACGCCGTTGTGTGGTCTTAGTCTCCGAAGCGAAGAATCCAGCCCAAAATATGTGAAGTTATCAACAAATGGTAGAGTCATCTGATCAATGCTGTCGATGGTGACATAATAATATTCTGGACAATGATATTTGTCTCCCCGATGCGGATGGTCAAAGCAAATTCTTTTTCAAATGTGAAAGAATCTGCTCCTTTGACAGTGCAGATGGAGTGCCAGTGGGGCATCATCAATGCAGAGCAACTCCCTGCGGAGAACATGGTGCTCCTTTGTTCAAAGCGATTTCCTCTTTCCGTAACAATATTGTGCGGAAGGGTATGATAAGCAACCTACATATAAGAACTGACACAATTTGTTCGGCCTTGCTCACCTGAGCTCCAAGACAAAGAACATAGAACACAGAACATAGAACAGTACAGCACAGAACAGGCCCTTCGGCCCTCGATGTGGTGCCGAGCAATGATCACCCTACTCAAACCCACGTATCCACCCTATACCCGTAACCCAACAACCCTCCCCTTAACCTTACTTTTTTTTTAGGACACTACGGGCAATTTAGCATGGCCAATCCACCTAACCCGCACATCTTTGGACTGTGGGAGGAAACCGGAGCACCCGGTGGAAACCCACGCACACACGGGGAGGACGTGCAGACTGTCTCTGTGGAGTCTGCACGTCCTCCCCGTGTGTGCGTGGGTTTCCACCGGGTGCTCCAGTTTCCTCCCACAGTCCAAAGATGTGCGGGTTAGGTGGATTGGCCATGCTAAATTGCCCGTAGTGTCCTAAAAAAAAAGTAAGGTTAAGGGGAGGGTTGTTGGGTTACGGGTATAGGGTGGATACGTGGGTTTGAGTAGGGTGATCATTGCTCGGCACAACATCGAGGGCCGAAGGGCCTGTTCTGTGCTGTACTGTTCTATGTTCTATGTTCTATGTTCTTTGTCTTGGAGCTCAGGTGAGCAAGGCCGAACAAATTGTGTCAGTTCTTATATGTAGGTTGGTTATCATACCCTTCCGCACAATATTGTCACGGAAAGAGGAAATCGCTTTGAACAAGTTGAGCGGGAGCGGTGGGTGGGGAGGGGGGTTGGGGGGGGGGGGGGGTGGCGGGGTGTGATGACAACCCGTTTTCTCCACAAAAATAGACCTACTCTGCTTCGGTAAGATTGATGAAGGCTATAAATGGTGGTCTCCTTTATTTATGGAATCTCTCTTGCAGTTGCCAGACTGCGAAGGTCTTTCAATTCTGGAACCAGACTAAGTTTTGGAAGAGGCACCTTCAGCCAAGGTTGGCAGTCCAAAATGGCATCACAGGCAAATGTGTTTCCCATGATGCTCAGCATGGAGAGACTTTGATAATTTTTGCAATCGCTGTGGTAGTCTTTGTTCGTGTCTTTGTTCCCAATCTTTGCATTACATATATCTGGGCACTGCTCCCTCCCTCCAACAGAGAGCAGAGATGTTTGTGCAGATGCTGCAGGAGTTCCATCTTCCAGTGTGTGGTAGAACATCAGCACCTGGAGTATTGCCAATGGTAATTTGCTAAATAGCTTTGCTAAACTTCTCCACAGTGGGTTCGATATCCAGCTCTGTCATGACAGACAGGCTTTCTATAGTGTCTCATGGTGAGTGTTCTCCCCAGAATACAACTCTGAGTTCCATCTATCTCTCCAACTGTTTAAGACAGTTGGTGGTGATCTTTCATGCCTTTGTTTTCAAAGGGGCTGTTTTCTTTACTGGTGAATGTGTTGCAATTTTGATATACTTTTCTCCTACACTTTTCAGCCTTCTTAAATTTTTTAAAAACGTCTTTGAGATTTGCTCGGTGCTCTGTTTTGGACACTCCTGTTATCAATACATAATCTAGATAGATAATCACCTTGGGGAGGTTTGTAGTAAGTTTTGCATCTTGTGCTGGAACATTGTGCATGTGATGAGACTCTGAAGAGTTGCTGGGTATAAAGGCATGGCATTTTTTGGTATTTATAACAACAAATCCTCTAGAAGCCTCGTCTAATTCTAATTGTGGGCACGCATGGCTCATATCAGGTTAAGTGTAAATTAAACCTCCAACTAATTTAGTGTATAAATCTTCAATTTTTGGTCTTGGGTAGTGGTCTAATTTTACTAGCAGATTCATGGTTAATTTGTAGCCCTCACATATCCTAAAGGTTCCATTCTGCTTAACCACTGGCACGGTGGGAGCTGCCCACTCTGAAAACTGTACAGGCTTGGTGATGCTTTATTTTTCTAGCCACGTGAGTTCGGACTTAACCTTTTCATGTAAAGAATAAGGGACAGGTCAGGGCTTGGGCTGAGGACCAATGTAAAGCTTTGCTTTCAGGCCCTGCATCTTTCCTAGCTCGTCCTGAAAAACCTCCTGTATTTTTTTAAGATATCGTGAAAGTCTCCTTCATTAATTTTGAAAATTACTAACCAATTTAATCCAATTTGGTGATGTCAATCTCGGCCCATCTGACTTGGCCCTTAGCCCCCCACTACTATTGGAGGCAGTTGAACGACTGGTGTGAGTGGCTCACAGGCATTGTCGTTTATCCCAGGATGCTTAAAGCTTCCCTGGTCTACGTGGCTAGTTTGGCCGTTGTGCGTAACTTCAGAGGCTGGATCCCACCTTACAAATAACGACAGGTTTGCTCACCTACAACTGTAGTGAAGGCCCCTATGTCCATCTCCATTGTAAGTGGTTGACATCAGCAGCATTCTTCATAGTTCATGGTCTGTAGACCAAACTCCATCTCTGCACTCTCTTTTGCTCTGAGCCTCTTTGCTCGTTACTTTCTGCGCCTCCAAACCTTCAAAACTGCCAGCAGCTTCCCGAAAAACCCGATGGACCTCACCTACTTGCTTGCACTTCTGACTTCAGATGCCTTCTTTAAGGTAATCTCTGCCTCTGCGAACAGTTTTTTCTGCATGGCCGTGTCATTAATACCACAGACCAGATTATCTCGCAATATGTTGTTGAGTGCAGTCCGGGACTCGCAACGCTTAGCCGTTTTTCCATAGAAGCCCTACAGTGCCATTCGGCCCATCAAGTATGCACCGACCCTCCAAAAGAGTATCCTTCATTGGTCCATTCCTCTACCCTATCCTGCAATCCCATAACCCAACCTAACTTGCACACATCTTTGGACACTAAGGGGCAATTTCAGCATGGCCAACGGAAACCCATGCAGAAATGAGGAGAAAGTGCAAACTCCATGCAGACAGTCCAGGGCCAGAATCGAACCTGGGTCATGGGTGCTGCAAGACAGCAGTGCGATCCACTGTGCCACGATGCTTTAGTAGTGCCATAAACAGTGACATCACCTCCTCTGGGACACTTGTTGTCAAATTAAATTGGTATCATTACTTCAAAGGAAAGGCTTCCACACAAGGTCTGCCCTCCCAATTTCTGTAGCAGTAGGAAGGATCTCCGATAGGTTCTCATTGCCAAATGTGGTATCTTGGACTGGCGGCTACCAAGTAGATTAACGAATGAACGGTTTATTATGGCAAATACCCATTCACAGAGAGTGAGATAAAAGCTACCAGGCTCCACATGGGCCGGGATTCTCCCTTCTAGGGACTAAGTCCCCACGCCATTGGGAAAACCGGCGCCAACTGCTCCGGCGTCAATGGCCCCCAAGGTGAGGAATTCTCACCTGTTTAGGGGGAAAGGTAGATGGCAGAGGGGTTGGCACCGCTTGAACTGGAGTCGAAGGGACGGCGCGAGTTCACGCATATGCCGAAGGGCCGGCGTGATCTCGTGCATGCGCAGACTGGCTGGCATGTTTGGTGCATGCGCGGGGTTTCTCTTCTCCGCGCCGGCCATGGTGGAGCACAGAGGGGCCGGCATGGAAGGAAGAAGTGTCCCCAAAGAACAAGCACGCCTGCAGATTGGTGGGCCCCGGTCGCGGGCCAGGCCACTGTGGGTGTCGGATCCCCCTGCACCCCCCCCCCCCCCTCCCCCTCGAGGACTGCCACCTCTGCCAACTTACCTGCCAAGCCCCGCCGGTACCTGAGTTGAGTGATTCACGCCAGCGGGACTGGCCAAAAATGGATGGCCATTCGGCCCATTGGGGCCAGGAGAATTGCCGGGGGGGCACAGCCAACGGCCCCTGACCGGCATGATGGGAATCCCGCCCTCACCCGATAAACAGCACCGGAGAATGTGGCAGCCAGCAGCGGGGCAGCGGGGTGGGATTCATGCCGCCCCCAAGGATTGTCCGACCCCCGTCAGAGAATCCCGCCCACTTGACTACAAACTCCTGACTAACTGTAAATTCCATGGTCAGCGCCAAGATGCACGTGCTGTGGCCTAATTGGCCCTCGGGGTCACCTGACCCTCTGTGAACCCACCAGCTTAAAGGGGCACGCCACCACACAGTATTAACAAAGGTAGCACTTAATTAAATAAAAAACATTCATGGAAGTACATTTTACCTCTTCAGTAAAGCAACAAAACAAAAGCATTGTGCCCTTTGAATCATCCACATCTAAATTAGTGATAAGTTGTATCGAGTTGATAGAATAGTACTCCAGTATTAAATCTTAACAGAGCAGCTACAAAAAAAAATAAAACAGAGGGATAATGAGTATCAATGTAAGAGGATTGGGTGACCTCGGGCAGCAGTAAACATATCCATTGAACTCAATGTGACTGACTTATGGATTTACTTCAGTCTTCAAATGGAGTAGAAGGCAACTGAATGGCCTCAGAGTAAGAACAAAATTTCAAGTCCCATTTTACATTTGTGTTTAATTTTCTCTTGGGTTATCGCGAGGTAGCAATTTGCATTTGCTCATAATCTGTGGACACTACATTAAATATCTCTGTATTAGCGTCAGATAGTTTTTTGCACCGATTGCGTACTTAAGTTAAAACTCTCATGTCTTGTTGTTTGGACCAGGCGCGGGCCACAATGCCAGTGATTCAAATCAGGTTGATTTAAAAAGCTAGATGCAAATATCCTGTCAACTTCAATCTTAAACACCACGAGCTGCTCCTCCGAGGCAGCTAAATGAATGCCCTTTGCTGCTGTTTTCTAATTCAAGGTTAGTTCTCACTATGGACCCAGAGGGATTCCACTCAGTTGAGTGAACCTGCCCTAAACTTCAACAGGGCTGACAGGAGAGGCAGGAGCCTAGACATTTGACAACTCATTTTTTCAGGCATAAAATATTCAGTATGACGGATGGGCCGTGCAAGGCCATTACATGCTGGTGTGCTGCAATGATGCACACTCACACACTTCTTTAGAAACACAAAAGGTATTTATTAATAAGAAAAACTGTACAGAGGCCAGCCACCCTCCGGCTGCCCTAGTGCAACCATCCCAGCTTCCCCAGTCTCTATGTGTCAACTGGATGTCTTCAGCCCGAAAGAGGACTCCATCCCCTGGGGTTGTTACCCACTCTTGGTCCCAATTGGTTCCCCAAGCCAGGTGACCCTAGACTGGTGTGTTGCCCCTAAAGGGACAATCACCACAAATCATGACATCCCTCTCCCTTTATGAAAAGAATGAAAATCGCTTATTGTCACAAGTAGGCTTCAAATTAGGTTACTGTGAATAACCCCTAGTCGCCACATTCCGGCGCCTGTTCGGGGAGGCTGCTACGGGAATTGAAACATGCTGCTGGCCTGCCTTGGTCTGCTTTAAAAGCCAGCTATTTAGCCCTGTGCTAAACCAGCCCCTGCAGCTTTAACTCTTTTATGCAATCTTCAATAATTAAGTTCTCATCCTAAATTCTAACAAAACCTGATATACATGAGTTGGACAATTATAAATCGAGTCTTTCAGGGATTTTCTGTTTCTTGTGGAGCGGCGCAATTCTGTTGTCTGAAATGCTTCCCAGGATCAAACTGCAATAATGGCTACCTCTTCTGGCACAGTCAATTCGTCATTATTTGCTTCCATGGAGACATCAGTTATGTCTATCACGATCAGGTATTTCCGTGCTTCCAGTTTCTTGATGGCAACACTGACTGCTGGAAAGTCTCTCCACTCCTCAAGTGGTCCATGAGTTCACAAACAATCCATCCCTCCATGTCTACTGGGTACTAACTTGATCCACTCATATTATGACACTATGTCATAATATGTACTGAATGTGGGTTTCTTTATTGTTGTAGTGGTGATGGCCTAATGAGAACTTGAGGCTTGTGTGTTTAAACATAAAGCCTACCAATAAAAATGTTTAACTATGCACAGGTTCAAATATGGTCTTGCATGGAGTTGTTCCATACAGACTTGCTGCTTTTCCATCAGCGTGATCATTTCAGCAGTCTTCTTCTGGCATGGAATCTCAGTTTCTTTCTTCGTCTGAATTGCTGTTTTTGTCAATGTTTCAATGTTTTTACCTCTTCAGTTAATTTCACATTGTCAAGCTTCTCTTCTTCCAGCTCTTAATTCTCCTATTTGAATTCTTCACCCAACTTGTTCTTATTTTCTAGTTTCATTTTTACGGAGTTAAGCTTATCACATAGAAACATACATAGAAAATAGAAAGAGGAGGAGGCCATTCGGCCCTTCGAGCCTGCTCTGCCATTCATTATGATCATGGTTAATCATCACGTTCAATACCCGGATTCCGCCTTCTCCCCATATCACTTGATTCCTTTAGCCCCAAGAGCTATATCTAATTCCTTCTTGAAATTTCACAACACCTTGGCCTCAACTACTTTCTGTGGTAATGAATTCCACAGGCTCACTAATCTCTGGGTAAAGAAATTTCTGTTCACCTCAGTCCTAAAAGGTTTACTCCATATCCTCAAACTATGACCCCCTAGTTGTGGGTTTCCCCACCATCAGGAACATTTTATCAGTGTCTATCCTGTCTAATCCACTTAGAATTTTATAAATTTCTATGAGATCCCATCACACTCTTTTAAACTTCAATTAATACAATCCTAACTGATTTAGTCTCTCCCCATATGACAGTCACTCTCACCCTACCTCTGGAATTGAGGTATTTTGTCCATGTTTGAACCAAGGCTGTAATAAGGTCAGGAGCGGAACACCAAACTGAGCATCAGCGAGCAGGTTATTATTAACTGGAAAATTGGAAATGGCTGCTCATCTCCTCAGTTTCGCTCAGCAGCCATTGCGCTAGCTTCACATTTTTAAAAAGGAGGACTGAACAACGCTCGGGTGCGATCTCGCTGGGGAGCCGGTTAATTCCCGGCAGACCGTTACATTCAACTTCAATCTCGCTAATTAGATGGAAATTATTGCAAATGAGGATTAACCACACGCATCATATTCTGGCTTGATCTAGTAGCCATCGGGGGGGGGGGGGGGGGGGAGTCTGGCTAGATAGAAAACTGATTTGCACCTAGTGCAAATCATAATTTTGGCCCTTCCTGCTATTTAACCGTCACACCCAGATCTGCGGCAGGTGCAATGCGACGGTTAAATCACGCCTTTAGATTTTTTTGCTGTCCCATTTTGCTGATGTTTTCTGATTTTCTGTTCAAATCTACGTATGGGCAATAAGCCAGATTCTCAATGGGTATAAAGACGAGACCCACGTGATTTCTGCAGAAACAACAGCATTATAAATATAATTGGAAAAGCAACCAGAAAAGAAAACCTCCTACAGGATTACCATGCTGAAAGATTTCACTTAACATCAAAGAGGCAAAATGCTGAAAATTACTGTGCATCTTACATGAAAGCAGAGTGATTACTACACAGCAACTGCTGCTGAACCACCCTTTGGTGTTTGAAGTTTCACCGTTAGCCAATTATAGAATTTACAGTGCAGAAGGAGGCTATTCGGCCCATCGAGTCTGCACCGGCTCCTGGAAAGAGCACCCTACCCAAGGTTAGCACCTCCACCCTATCCCCATAACCCAGTAACCCCACCCAACACTAAGGGCAATTTTGGACACTAAGGGCAATTTTGCATGGCCAATCCACCTAACCTGCACATCTTTGGATGGTGGGAGGAAACCGGAGCACCCCAAGGAAACCCACGCACACACGGGGAGGATGTGCAGACTCGGAACAGACAGTGACCCATGCCGGAATCGAACCTGGGACCCTGGAGCTGTGAAGCGATTGTGCTATCCACAATGCTACCGTGCTGCCCATAAACTATTAAAACTCTCTGCAAATGTGGAATTAATTGGTCCCCAGTAAATATTCCTTCTTTTATACCTCAAGTATATCCTTATTGTTTGATTGTATCATTAATTATTTTCAGGTTATATTATGAAATTAACCTGAATAAGTACAGTAATCCCTTGTGCTGTAGTGGAGGAAATGTTTTTTGAGGTGTCCTGATCTATATTGTATAATTAGCATGGGAAACAAAAAAAGAAAACACTGGCTGTCTCCAACAAAATGTATCGGCTGTTTGTCTAACTATTTCTTCCAGGCATACTGAAAGATGGTTTGGTACAGAAACTAAATGTTAAGTAACATCTATCATGAATTTGGTGAAATAGGAACTCAATCTATAACTGATAGAACATAGAACAGTACAGCACAGAACAGGCCCTTCGGCCCTCGATGTTGTGCCGAGCAATGATCACCCTACTCAAACCCACGTATCCACCCTGTACCCGTAACCCAACAACCCCCCCCCCCCCCAAACCTTACTTTCTTTAGGACACTACGGGTAATTTAGCATGGCCAATCCACCTAATATTTGACCAGAAGCTGCCAGGTTAGAGGCGCTATTAAATTCTGTTACCGATGCTAGTCATTCCTCAGGTTCACAGCTATCTTGAACCACCAAAGCCATGCAGGGTCTCTCCCTGGCACTTTAGTGTGTACAGCACATCCATATCCATCTCCGTTTTGCACTTGGCATGTTCGGCGTAGTCGCTGAGTCCCTGATGAAATGTTCCAGGAAAACTATGAAGACCCTGCGGATTTCCGCATAGATCAGCCCAGAGATACACTTGGCACCCCCGTGGTGAGGCAGGTGGTGAATGGCCAGCTTAGTGATACCCTGGAAGTTATCATGGAGCACTTTGTGATGCCACTTGGCGCCGCCTTTGCCCAAACTGGTACGCCTTTCCGTCTACCTGACATGACCGGCACTGAGCAATCAATAAAAGCACTAATCAATCAACCAATCACATTGCTTTGCGTACAATATGTTACAGAGCCAAGGTATTTAAATAGGAACTTATTGCCGCAGAAATCAGCGGAAGCCAAGTCACTGAGTGTCTTTTCGACAGAGATAGATAGGTTCTTAATTAATAAGGGAATCAGGGGTTTTGGGGAGAAAGCAGGAGACTAGGGATGAGAAACATATCAGACAAGAATGAATGGCAGAGCAAACCCGATGGATCAAATGGCCTAATTCTGCTCCTATATCTTATGGTCTTAAGCAAGGTACAATAGCATAGTGGTTAGCACTATGGCTTCACAGCAGCAAGGTTCCAGGTTGGATTCCCGGCTTGGGTCACTGTCTGTGCGGAGTCTGCACGTTCTCCCAGTGTCTGCGTGGGCTTCCTTCGGGTGCTCCGCTTTCCTCCCACAAGTCTCGAAAGACGTGCTGTTTGGTAATTTGGATATTCTCCCTCTGTGTACCCGATAGGTGCCAGTATATGGCGGCTAGGGGCTTTTCTCAGTAAATTCATTGCAATATAAGCCTGCTTGTGACAATAAAGATTATTAATAAACAAAAACACAGCAATCATTTCATTTCAATGATGAGTTCACCAAGTTTTTGGTTGTGCTGATTATCAACTTGTAGAGTTAAGAGTATGTGATGACTGTAGGAATTTCAGATGTATTCAGAGGTATTTGGTGCAGTAAGGGTCAAAAGCCTGGGTTAATGTATGTATGACTGCTGCAGTCATGTTTTTAAACGTCCTGGGGGGAATGGCCAGGGGTAGGGGTGGGATTGGGAGGGAGACTAGGAACAGGGCCTTCCGAGGGCAGGGACCGCAATGCAGGCCTAGGGCCACTGTGTAGCCCGTTGGACCTGGAGGGGCATAGGATCACTCCACATGTCTCTCCTTTACCCTTTGCTGATTATGGATTTCGGAGCCCAGCCTGAAATGGTTGGCATCTGTCTGTCTGCGGCGGCCCTTTCGGACACACTGAAGCTGCTCGGGAGGACGTTGCAGAATAAGAGCCTGCCCCAGAAGAGCATTGGTCAGGTGGTAGGCTGGAGAGCCGGCCGTCCCCCTGCCCTCGGAAGGCCCTGCTCCCAGTCTCCCTCCCAATCCCACCCCTACCCCTGGCCATTCCCCCCACTGGGCCGAATGGCCTCTTTCTGCACTGTAGGGATTCTGCGAAGATCCCCCCTGCGGAGGCAGAGCATCGCGGGAAACCAGAGACTACTGGGTCAGACCTGGTAATGATATGCTAACAAATGCTACTGTATGTTTTGCATGCACTTGCCAGCGTAGGGCTTAGAACGTGTCCACACTGCCAGAGGTGGCAGAGCATGACACTCCGTTGGGTGCCCGGTGCCATCCTCGATTTTTGACTGATGCCCGATTTTCCACCTAACGCGATTCCGGCCTCGCTTGGTGGAGAATCCCGCAAATAGTTTCCCAAATGGAGAATCCACACCAATTGTCTTCATGATAAATATATAGAGCGGGATTCTCTGATCCTGAGGCTAAGTGTTGACGCCGTCATAAATGCCGTCGTGTTTTGCGATGGCGTCAAGAGGCCCCCAGGATCTGTGATCCTGCACTCTACAGGGGGCCAGCACGGCACTGGAGCGACTCACGCAGCTCCAGCTGCCGATACTGGTGTCAAACGGGTGCCACGGGTCTGTGCATGCGCGCTGCGGCCAGCACACATTCGCGCGTTACAACCGGTGCAAAATCGCTGATGCGCGTGCTAGTTTCCTTCTCCGCACCAGCCCCGACGCAACATGGCAAGGAGCTCCAGGGGCCCGGCACGGAGTAAAAGAGGCCCCCACCAGGAGAAGCCGGATCGCCGATCAGTAGGCCCCAATCGCGGGCCTGGCCACTGTGGAAATCGAGGAATGCGCCGGACACCCAACGGAGCGTCATGCTCTGCCACCTCTGGGGTCGGATAACCCCCTCACCAGGCCACCACTCGCAGGATGGATGCCGAGGCCGCGCCGGATAGGACCACATGTGAATGGCGCCGTCGGGACTCGGCCTATGTCTGTGGCCACTTGGCCGATCCCGTGTTTAGAATCGCCGGCCACGGCCCTTGACTGGCGCTGCGCCAAGCATGCCGGCGCCAATTGCACCGATTCTCCGGTGACTGGAGAGTCAGCGAACCGGCGTAAAGGTGTCGGCACGTGAATCGCACCCCCCCCTCCCCGGCAATTCTCCTCTTTCTTCATGCAATCACTCCTGGAGTGAAAAATTCCTTTCTTACATTCTTACAAAATTAAAATTAAATATTGGGGTTTACGTCCGTTATCTTAGCCACTGATGGAGCCTGTTCTGGGATTGTAAAAAGTAGATATGCTGAATGTTCCTAAGTAGCCAAGACTTCATTCCATGTCTGGGGAGCATGAGGCAGGAAAGGTAATTATCTTTCTGTGGTGCCACAAAGCCATACACTTATGTGTAACGTTCTGGTTCTGGCCTGAAGCATTGAGGGTCAGAAGGGATGTACAGAATCAGTGACAGGTCGGTCCTCTTTATGCAGCACCTTCAACAGACATAAATGTCCGAAAGCACTTCACAGATGTCAGGAATGTGGGAAATTAACGGGATTAACAGTGAACTTGTGATGAAAAGAAAATTTAAAAATGTAACAATACTGACAGGTACCAAGAGGATTAATGAAATATGATTTGCCAATGAACAAGATTAGCAGGAGTCTAGAATCTATAGCGAGGGGCTATATAAGAAAAATGTGTTTACCAGAGATCAGTGAGGCTATACAAATGGAAACTTTTACAAGGAGGTGAATTGAGAGAGGTAAACAGCAGAATCCACAGGGGGGATTGTCAAAGTGATCAGACTGCTGGCACTTTCATTGGGGAAGGAAGTAATTTCTCCAACCACCAGTCAGACAAGCCAGTTCCACCTACGATCCAAGCCACAGACGCTTGTTCCATTTAACATTTAGAGCCACGCAGTCATGATACAGCGAACGTGTGCGCCCAGCACAGAGCTGGGCACAATGGGTGAAAGGGGGGAGAGGCCCAAATCTGGCTTCGCACCGGGCGGATTGCGAGACATTCTGGGCATTCTACACATAGCTGCATTTTTTACATTGGAGGGCTCCGCTCGCCGGAACTCCTCAGTGTAGTGAGAAGCCCCTGAACCCGCCCAATGTGAAAGCACCTCCTCCCACATCTCCCCAACACCTATCAGGCGTGCACAAAACAAATACCAGCTTGGCACCTTGGCAGTGCCAACCCTGCACTGCCCATCAGTTGGCTGTGCCACCTGGACACCTTGGCTGTACGAGGTTGGAACCCAGGTGGTGCTGCCAAGGTGCCAAGCTGGCACTACCAGGGTGAGAACGTGGCACCAGAAATACCAGAGCACTAATCCGCCCAAAGGGCATGCAGTTCAGGGCCTCTAATCCCCTGGGAGACCCCCACAAGTGCGGAATCCTCCAATCCTCTGGTTTGCGCCGCTTCGACCGGCTTGGTGCCATGCCAATCTGCGCCGAAGGGCCTCCACAGCTGACATGAGTTGGCGCATGCGCGGGAGCGCCAGCGTGTGCTGGCATCATCCCAGCACATGCGCAGGGGGGTTCATCTCAGTGTCGGCCATCGCAGACAGCGGCCGATGCGGAGGAACAGAGTGCCCCCTGGGCACAGGCCCGCCCGCGGAACGGTGGGCTCTAATCGCGGGCCAGGCCACCATGGGGGCAGCCCCAGGGCCATATCCCTCCGATCACCACCCCCCCCCCCCCCCCGAGGACCCCGGAGACCGCCCGCGCAGCAAGGTCCCGCCAGTAAGTACCTGTCATAACATACGTTTGTCGCACTGGCCAAAAACGGGTGGCCATTCGGCCCATCGCGGGCCGTAGAATCGCTGGGAGGGGGGGGTGCTGCCAACGGCCGCCGACCTGCGTGGCACAATTCCGGCCCCCGCCAAATCCCCGGCACCGGAGAATTCGGCAGCTGGCGGGGGCGGGATGCATGCCACCATAGGTCATTCTCTCCCCCCCATGTCTCAAGTTATCCTTCGGAATTTTCAGACACTCTTATGTGACACATCAGTGGAGTTCTTAACACAGCAACATGAAGTAAAAAATGGATTTCAACTGAAAGAAAGACAAATTAGGAAGGGGGCGTTTTAAGGTGGATTCGAATGACAGAAACAAAAACTGAAAAACTGGACAATCTCAGCAGGTCTGACAGCTTCTGTGTAGAGAAAAGGGAGCTAACGTTTCAAGTCTGGGAGACTCTTTGTCAATGCTAGAGAGAACTGGAAATGGGGTCAAATTTATACTGTAGCGTGTGGGAGTGGAGCAGTGGGCTGGATTGGGGGCTAGTGACAGGTGAAGATTGTCGAGGATAGGAGACAAAAGGAATGTAAATGGGAGATTAAGACTAAGAAGGGTGCTGACTGTGGCACATACAGAGATTAGAATGTGTGAATGGCAGAACAAAGGTGATCAAAGGGCAAATAGGAACAGATAGCCCAAGTGGGGTGGGGGAAGGGGGAAACAATGGTGAGGGAAACACAGATCAATGGAAGAAATTAAAATAAATGGATGGAAATAAAAATGGGATGAAGGTGGAGGGGAGAGTTCACAGTCTGAAGTTGTTGAATTCCATGTTAAGTCCGGAAGGCTGTAACGTGCTGAATCAGTTGAGGTTCTGTTCCTCCAGTTTGCGCTGGGGTTGCCTAATTGGAAGATGAGGTGCCGAGTTAGCACGCCACAGGGATTGTTCCCTCCGGGGAACCCTGGTCCACTCCTCTATCATCCCCAACATCTCACCCTCTTCCCAAGGCACCTGCCCAAGGAGTTTCTTGATGAATGCATAATACATCAATCACAATTGTCACGCACACTTGCTGGTTGCAATTTATTTGGCATGGCTGGAGTGGTCAGCATGGATAACAGTCCACAATTTGTTGGTAAGCCTTTTAAGGATGTGTGTGAGAAATGGAATATCAATCACACTACTTCTTCTCGTCATTCCCTTAGATCTAATAATGGTCTAGCTGAACATGGTGAAATCCCTAATTTGCAAATGTAGAAGGACAAAATAAGATCTGCACATTACAATGTTACACCTGAGTGAGACGCCTTTAAGTGCAGGTATTCTATCACTGGCAGACCAGTGTATACCAATTTATTTACGTTTAGCAATTCTGCTCTCTGAGAAACTAGAGAGCAGCTTTTAAAACTTTAACAGAAAATGACCAACATAAACAATAAAAACAGAGGTACAGAATTACCAAGCTTTCACTTTGGGCAACAAATTTGCACCCTGGATCTCATAGAAGGTACAGGGCATTCCAGCTCCTGAACACCCATATAGTTCTATTGTATCTAGGGCTAGATCCCAAATGCAATGAGGAACCACATCCAAGATTGATGATCCCACAGATCACCGTGAGCAATTATAGAAATCTCCAGACAAGGTAACCATCACAAGATCTGGGAGTATCAGTAGATTAAGGACCTGCTTAGCATAGGGCTAAATCACTGGCTTTGAAAGCAGGCCAGCAGCATGGTTCATTTCCTGTATCAGCCTCCCCGAACAGGCGCCGGAATGTGGCGACTAGGGACTTTTCACAGTAACTTCATTTGAAGCCTATTTGTGACAATAAGCAATTTTCATTTTTCATTTTTTCAGATTACCTCTATGCTTTAGAGTCTCACAGATTCATCAGTTTTATGCACTTTTGTAATAGACTCTTAACATGAACATGTATTGAAAATAGTTAGACTACTTTGGAAGGGGAGAAAAGTGTATTTAGAAGAATGAAGGTGTTCTAAAGTGCCTTTAAAGAATGTCAGCACAACATCATTAGAAGGGAAGTTTGTCACATTAACCTATTTTAGTTTTACGTTTGCTTTCAGCAGAGCACACATACAGCTCTGATACCTTCAAGATTTAAACTAATGCGTAACTGTTCTCATCTGCTTAGTCTTAAGAAATGAACCCATAACGCGTTTATAAAATCCTTTATGAGAGATTGTTACCTTGTGCCTTCTACAGTAAATATTTTCAAGGTTTTATATCATTTTAATAACATGACACTTGTTCTTCATCCTTCCACCAATGGGAACAATTTTTCCCTATCTACTTTGCCCAGATCCTTCATGGTTTTGTATATCTCGATCAAATTTCCTCTCAATCTTTTCTTCTCCAAGGAAAACAATCCCAACTTCTCCAATCTATCTTTTCTATTAAATTTGCTTATCCCTGGATCCTTTGTCGTTAATCTTTTCTGCATTCTGTCTCAAGTACCTCCACGTCTTTCTGAACGTGTAGTATCCAGAACTAAATGCATTACACCAGTTGAGGCCAAAACAATGTTCTATTCAGGTTGAGCATAACCTCCTTCATTTTCTATTGTGTGCTGCTATTAATAAAGCATTAATGTATTAACCACTGTTTCAACACGTCTTACCACATCTTACTGCCTTCAGTAATTTATACACATATACTCCCAGGCCCCTAAACATTCACTTTAGAATTGTGCCCTCTATTTTATATTGTCTCTCAAAATGAATCAATTTAAAGGGCGCGATTCTCCTAAATGGAGACACAGTGTTCGCGCCATCGTGAACACCATCGTGTTTCACGATGGCGTGAAACGGGCGCGGGCACTACCGATTCTGACCCCCACAGGGGGCCAGCACGGCGCTGGAGCAATTCACGCCACTTCAGTCTCCCTTCCCAGTGCCAAATGGGCACCGCGCCAACCCGTGCATGCGCAGTTGGGCCACGCCAATCCGCGCACGGCAGTTGGGCCGCGCCAACCCGTAAATACGTGGGGGACTTCCTCAGCGCGCCGGCCCTGATGCAACATGGCGTGGGGGTTCAGGGGCCGGCTGCGTAATAAAATAGAGCCAGGGCCGGGGCTGAACAGTCCGGCCTGCCGGTTGGTGGGCCCCGATTGCAGGCCAGACCTCATCGGAGGCACACCCCCACCCCCCCGGGTGAAGGAGCACTTTTCCTTAACCCACAGGCCACGCCCCCCCGGCCCAATGCGCAGAGTTCCCGCCGGCAGCGACCAGGGGCGAAATTCTCCGACCCCACGCAGGGTCGGAGAATCGCCCGGGTCCGCCGAAAATCCCGCCCCCGCCATGGCAGAAATTTTCCGCCACCCGGGAATTGGCGAGGGCAGGAATCGCGATGGGCCGAAGTCCCGCCGCTGAGAGGCCTCTCCCGCCGGCAAGGTTTGAACCACCTCTGGTGGCAGCAGGATCGGCGGCACGGCATGGCGGAGGCAGAAGAGAATCCCCCAGCGCTCAGGCGTCACCACTGGCGCATGCGCGAACTGGCGAAGGCCTTTCGGCCAGCCCCAGCGCCGGGCGGCGGGACTGAAAGGCCGCTGGTGCCGGTTTTCATGCCAGTCGACGTGTTGCCAACCGCTCCGGCGCGGGCCCTGCCCCCAAAGGTGCGGAGAATCCCGCACCTTTGGGGAGGCCCGACGCCGGAGCGGTTGGCGCCACTCCCCTACGCCGGGACCCCCTGCCCCGCCGTAGGGGAGAATGCCGCCCCAGGAGTGAACGGCGCCGGCGGGACTCTGCCGTTTCCACACGGCCGCTCGGCCCATCAGGGCCGGAGAATCGCCGGCCCAGCAGCCCGCGGCCGGCGCCGCGCCAAACGCGCCGATTCTCCGCTCCTCGGAGAATCGCCTGCTGGCATCGGATCGGTGCCACGGGAAAAAATAGCGCGACCGGCGATTCTCCCATTCGGCGCGGCATGGGAGAATCGCGCCCTTTATATTTACAAGTTGTAAGCTTGAAGCTGGAGTTGTTAAGGTGAAGGAAGAAACTTGAAAACAATGGGATAGGTAGGCTTGATGAAGCATGTTGTATGTGGAAGTAATTGGCCTGCTGAAGTCAATGGCCATTTGTGTTGTTCACCATCCAAATCTGGGGAACTGGCCACGGGGAAGGGTGGGTTACCTTCAGTGGGACTGGAAGATCTTGCCAGTGGGAAGGGTTGGAATTTTTATTAATGTTCAATTTTTTATGGGATGTGGGCTTCGCTGGTTAGCCAGCGTTTGTTGTCCATCCCTAATTGTCCTTGAGGAGGTGGTTCTGAGCTGCCTTCTTGAACCTCTGCAGTCCATGTGATGTAGATACACCCACTGTGCAGCTAGGGAGGGTGTTCCAGGATTTTGGCCCAACAACAGTGAAGGAATGGCGATATATTTCCAAGTCAGAATTTGTTACGACACCATGGGCTAGTGCACGGTCAGTTCCAGCCCACATCTCCGGAGTCACAACACAAGTGAATTAACCAATAATTCTTCGAAAAATACCCAAAATGTTGGGCCCTTGGTTGCCTAATAATTACAGTCACCAACAACCATGAGGCAAACTTGTAAATTCTCAATATTTGAAGTTATAACATTTCATTAGTGGTGAAGCGAACTAACACCAGAAAAAATGAAGAAAATAGATTGGAGAGCAAAATGAATTTTGAGGGTGATGGTGTCACTTCAAAGTCTTCCTGATAAGACGGAACAGCTGAAATCAGCAATAACTTTGCCAAGAGAGCTTTCTTCAGTAGTTTAATATATTTACCCTAACATTTCCACTTAGTGTCAGCTACTTAGCTGCTTTGAAATGATCCTCCTGCAGCTAGTGGAACTGCTACATTATTTAGTCTCTGCAGTTTGTTGAAAAGGAAAGGAGAAATAGATGCAAACTAATGAACAAATGATTCTTGACCCCCTCCCCCCAACCCCATCTCTCTTGACCAGTTAAATGATGGAATGCTCTCTGTGGACTAAGTCTCACATTAGCTATTTATTGTGCCATGTGAACTTGCACCGTGACTGGGTATCTGTGCTTTATAAAAGCTGCACATTTATGTTATAGACCTCAGCTGTACAAGCGTAACATAAATTATTGGAGTTACTAACATGTTCTAACATTAAGGCACAGAGCCTGTTACAAAATGTGCAGCAGTCAGTGAGAACATCATCATCTCCCTGGCTCAACGCAGAGAATCAAACCCATGCATAAAACCATCTAGAATTTAGATCTTGGCTAGTCTGTACATTTGCCAGTTGTTGCTCCATACCACTTAATATTTTTAATGTAGCTATCTATCTCCGTCTCAAAAATTTCAATCAGTCCTGTGTCCCCAGCCTTTTGGGTATTCCATACTTCCACCCGTCTTTGTGTGTAAAAGTGCTTCTTGATAGCAACATAATAACGGGCTGAGCACCCATTTACTGAAATACTTTAAAGTATTGATCTGAACCATATATCCTGGTGCTGCATTTCACTGAGCTACTGCTGTTGGGGAAAGGACATCCATTAAATGCACCACTTCTAATCTGAACAAAATGATTTCTATGTACCTGCCTTAGGTTTAAATCTTCAATCCAGAACGGCAACTGTTGATGCCCATTCCATTCAAATCTCCGGTGACTTGATTGACCACAATTTCTTCTTGTACCATTCATCATGGTTTATGGGCATCGGTGGCTTGCCCAGTATTTACTGCCTATCTCTAACTGTGCTTGAGATGATCGTGGTGAGCCACCTTCTCGAACCGCTGCTGCCCATGTGGTGCAGATAAATTCACAGTGCTGTTCGGGAGGGGCTTCTAGGATTTTGACCTAGCGTTCATGTAGGAACAGCGATATATTTACAAGTCAGGATAGTGAGGGAAACGTGATGGTGATGGTGTTCCCATACAACTGCTGCCCTTGTCCTTCTAGGTGGCAGATATCTTGGACCCGGGCAATGCTGTCAGATCACCTTTGGTGAGTTTACATTTGAACATACTGTTATGGGCCAGGGTTTCGAGAACTCCAAAATATATCATGGACATCACCTGACCCGCGACTTTTACTAGATTGTGGTATGGGGGGCACATGGCCCACTCTACAGGTGTGGTGCAGCAGAAAATCTAAAAGTATTTTTTAAAGCAAAACAATGTTTTTTCTATGAACTCAGTTAACCTTTTTAAAAAATACGGTGAACATCTTAGCAACCATAAATTCAAATACAACCCCTAAAGAATAAAACACTACAAGTAATCCTTAAACTTTCCTTTTAGCACCCATAAGACAAAAAAAAACCTTTTTACAGAAGCACATCAGGTTTAAATTCTCTACTGAAAGCAGTTATCACTCTGAAATCACCAAATGATCTAGAGATAGTCTTTAGATGGCAGAGAGATCAAAATTATACCTTCTTTGGCTGGCTGCAGCTCCAACACTAAAACAAACTAAAAAAACACAGTCACACGCAAGCTTTTCCTCAAAGCGAAACGAAAAGCTCCACCCACACTCTGACATCACTGCAGCCACTTGAGCAGACAACCATTTCTTAAAGTGACATTCCCATGATAATACAAACGTACAAAATAGGAGTAGAAGTAGGCCATTCTGCCTCTCATGCATGCTCCACCATTCAATAAGAATCTACCTCCAATGACATTTGATTTCCTTACCCAACAAGAATCTGTCCACTTCTGCCTCAAAAAATATTCAATGACTCCGCCTCCACTGACTTCTAAGGCAGAGTTTCAAAGTTGCACAACCCTCTAAGAGGGTTACTTTTCCTCAACCTCAGTCCTAAAAGGGCGACCCCAAATTTTAAAGCAGTGCACTGCAATGCATTTATAGAAAGCACACACTGCTGCGACTGTGTGGCGGTGGCAGAGTGAGTGCACGTTGAATGTGTGGATGTGGTGCCAGTCAAGCAGACTGTTTCCCTGGATGATGCTGAGCTTCTTGAATGTTATTGGAGCTAAGCTTATCCTGATGTGTGCGTTGCAGATGATGGAAAATTACTTGAGAGACAGGAGGTAAGTTATTCACTGAAGAATTTCCAACATCTGACTTTTTTTGTTGACACATCACTTTTGCGGCTGGTCCACTTTAGTTTTTAATCAATGGTTATACCCAGGATGTTGATAATGAGGGAGTCAATGTCAATGGAAGACGGTTATTGCTTGCCACTTGGGTGGCATAAGCATTACTTGCCACTTACCAGCCCAATGCTGAATGTTTTTCAATTCTTGTGGCATGCAGTCATAGACGGTTTCATTATCTAAGAAGTCACAAATGCAGCTGAATATTTTGTAATTCACAGCAAATAATCGAGTGTGCACCTTGGTCACTTTCTGAACAACAATCACAAACATCTTCCTTTGTACTGAGAATTACTCCAGCAGTGGAGACTATTCCCCATGATACTCATTGACATCAACCTTCCCAGAGTTCCTAGATTCCACACTCATCTAAATCTGACTTGACTCCAAGGGCAGCATCTCTTCACCACCTCTGGAATTCAGCTTGTTTATCCCTATATGGTCAGAGGCTGTAATGAGGTCCGGAGCTGAGTGCTCCAAACTGGGGATCAGTGAGCATGTTATTGCTGAGTAATTGCCACACAAGGAGCAATTAAATGTGCTCCCTTTACTTGTAGTTCATGTTTTGTGATATCAAGCTCTAATTGCATACTCCAAATGAGATCTAATCAGTATAGAGTATATCATAAACCTGTTTCCTGGTAACAAATCTTTAGATAAATGGGCTTGGTAGTGAGGTTGATATGTTATAAAAATAATGACCCATTGATTGGTTACCTATTGGTTTGCATTCCCACCTTCCGTTCTTCTATATAATGCTGTAATTGATTTGAAACTTGTTCCCCTACCCCCATGTACTTCAGCGCCCAACAGCAAAAATATAAAGGCTCCCTTCTCAACTAAAATGGTGACAGTCGCTCACTCCTTTCTCATTCCAAAGATTTAAAAAAAAACAACACACATCTCCAGGGAGTCGGCAGTGTTGCCCTCTCTACACAAACACCATTAGCTGAGACATCCTGCGCTGAGAACAATTCCAAGCACACGGCACAGCAGAGAATCAGCAGCTGCCACAACACTTTGTCACTCATTCATATTTTAAAATATCACATCTCACATTGCACTCATGTATTTATTACTTTTTCAGCCAAGGGATTTGGCTCCTTGTACTGTGGTCCATTATGACAATAGCTGTGTGATAAATGCTTTGTGCGAATCCGTGTCGACAGGAAGAGAAAATGAGGCGGTGCATGAGGCATCTCGCGCTGCTTGTTAAATAATTGATTACCATTGACCACTGGGGAACCTGAGGACCCCGAGGGTAATTCGAACATTCAGCAACAAGTGAATTCCCTGTAGACTGATAGAGAATATTGCACCAGTCTCTTTCTATCCCTTGTTACGCACCAAAAATCTATTTAAAATACTGAGCATCCCTCACATGCTGTCAATTATTAATTATAAAAGCATTGAATTAAACTTATTTTTACATGCTTCGCGCTGATGAAAGGAAAGGCAGGAATCTACTGATAATAATTTCCACTATTTGAAAGAGGCACACACGCCATGATTTTATTACCCTTCCTGAAACTTTAGTCAATTGTGAGGCACTATTTTACATTCAGTTCATTCTTTGCTAATACATTCTTTGCCTCAGTCCCGTCTACCTCTTCCTATCTTTCTCATCTCAATTTAGAAAGCGATTAAAAACACGCTGGCATCCACTCATGTGCAAAACCCCTGAATGGATTTATCCATATTTAATCTGCTGCTCTTTTTATATATAACTCTTCATATCATTCTCAACATGTAAATTAATTTTGACCGTTGTTGCCCAATAGCGATTGGAGGCGCGCCAGGTTAAGGCATGACTTTATCCAAATGGCGCTAGGAAATGTCTTTTCTCAGAATGGCTGAACTTGCAGCTGTGATTCCGACATCACACTGATTTTTTAAAATTTAAAATGCCCAATTCTTTCTTTTTTCCCCAATTAATGGGCAATTTAGCGTGGCCAATCCACCTACCCTGCACATCCTTGGGTTTTTGGGGGTGAGACTGAGACCCACACAAACACAGGGAGAATGTGCAAAGTCCACACGGGCAGTGACCCAGGGCCGGGATCGAACCCGGGTCCTCGGTGCCGTCAGGCAGCAGTGCTAACCACTACACCACTGTGCCACCTCGGCATCAGAATGACGACTATGCTTTGAATGGTTTGGTATTGGCTCTGAGGCCGACACATAAGGGTGCTTTCTTTCTTTACCTTCTCCTCTTGTGTGCTTGAAATGATGTATTGCTGTCCGAGGGAGGATTTTAATTCCCTCTACCTGGCAGCAATACAGAGATAAAATAAAGATAATAATCTTTATTAGTCTCATAAGTAGGCTTACATTAACACTGCAATAAAGTTACTGTGAAAATCCCCTAGTCGCGAAACTCCGGCGCCTGTTCGGGTACATAGAGGGAGAATTCAGAATATCCAATTCATCTAACAAGCACGTCTTTCAGGACGTGTGGGAGGAAACCGGGGCATCCGGAGGAAACCCACGCAGACACGGGAACAACGTGCAGACTCCGCACAGACAGTGACCCAAGCGGGAATTGAATCCGGGACCCTGGTGACCGTACTTCCCCACTTTCCAATCTCTGCCATTTCAAGTCAGACTGTTGGATGGTGAATCCCAGATTTCTCCCGGAATTAGGTTCACACCTTCTTATTCAAATAAAAATGGGGCATTCCAAAATACTTCACAGACCATGAAGCACTTTTGAAGTTCAGTCACTGTTATTTTGTAAGGAATGCACCAGCCAATTCACACACAGTAATCTCCCATAGAAACAATGTGACAATGACCCAGGTAATGGGTGACATTGAGTTGGGGATGCATTTTGACCAGGAGAACTTACTTGCACCTAAGTGGTAGAGGATCAGTTATGACCACCTGAGGGAGCAGAAAGGCCTTCAGTTTGACCTCTCACCTGAAAGACAGGGAGCGGGGAGGGGTTTACCGTTCCGCTAGCTTTGTGTTTCTTGTACATGTGTCTGTTCACTGGCAGTGAGATGCTAGCTTCAAGCCGATTGTCAATGGGATTTTTATTGAAAGCACCTCAGACCGCCACAAAATCTGCTGGTGAAGCTGCGTTGCTGGGGGAAAATTGAATTGCAACGTCTGGAGAATTCCGGCCAGCACCGCTGACAGTGCAGCACTGGACTGGCAGCCTTGATTATGTGTTCTAGTCTCTGGGCAAGATTTGACCCCCACAACCTTTTGACCTCAAGGGGAGAGTGTTACCACTGAGCCATGACTGAAAATAAGGGATCCATAACCTATGCCCCTGCATGCTCTACAGATGTACGCTAATTGTTACTTCACACTGGAGCTGTCTTTTAACCAGACCTTATGTGAACTCCTTCATTGCTACAATGAGTTGTTCACATTACATGTGCTTTGTTTTGCTCTCCTGTTCGAGACAATGTGCTAAATATATGATCATACATATTACGAGCACAGGGACCGTGACTCATGTCCTGAGAATGCTTGTTTCCATTGGGGCAGGCAGCACATTGAAGTTTATGCTGTTTCCTCATTTGAATGGCTGAAGCAGGCAGTCTAGCGGAACCCATGATGTTCGCTGGCCTCACACCCAACAAAGAGCCCAACACTGTGCAAGTGTTGCAACTAGCCTCCAGAGACTGTGCCTCTTTTACTGCTCAGAATGAAAGGAAGCAGTGGCTCACTGCCAGTACTGTAGCTAGTGAGGAAGGAAATGGCGAGCCAGGATTAGGGACAGGGCTTTGTGATCCATGGAGGTGACACTGGAGGCCTTTGTCATAGAGCTGCAGGAGGTGAGAAGCCACGTTTCCATTGGGTGGAGGTGGTGGAAGGGTGCTGAGAGAGCAGGGCAGGCAGGAGGACACTAAAAAAATTCTTGGAAGGGGGAAGGGGAGTAGTTTTGGCTTGGTCGTTCAATGCCCAGAGAACCAAGCAACGGTATCACAAGAAGTGTGATGAATTCACTTGGGCAGTCAAGGTTAGTGAATGTATTTTTACACAATGTCTCCTACTCATCATACCACCAACCTCTCCCAAATGTTACCCATTGCTCATCCAGCAGCAGTCCCTAACACTGGTTAACATCCCTATATTCTACCACATTCAATGATGCCAGCTTCAGACCAGCCAACGCCTGCTGCTTCCACATGTCTTCAGCAATTCAGCTGTAGAAGTCTATCAGATGTGCCAGATGCGGTTCTCAATGCATCTCAAGCCTATGCAGCTCCAGAGGTTCTACTGAGCCCAAGATATCAGCCAGAGAATGTGCCTTTGTTTTCACTCTTTTTGAACCTGACTGTCTGCATTCTTGCTTTGATTGCTGGTATTACTGGGTCACAAAGGTCTATTTGTTGATGTGTCTGTAATTTGTTAGTGGGATGTTTGATTGGGTGTTTGAAAACAAGCATTAGACCCCAGCGTGAAGTGCAGAAAACATCACAATTGCTTTTCACAGAGAGCCTAATGTAGCTAAGTCAGCACCACCTGCAGAGATTAAACCAGCCTCTCTGCGGGGGTAGAGAATTGAACACAAATTGTGTGAAACGGTTAAATAATTGACGGCAAAGAAAGTGAGGTCATGAATCATCGCTGATTCAAAGGAAGTGAGCTCTCAGCCTCAGGCAATGTCCAGAAAGAAAGGACTATTTCAAAGGGTGACATTGGAATATTTCTCTCTTTGTAATTTATCCTTACAAGGATTTGGCCGGGTCCTATTATTAATAAGGTGAGAATTCAGAAAGATCTTCCTACAGTATATCATAAAGAACCACCTGATCTCAAATATTCCAGTTCCGCTCATTCTAAAGCGAGAAAAGGCATTCAGTGAAGCAGGTGCTGTGTGATTCCTTGCACCATTACATTATTCATAGAATCATAGAATCCCGACAGTGCAGAAGGAGGCCATTTGACCCATTGAGCCTATACCGACCCTTTGAAAGAGCGTCCACCAAGGCTCCCTCCTCCACCCCCATCCCTGTAACTCTTCCTAACCTTAGGACACTAAGGGACAATTTAGCATGGCCAATCCACCTAACCAGCACATCTTTGGACTGTGGGAGAAAATTCCATAGCACCCAAACGAAACTCATGCAGACATGTTCGGAGAACATGCAAACTCGACAGTCATCCGGGACCAGAATCTAACCCAGGTCCCTGGCGCTGTCAGGCAGCAGTGTGAACCATTGTGCCACCCTGCTATATGAGATGCAATGCGCGGGATTCTCCGATCCCCCACCGGGTCGGAGAATCGCTGGGGGGGGGGGCGGTGTGAATCCTGCCCCCGCCAGCTGCCGAATTCTCCGCGTCGGGGATTTGGCGGGGGCGGGAATCGCACTGCGCCAGTCGGCGGCCGCTAGTACCGCTCCCCCCCCCCGGCGATTCTCCAGCCCGCGATGGGCCGAGTGGCCACCCGTTTCCGGTCAGTTCCGCCGGCGTATGTTACAACACGTACTTACCGGCGGGACCTGGCTCCACGGTCGGCCTCCGGGGTCTTCGGGGGGGGCGTGGGGGGATCTGGCCCCGGGTGGGGCCCCCATGGTGGCCTGGCCGGCGATCGGAGCCCACCGATCCGGGGGCAGGCCTGTGTCGTGGGGGCACTCTATTCCTCCGCACCGATCACTGTAATGGTCCGCAATGGCTGATAAGATGAACCCCCCCCCCCCCCCGCGCATGCGCTGGGATGACACCAGCACACGCTGGCGCTCCCGCGCATGCGGCAACTAGCGCCGGCCAGCGGAGACCCTTTGTCACTGGTTGGCATGGCGCCAAACTCCTTCCGCACCAGCCGGCGTGGGGCAAACTACTCCGCGCCGGCCTAGCCCCTCTAGGTGCGGAGGATTCCGGCCCAGCGCCGGAGTGGTTCACACCAGACCTTTGCGCCAGAGTTGCCCCTAATTCTGAAGAATCCCGCCCAATATGTCGCTACATCAGCTATGGTTGCAATTGATACTCATGCCTCTAGAACATAGAACATAGAACATTACAGCGCAGTACAGGCCCTTTGGCCCACGATGTTGCACCGTCCTGTGAAACCCTTCTAAAGTCCCTCTACACTATTCCCTTATCGTCCATATGCCTATCCAACGACCATTTGAATGCGTTTAGTGTTGGCGAGTCCACTGCTGTTGCAGGCAGGGCATTCTACGCCCTTACTACACTCTGAGTAAAGAACCTACCTCTGACATCTGTCCTATATCTATCTCCCCTCAATTTAAAGCTATGTCCCCTCGTGCTGGACATCACCATCTGAGGGAAAAGGCTCTCGATGTGCACCCTATCTAATCCTCTGATCATCTTGTCTGCCTCAATTAAGTCCCCTCTTAACCTTCTTCTCTCTAACGAAAACAGCCTCAAGTCCTTCAGCCTTTCTTCATATGATCTTCCCTCCATACCAGGCAACATTCTTGTAAATCTCCTCTGTACCCTTTCCAATGCTTCCACATCCTTCCTATAATGTGGCGACCAGAACTGCACACAATACTCCAAATGCGGCTGCACCAGAGTTTTGTACAACTGCAACATGACCTCATGGCTCCGAAACTCAATTCCTCTACCAATAAAAGCTAACATACCGTACGCCTTCTTAACAACCCTTTCAACCTGGGTGGCAACTTTCAGGGATCTATGGACATGGACACACTACCAAGACTCTTACCATTAGCCCAGTACTCTGCCTTCCTGTTATTCCTTCCAAAATGAATCACCTCACATTTTTCTGCATTAAACTCCATCTGCCACCTCTCAGCCCAGCTCTGCAGCTTATCTATGTCCCTCTGTAACTTGTAACATCCTTCTGCACTGTCCACAACTCCACCGACTTTAGTGTCATCTGCAAATTTACTCACCCATCCTTCTACGCCCTCCTCCAGGTCATTTATAAAAATGACAAACAGCAACGGCCCCAAAACAGATCCTTGTGGTACACCACTAGTAACTGGACACCAGTCAGAGTATTTCCCATCAACCACCACTCTTTGTCTTCTATCAGCTAGCCAATTTCTGATCCAAACTGCTAAATCACCCTGAATCCCATGCCTCTGTATTTTCTGCAATAGCCTACCATGGGGAACCTTATCAAACGCTTTACTGAAATCCATATACACCACATCAATTGCTTTACCCTCATCCACCTGTTTGGTCACCTTCTCGAAGAACTCAATGAGGTTTGTGAGGCACGACCTACCCTTCAGAAAACCATGTTGACTCTGGGGAAGAAGCTTCCAGGGACTTGACTTAAAAAACCTAAATCACAAAATCTTGGTTGACACTCCCAGTCCAGTGCTGAGAGAGTTCTGTTCTGTCAGAGATGGCGTCTTTCAGATAAGTTATCAAACTGAGGGTCTACTCACCCTCTTAAGTGGGTGTGAAAGACTTCACTAAACTATTTAAGAAAGCCAGTTATTTCTGGTATAACAGCCAATGTTATATTTGTGGAGACTACTCCTCCAGTAAGTTGTTTAATTGTCCACCACAATTCATAGCTGGATGTGACAAGACTACTGAGCTGAGATCTGATCTGTTGGTTGTGAGACCAGTGGTGGTGCTACTGAGCTACACTTGGTAATGGACACTGAAGTGCCCCACCCAGAGTACATTCTGTGCCATTGTGATCCTCAGTGCTTCCTTTATGTGATGTTCAACATGGAGTACAGACTCATTAGCTGTGGAGGGCAGTAGTTGGGAATCAGCAGGTGGCTTCCTTGCCCATGTTTGACTTGATGGCATGAGGCGTCATGGGGTCAGCAGTCAATGTTGAGGACTCCCTGGCCAACTCCATTCCAAATCTATAGCATTGTCCTGCCACCTCTTGTGATGGTAGTGTTTGGTAAATTATCCTTAAAGTATGATAAGAAGGGAGTATGATTATGTCAGGCTGTTGCTTGACTAGTTTGTGGGCCTGCTTTCCAAATTTTCCAAATATTGGTCCAAGCCTCCGGATGTCAATGGGGAGGTATATTTTATTGTTCCTAATGCCTTGGTCAATGCTGGATGGTCCATCTGGTTTTATTCCTTCTTGACTTTTCTGTGGTGGTTTTATACAGCTGAGTGACTTGCTCGGCCATTCTAAAAGGGCGTGCTGTGGGTCTGGAGTCACAGGAAGACCAGACCAGATAGCGATTCCAAACTTCCTTTCCTAAAGTATGTTAGTTTTCCAAATGACACTTTTTAAAGACAATCAATGATAGTTTTATGGTCACCAATACTGAGACTAGGTTTTTAATTCCCATTTTATTAACTGAATTTAAATGGAGTATTTGTTTTCTATTGTACAGACTGTAATAAGGTTTCATATAAATATGATTTGTTGATATGATTGCAGTGCCTTGATGTAAAATTGCTTTATTAATCACCTAATGTAGTTGTATTTTGTATGTAATTACAATATAGTTTATTATCCAAAGATACTTGTCAACTTCAAAAATCCACAAAATTCCTAAAAACACAAAACATGTATCGAAGAAACTTTGAAAATTGAACTGAATTCAATTAAAAGGAAACTTTGAAAATGACTAACAAGGAAGATGCTGGGCGCGATTCAATGGAATCATTCTACAGAATTATTTCTAAGTGTTGTAGTGAACGGGAATCCCCATGAATTCCCAGCGAGGCTGGCAAAGCAATTCAACATTTAATTGGTGTACTTAACGAGGCCTCATGGGCTTCTCGCGCAAACGAAGGCTCGCCAGCCAATTCGCCGGGACCGCGCTGGCCAGCCCCTCCGCTAACAAGGTTGAGCAGCACCTAAGCTGCACATGCTCAGCCATCCCCAGCCAGATCGCAACAATGGTGCCAAGGAGACCAGCCCCAAGATTCGGGGAGGCTGACCTAGGGAGGCTCCTAGACACCATGGAGGCCAGGAGGGATGTCCTGTTCCCCCGAGGGTCCCGCAGGGTTGGCCATTGGGAAGCCAGTGCTGCTTGGGATGAGATGGCTGCATCTGTGAGTGACAGGTGTTTGACCAGGAGGAATGACCTCCAGTGCAGGAAGAAGGTAAACGATCTACACTGAGCAGCACAAGTGAGTAGACACCAATGCCCAGCCACCTCTCCACCTGATACCTGTCTGCCCCCATGGGAGCATCCACCCCCCAACTCTCGATAAGAACCCCAACCCTCCTTCCACCCCCTTTCCCTTCAAACCCACCAACTCTCCCCCCACCCTATCCCCCTTCAAACCCCCCAATTCTCCCTTCACACACCCCCTTCCCAGCACTGTGAACCACGCGTGTGGTTAATGATGCCCCCTCTGTGTCTCGCACAAGGGAGAAGCTCTCCCACAATCGCCAGGAGAGGGCCCAGACTGGCAGAGGGGTGCCACACATAAGAATCCTCACCATCTTCGAGTAGTGGGCCCTGTAGGTGACTGAGGACAGATCGGTCATCCACACAGAGGCTGGCAGATGCCGCAGAGGTGAGGAACCACCGGGCCCCATCCGTGGGACCTGTCAAACATTGCCTTACTGACTGACCCATCCCTCCCACTGACCACATGCCCATACCCCTGCCCATGGCACCGCCCTAACACGGCAGCACTCTCTCCAGCCTCCCAGGAGAGCACATTGGAGGAGAGCTCCAAGGATACCACGGTAATAATCATGGGACAGCTGCCAACTCCACCCTCCATCCACACAGATATACACACCTTGGTGGGAAATGTTATTGGACACGTTTCGGGGGCACAATCTGATAAGCGCGGCACTGCTGCTGATGTACATCGGATGGAAGTACGTACTCCCAGGCGAGACAGCAATCAGTTCCCAGGACCCAGCTGGGTCCCAGCCTGATGTGGAGCCTGTGGAACAGGGTTATCCAGAGCTGATGGAGACGTTACGGAGCGGCCGAGAAATTCAGAAGTCGATGTCAGCATCACTCCCGCAGATTCATAGCTGCTTGGAGAAGTCCCAGAGGCTATGGGTGCAGGAGATGTCGCTGGCAATGCGTGGCACTGAGGCCAACACTGCTAGGTGTGATATTACGGGAAATGGACAGAACTGTAAGAGTTAATGGTGTATCTGAATCAACCACTAAAGGGAGCTAGAGGAAGAACTATATAAAGCATCGATGTTAAGCCTTCTGGGAGAGTGTTGAGGAGAAAGCTAGAAGACAGACTGTAGGAAAGCTAGTGTGAGTGGGAGCAGATCATAATTATTGTATTAGTATAGAGATTAGTGATAGATGAGTGTAGATTGTATATTTATTGTCAATTGTTTATTATATAGAAGTAAGAGTCAAATTCAATTAAGTAGTGTAAATAAATCTTTAGCTTTGTTTCATATAAAAGCTAGTTGTGGTCTTTATAAACACTATGCCAACTATCCTAGGATCTGATCCACAAAGAACACCACACCAGGGTGACGACCATAGTGGACAGCCTGGTGCACGGAGTTGGTACCATTAGTGAATGTGTCCAAGGTGTCACGCAGTCGGTGACGGCCATGGCTGAGGGTCTCGACAGAATGTCTGCATCGCTGGAGGATGTCACCAGTACCAGGCTTTCCTTGATGAGATTCTGCGGGACGTCCCGCTCTCAGATAGGAATGGCCGAGGCACTGCGGAGCTTCTCCCAGTCGCAGGTGGGCATTGCCAAGGTGCTGCAGAGCATGTCCCAATCACTGAGGAACATGGTGAGGGCTTGTATACCTTGCTGCGGTCCATCAGGAACTGCTAGGGCTGGCAGAGCCAGGTGATGCTGGGGCAGGCGGGGTTCAAACCAGCTGCTCCTCCGTCTCATGGTGAACGTCAAGACCCTATGGGTACCGACCAGGAGAAGGAAGTACTGGGCGCCAACCCGACACATCCCATGGGGTGTGGATGGTGGCCATCAGCTCTCTCGGGTTCCACCCCTCTGGTTTATGTTTTTAATTTTAGAGTACCCAATTCATTTTTTCCAATTAAGGGACAATTTAGCAAGGAAAGTCCACCTACCCTGCACATTTTTGTATTGTGGGGGCAAAACCCACGCAAACATGGGGAGAATTATGGAGTTTAACCCTGATAAGTGCGAGGCGATTCATTTTGGTAGAAAAAAATTGAGTGCGGATTACAGGGTTAACGGCAGGGTTCTGAGGAATGTGGAGGAACAGAGAGATCTTGGGGTTCATGTCCACAGATCTCTGAAGGTTGCCACTCAATGGATAAAGCTGTGAAGAAGGCCTATAGTGTGTTAGTGTTTATTAAAAGGGGGCTTGAGTTTAAGAGCTGTGGGGTTATGCTGCAACTGTACATGACCCTGGTGAGACCACATTTGGAATATTGTGTGCAGTTCTGGCCACCTCACTATAGGAAGGATGTGGGAGCATTGGAAAGGGTGCAAAAAGGAGATTTACCAGGATTCTGTCTGGCTTGCAGGATAGGTCTTATGAGGAAAGGTTGAGGGAGCTAGGCTTTTCTTTTTGGACAGTAAGAAGTCTTACAACACCAGGTTATAGTCCAACAGGTTTGTTTCAAACACGAGCTTTCGGAGCGCAGCTCCTTCTTCAGGTAACTGGAGAGGTAATCTTTTTGGAGCGGAGGAGGATGAGAGGCAACTTAATAGAGGTTTATAAGATGATGAGGGGATAGATAGAGTGGTCGTTCAGAGACTATTTCCTCGGGTGGATGTGGCTGTTACAAGGGGGCATAACTATAAGGTTTAAGGTGGGAGATATAGGAGGGATGTCTGAGGTAGGTTCTTTACTCAGAGAGTGGTTAGGGTGTGAAATGGACTGCCTGCTGTGATAGTGCAGTTGGACACTTTAGGAACTTTCAAGCGGTTATTGAATAGGCACATGGAGCACACCAGAATGACAGGGACTGGGGTTGCTTGATCTTGGTTTTTGACAATGCTCGGCACAACATCAAGGGCCGAAGGGCCTGTTCTGTGCTGTACTGTTCTATGTTCTATGTTCTAATGCGCAAACTCCACACGGACAGTGACCCAGAGCCGGGATCGAACCTGGGACCTTGGCACAATGAGGCAGCTGTGTTAACACTGTGCTGCCCTTGTTCCATCCCTCTGATTAGGCTGCATCTTACAGTCAGCACACAGGACAGGGCAGCACCACTGTGCATGTGCCATCGATAAGTGCGGCGGATCACTCCAGCCCAGAGACCCCCGAGGATGCCCGCCAGGTGCATCGAAGGCCATAGGATGAGGTAAGCAGCTGGCTGCCTCCACTTGAGATGTGAATCCTGGGGTGACACCCAGACATAGTGGTCGAGCTAGGAAGGCGAAGAACGTTGAGAATCACTGAGGGCACCTGGAGGGGGTGGGGGAGGGGATACAGGGAAGGTGGGGGGAAGCACCATCGGGAGAGTGGAGAATTGTATTACATATTAAACAGTCTTGTGCACAACCGTTATGATGCCTCTGTCACTTTCTTCAGAAATGGTGGCTGACCTCCGAACCCTTGGCCCATCTTTCCAGACATCCCCCTGTCCCTGGACACACTACGTGCTGGTGATGGGTGTGAGCGAGCACTCAGCAGACAGGCAGGGGTCAGACTATGACATAAATTGAGGAGCACTGGTGCTCAGTGTCATGTTCTGTAGACTGGCCGATATAAATGATGCACTCCAGATCATTCAGTTCAAATTATTTATTGTGAAATAACTGCATGGTTAAGATAGCTGGAATAAATAAATAACAAACTTCGGACAATAAAGATTATTATTAAATTACAAGTAGGCTTACATTAACACTGCAATGAAATTACTGTGAAAAGCCCCTAGTTGCCACATTCCGGTGCCTGTTCCTGTACACTGGGAGAATTCAGAATGTCCAAATTACCTAATAGCACGTATTTTGTGACTGTGGGAGGAACTGGAGCACCCGGAAGAAACCCACGCAGACACAGGGAGAACATGCAGACTCCACACAGACAGTGACCCAAGCCGGAATCGGGCCTGGGACCCTGGAGCTGTGAAGCAACAGTGCTACCCGCTGGGCTAACGTGCTGCCCAGTAATACGAACTAAATATTATAGAGCTACTGCAAAATATGTCTATCCACCAGCACGGCTTACTACCAACTGCCTCCGAGGCACAGAGCCGCATGATGGACTTACATTGCCACGCTGCCACCTGTTGCGGAGGTCATGCACGATATTATATATAGAACTGCTTTATGCATATTATCACATCCCATTTCCTTTGGAAAATGTAATTATTTACATTGATTTGATTTTTACAATTGGATATGATATGCATAACTATTTACATCTTTAAACGATCTACTGTGTATCACAAATTCAGTCTTTCTGGTTTACGCCTTAGTCTTGTTGATCTTCTGAGTGGCTGCTGAACTTGTGAAGTTACTTCATTTTCCTTTGTCGTTATGGATGCTGCCTTGAGGTTCTTCTTGTATTGTTGTCTTTAATTGTTGTTGTGGCTCCGTATGCTGCACTCTATTTTCTTCAGCTGTCTTAGGACTGTTACCAACTTCTTCTGGTGGTTGCACTACAAAAGGTTGCTGAACTTTCAGCAAGCTCTTCTGTTCCTTCGTAAGATAACGCCTTCATCCGTGATGATGAAATACATGTTTGGATCTGCTTGACACAGTTCCTTCACATAAGTAGATCATCCATCATTTTTAGAATCTTCCAGTCTGACCGTATCAGCCGGCTGCAGCGGTTGGAGTCGTCTCGCAGATCTATAGTAAAATCCCTTTGCCTCCTTTTTTGAGCGATCAGTTGCCTCTCTAACATATGGTTCATTGGTTGTTGAGGAATATGGGACAAGGTCGCTCTCAGTGGCCTGTTCATCAGCAACTGAGCTGGTGAAAGTCCATTGATTAGTGGTGCAGAACAATAACTTTGGAGCGTGCGATAGGTGTCATCTCGGCTATTTAATGCTTTATCCAGGAGCTGTTTAACGCTATGAACGATATCGGCCCTTCTCAGCCTTGTTGTTTGACTGAGGGTACAGAGGATTCGAGGTGACGTGTTTGAAATCATACTGCTATGTAAATCTGTCCACTCATAACTGTCGAAACAGGGACCATTGTCACTCATGACTATATTCAGTATCCCGTGGCACGCAAAAATCTCATTAACATTCTTAAAGACACATCTGGCTGTGAAATTTGTTAGCTGTGCTAACTCAGGATAGTTAGAAAAATAGTCTATGACTAGAAGGTGCTCCTTTTCATTCAAGTGGAAGAGATCCATGCCAACATTCTGCCAAGGAATTGTAACTATCCCGCCCATCTGCATCAGCTCTTTGTTCTGTTTGCGTTAAACCTTTGACAGCTTTCGTAGTTATCTACCATCATTTCAATGTTGTGGGTTATCTCTGGCCAATAAGCTGCATCCCTGGCTCCAACTATGGAAAGCGCAGAAGCAGGCATTCTAAATCTTCAAAGCGTGTGTGAAGTGTTGGGCACTGTGGACTTGTGAAGCAGATAGATGCCACCAAAACTGAAGAAGGTTCAACACTATTTTATTAACTCTTATAAAATAATAGGCATACTATAACTGTGGGTTTAAACGATACTAGTTTAACTAGAGACCTGTGCCTGTCCGAACCAGTTGCATCTCTCAGCACGTGGTGTGAGTCTGTACTGTACTTGATGAGCTCTTGTGCTTGAGAGGCAGCATCCAGAATGAGCGGGAAAAGTGATGCCCTCTGTCTTTATAGTGCGTGTGTTCTAACTGGTGATTGGCTGCGGTGTTTGTGCATATTGATTGGTCCTAGTGTATGTCCATCAGTATGTGTCTGCACCACGATATACTGGTGTACATTATGACAGTGTGTATTATTCCCTGCCTTTTCCTACAAGATAGCCAGATATGTTAGCCAGATATGTAGTGTTGACCAAAAATAAAAGTTTGAATCAAAACAAATTTATTTTACACTACTAAACTTGATTAGGTTAGCACACTTTACTGAGTATCAGATAAAAACTAATAATACTGAATCTGCAGTACAGTAATCAACATTCTCTCTATTAAACTACACTATGACTTGAACTCGTGCTATATCTCGACAATGAATTCTCACTCAGCTCTCATCAGCTTCTCATCATGTTCTCCCAGAATTCCTGGAGATGTTGCCTTATATACAATAACATCATCTTGGGCTGGATTCTCCCAAAATGGGGTTATGTTCTGCCGTAAAAAGGCTGGTGTCGTACTCCCGAGTCTTCTGAGAAAAATAAAAGTCAAATCACTTACCTGCAGGGGGCTAGCAGGGACCCGGAGAGCTTCACGGAGCTTTGCTGCGGATAAGGGCCCCCATTCTTCCGGTTCCGTGCATGAGCACTGCGGCGGCTTCCAGCTGCCGTGCCGAGCAACATGGTGGACCCAGACCATAGAGGCAGCTCCGTAATATAGGTCCCCCCCATCGGCCGCACGCCCCTGCATCAGACCAGCCCGATCTGTGCCCCGGCCGCCCATAAGGCCCTCCCCGGTGCCCAATTCCCCCGGTGCCTCAGAATTTGAATTACAGAATTAGAATTATAGAATTTACAGTGCAGAAGGAGGCCATTCGGCCCATCGAGTCTGCACCGGCTCTTGGAAAGAGCACCCTACCCAAGGTTAATACCTCCCCCTATCCCCATAACCCAGTAACCCCAACCAACACTAAGGGCAATTTTGGACACTAAGGGCAATTTATCATGGCCAATCCACCTAACCTGCACATCTTTGGACTGTGGGAGGAAACCGGAGCACCCGGAGGAAACCCACGCACACACGGGGAGGATGTGCAGACTCCGCACAGACAGTGACCCAAGCCGGAATCGAACCTGGGACCCTGGAGCTGTGAAGCGATTGTGCTATCCACAATGCTACCGTGCTGCCCAGACTAACCGGCCAGACCATGTTAGTTCCGCGCCATTGGAAACTCGGCCGGTCAGGAGCAGAGGACCATTGGGAGGGCGTCTGGTAATGGCCCCACAGCCGTGCGCTGTAATTCGCGGACACACAGCTAATCGGCGCCTGGAGAATCGCTGGAGCGGCGCCGGGTCCGATTCCGTCGGGAAAGTTTATTCTCCACCTCCGCGCCAAACGCGATTTTGCCGCGGGGCTGCAGAGAATCCAGCCCCTAGTGTTTGATTGACACGTAGTATCTGGGGCGGGATCCCCGGCGGGGGGGGTCAGAGAATCGCCCGGGACCGGCGTAAATCCCGCCCCTGCCGTGTCCCGAATTCTCCGCCCCCCGAGATTCGGCGGGGGCGGGAATCACGCCGCGCCGGTCGGTGGGCCCCCTGCGCCGGTCAAAGGGCCGAAGTCCCGCCGCTGACAGGCCTCTCCCACTGGCGTGGATTAAACCACCTACCTGACCGGCGGCATTGGCGACGCGGGCGGGCTCCGGGGTCCTGGGTGGGCGCGGGGCGATCTGACCCCGGAGGGTGCCCCTTTGGGGTGGCCTGGACCGCGATCGGGGCCCACCGATCGGCGGGTGGGCCTGTGCCGTGGGGGCACTCTTTTTACTCCGCCTTCGCCATGGTCTTCACCATGGCAGCGGCGGAAGACCCCTCCCCTGCGCATGCGCCGGCATGACGTCAGCAGCCGCTGACGCTCCGGCGCATGCGCGGACTAACGCCGGCCGGCGAAGTCCTATCGGCCCTGGCTGGCGTGGCGCCAAAGGCCGTTCATGCCAGCCGGCGGAGTGGGAACCGCTCCGGCACGGGCCGAGCCCCTCAATGTGAGGGCTTGGTCCCTAAAGGTGCAGAGACTTCCGCACCTTTGGGACGGCCCGACGCCGGAGTGCTTCACGCCACTCCAACACGCCGGGACCCCCCGCCCCGCCGAATAGGGGAGAATCCTGGCCCTGATGTTAACCCTTCACTACACTTGCTCTATACATATCATTACAGTGTGAAGAGCACCAGGTCTGGAAAGAAGCTACTAGCAGCGGCAGCACCAGGAATGAAGGTGTGGGGTTTAATGAGCATAGAAATGCAGATAATGAGAGAACATAGAAATCTAAAAGATTCAGTTAACAGCACAGGAGTAGTGAAGAGTGCTATAGATGTGTGTGTGGGGGTGGGAGGGGGGTGGGGGTGACGGGGGGATGCGGGAGCAAGAATCACTCTCGAGAAGGGCTGATTTAAAGAATCTAACTGTTTTCCCTGGTATAGCAAAGGACACACGAGGTACACGTGCAGGAATAAACAGGGCTGCCCAGTGAAAACAGGATCAGCAATACAACTCCAGTGCACAACATGGAAGGTAACTCAGAAAACAGACCAAACATCTTTACATTGAATCATATATAGGTGGGCAGATTATCTCCAAATACAATAGTGTTAATGGTCAATGGCCATCCACTCAAGATGGAGATAGACACGGGAGCCTCCGCCACAGTATTTGGAGAAAAACTTCCCTATACCTCCAGTGAGGGGTTCAATCCCCGAGAGTAAAGAAGACTACAGCCAGGCTGGCCACATACAAGGGTAAGGCTATCAAGATCTTGGGAACAACAACAACCCCTGCGATTTCCAGGCAGCAATCTGCCCAGCTACCCTTAATTGTAATTTCAGGCCAGGGATCAAGTTTGATGGAGTGCGATTAGCTCCAAGAGATCAAGATTAACTGGCTGAAAATATTTAAAGTAGATGAAGGAAACCTGGATGGAAGCACAAGGAGGTATTCCACGAGGAATTGGGTAAATTCAGAGGGGTAAAAGTCAAGATCCTGAAGCAACACCCAGGTTCTTTCGGGCCAGACCTGTGTCTTGCTCATTGCATTAGAAAGAGGAGGCTGAGCTGAGATGATTCGAGGATTTGGGCATCACTGAACCCATACAATTTGAAGATTGGGCAGCACCCATTGTACCTGTAGTCAAATCTGACAAGACATTTCACACTTGCGGAGACTGAAGGTTGACGGTAAAACTGGTAGCGAAATTAGAGTGGTACGCCATCCCACAACAGAGGACTTGTATACGATGTTGGCTGGGGGTCTAACATACAACAAATTGGTCATGAGTCATGCAACCAACAATTCGAAATGGATGATGCTTCCAGAGAATTTTTCACCATTAATACATATAAGGGGCAATATTAGTTTATGTGTTTTGGAGTCTCGTTGGCTTGTGCTATTTTTCAACATGTTACGAGAGTCTACTGCAATATTTACCAGAAGTAGTCATTTACTTACGTGTTAATCATGGGAGTCACACAAGACGAACATTTATCCAACCCGAAGAATGTTTTAAAAAGATTCTATAAAGCTGGAGACTGATTAAAGAGAGAGAAATGCACCTTTCAAGCTTATATAGGTTATAGAGTGGATGCACAAAGTTTACATCCAATGGAAGATAAAGTAAGGACTATTAAGGAATACATCAGAGCTGAACTACTTTCTCAGAATGGTAAATTACCATGGGTGGTTCATTCCCAACTTAATAACAATGCTATCACCCTTGAATGTACTATTAAGAAGACGCCAGAAATGGTATTGAAAAACGATTACCAAGGAAACATTGCAGCAAGTGAAACAAGCCCTTCAGTCAACATGTTTACTAGTCCAGTTTGATCCTTCTAAATAAATGACACTCACTTGCATTGTGTCTCCAGGTGCAGTTGCTACTGTTTTGTCAAATATAATGAATGATTCAACAAAAAAGATCCATTAACTATGTTTCCCTGACTGATACAGAGAGGGGATATTCACATATGGAGAAGCCATCATCTTTGGTATCAGATAATCTCACCAGTACATTTATGAGAGACACTTCACAGTCATCATTGAGCATAAACCTTTACTTGGGCTTTTCAAGGAAAACAAAACAATTACCCCAGTTGAGTCTGAGAGGATGCAGTGTTGGGCTTTGTTATTCGCTGCTTATGAATACATTTTTCAACACCGCCCAGAGGTACACATCATCAACACAGGCGTCCTAACTCATCTTCCATTAGCAGAAAGTGTACCATCTCCATTAGTGCCTCAGGAAACCATCTCAGTCTTGATATATTACCTGCATCTGCACAACAGATAAAGCACTGAACCAGAGAGATCCAATATTGTCAATAGTCAAGCATATGACTCTATATGGTTGGTGTGACAGGTCTCCAAAACGGTGTTGAATCCAGATTGACATATCTTTCAGCTTTGACACTCTTAATTCAGCCCAATTCCTCAAGGAAGTCATCTTCATACTTGCTCTTAGAGGACACCTTTGGATATTTTGAAGATTTCCAGCCAGTTGAACCTAATCTTCTGTAACCAGTCTCTCCCCTTCAGACTGGCTCTATATCGTTCCGCAAGAACCAAAGGCAGATTGGTCTCCTGCCTTCTGTAGGCCAGCGAGGTATTGGCTCTTCTGAGTATCTTCAATTTTTCCCTGGTGTATGTTGAAAACTTTGTTGTCGTATAATTCAAGCTTAAATACTGAGTCCCTGCAGACGTCTGCTCACCCACTGTGGTCAAGGAAGCCCCGGTGTCATTCTCCAGTTTAAGGGGTTTGCCATTTACACTTTAGCCAATTTCAGTCGGAGCCATCTTCTTCAGTTGGATTGCATTTATCCAATTCATTGCATGCTCTTCTTCAGAGATCTTCTCCACTATGTTCAGTGGCGCTGTGGACTGCTGTTGTTGTTTTTGCAATGGTACATTTTGCCTCATGCGGCAGCGTGGTTGAATATGGCCGCTTTGGTGGCAACGGAAGGACACAAACCCCGAACATGACAGTCCCTAAGAATGGTCTTCCCCACCCCTAACCCCGCCCCCTGCTGGTTTAGCTCACTCAGCTAAATCGCTGGCTTTTAAAGCAGGCCAGCAGCACGGTTCTATTCCCGTACCAGCCTCCCCGGACAGGCGCCGGAATGTGGCGACTAGGGGCTTTTCACAGTAACTTCATTTGAAGCCTACTCGTGACAATAAGCGATTTTCATTTTTTCATTTTTTTCAATAGCACCTCTGATTTGGATTGATGCCCCAACTTTTTCCCGATCCTCGGGATCTGGTCCTGTTCCGAACATTGTGTCTGGTTCTCCGCTGTGCCTGCTGATTCCGCTGGGGACCTCATGGCCATATAGCCCCATACATGGCTAACTTCCACTTCAGCCACGCTTTGGAGCTCAATGGCACCTTTTCCGACGCACCCCATCTCCTGAGCTACCTCGATGGCTTTTTCCAGCGTAATCGTGGTTTCCACCAGGTTTCTTAGAATCATAGAACGTACAGTGCAGATGGGGGCCATTCAGCCCATTGAGTCTACACCAATCCTTGAAAGAGCACCCTACTTAACCCATACCTCTATCCAATCCCCGTAACCCAGTACCCCACCCAACCTTTGGACACTAAGAGGCAATTTAGCGTTGCCAATCCACCAAATCTGGACATGTTTGGATTGTGGGAGGAAACAGGAACACCTGGAGGAAACCCACGAAGACACAGGGAGAAAGTGCAAACTGCACACAGTCACCCGAGGCCGGAATTGAACCCGGTTCCCTGGAGGCACCAGTGCTAACCACTGTGCCACCATACCACATCTAGATATTAAGATTATGGATCCCACAAACCAGCCGATCACTCAACATGTTAATAAGCATGGTCCGGAGCTTACAGTGCCCAACGAGCTGATGAAGCCTGGCTATGAAAACTGAGACAGACTCTTTATCGTCCTTTACTGCAGAGTTAAATGTATAGCGTTGGAGGATAATCTTGGGATGAAATGTTCTTTACCCAATTTCACTATCTGATCAAAGGTCTTCTTGTTGTATGCCTCCTTCTCCCTCCACCCTCCCCCCTTCCCCCAACGAGTAAACACATTGAGAGGAAGCTGGTATTAGGGTCGTGACCAGTTTTGAGCGTGGGACTTTGTTTGTGCACAGCGTGAAATGGACACAGTTAAAAGACGATGATCGATATGAGCCTAACCCATAGCTGCCCCCATTTCAGATCAGATTCTGTGGAAGGAAGGGTTCTTTTATGAATCCGGATTGACATATCTTACAGTTTTGACAATCTTAATCCGTCCCAATGCCCTCCTGTTTTTTGAATCAAATTTTTATCGGGTGCATGTCATATTCATGCTCATATAGCTTCAGGGGGTACATTGATGATGAAATGCAGGAAGGTAAACTTTTATTCACTGGAATTGAGCTTCGATACTGTGCAGTAGAGTGTAGTGATCTCTGTGTGTAGGAATACATGATCAAGTAATGTTAAGCAAGTACAGGCAAACGATCACTAGATGGCCATACTACCAAGACTTATAAAAAGGTTTTCCCACTCTTTCCTCAAGGCGAGTGTGTTCGGATTGTGAAGAGTACAGATGAGAAACAGCTAGAGAGAAGAAGTTAACAGATCTTAGTATATAGCATTATCTCATTTGATAGTTTAATCTATAGTTATTTTTGTGTTAACTAGTTCAGTACTGAAGTAAAAAGAACTCACAAGTTTATTTCATGTTACTCATGAAATAATTTTGTGGACAGCATGGTATCATAGTGGTTATCACAGTTGCTTCACGGTCCCAGGTTCGATTCCCAGCTTGGGTCACTATCTGTCCAGAGTCTGCACATTCTCCTTGTGTTGTGTGGGTTTGCTCCGGGTGCTCCGGTTTCCTCCCACAGTCCAAAGATGTGCAGGTTAGGTGGATTGGCCATGATAAATTGCCCTTAGTGTCCAAACAGGTTAGGTGGAGGTACTGGGTTATGGGGATAGGGTGGAGGCATGGGTTTAAGTGGGGTGCTCTTTCCAAGGGCTGCTGCAGACTTGATGGACCGAATGGCCTCCTTCTGCATTGTAAATTCTATGAATGTTTCTATGAATTTTGTAATCACCTGGAAGACGTGGGGCAGGGTTCTCCAAACCCGGGCCAGGTCGGAGTATCGCCGGCGCGGGGGGTCCCGAACCACGCACACCACTCTGATTCTCAGATGACCGGAGAATCAGAGCCATTGGCGCCGGTGGGGTCCGCGCAGCGCCGTTCGGGGGCCGCTCAACACTGCCCCCCGGCGATTCTCCCCGCGCGATGGGTGAGTGCCCATCGAGTTAGGCTGAGTCCCGCCAGTGCCGTTCTCGTATAGTCCTACCCGGCGGCCCCCTGTAGCTCTCCACCATGTTAGCTCGGAGCCGGCGTGGAGAAGGAAACCCATGCGCGTGCGCGAACTCCAGCCAGCCGTAGCGCGCATGCGCGGACCCGCAACGCCCGTGCTGAAGCCCGCCATTTACGACAGCGTCAACACTTAGCTCCAGGATCAGAGAAACCCGCCCAACGTCTTTATTTCAACAACTCGGCTAGAAAAATAGGGTTAAAACAAAATTGTAATATAACAGAGTTCCAATCAATACAGTTCTGCCCTCCAGTAGAACAGTATCTTTGTGATGACTTGCCCTCCTGGACTACCAGCCGACTCAGCACATGGGTTCATGATTGCCACTTGTGTAGAAGGTAAGTCTAACTGAGACATCGGTCTACACGTATTGCATGCCTGCCCTGATATAAGCGTTGACGGCCACAGGGAGGAAAGTGCTGACTAACCAGAGCTCCTGCAACTCATTAAACAAAACAAAACCATCTTTTGGTTGGAAATCTGAAATAAGGACAGAAAATACAGGAAAAGCAGACAGCATCTTTTGACACAGGAAGAGTGTTAAAATTAACGGTTAATTAAAATTAAAGAGATGGGAAAATTAGAGATGGATCAGATTTTCACTGAATACAGAGGCAGGGAAATAAGGTCCTAAAGAACTAATGCAAGATCTGTGAGAGTGGAAGCCACGAGCGATTCATGGCCCAAACCAAAAAGGGGCCAAGTAAAGAAGTAAAAGGTGGGTCTCGAGGAGATGTAAAATGGAAATCACAGATCAATTACCAACAGCTTCCATTTACAAAATGAGAGCGCAAGATTATTGAAACAGTGCAGGTGGCCAGGGGCAGAGAGGTCGGAGTGGCAGCAGACCAAGAATTAAAGTGACACGTGTCTGGAAGTTTGGCATCACGATTGCGACTGAACGTGGATGTTCCACTAAGCGATCATTCTATCTGCATTTGGTCTTCTCAGTCTCTCATTCCACCCACCTTATTACACCCGTCACTTGTGTCCTTTTCTCCTCTCCCATTACCTTTGCCTCTGTACTTGCTAAAAATTCTCCCTTTTTTTAGTGGGTGGCACTGTGAGGCACATTGGTTAGCACTGCTGCCGCACAGTGCCAAAGACCTGGGTTTGATTCTGGCTTTGGGCGACTGTCTGTGTGGAGTTAGCACTTTCTCCCTGTATCTGCATAGGTGGATGCTCCGATTTCTTTCCCCACAAGCCAAAGATGTGCAGATTAGGTGGGCTGGCCATGCTAAAATTGCCCCCTAATGTGCAAAGATGTGTAGATTAGCTTAAGGGGTTATTGGGTTAGGACGGGGGAGTGGTCTTGGGTAGAGTGCTCTTTCAGAGGGTCGGTGCAGACTTGATGGGCCAAATAGCCTCCTTCTGCATGGTAGGGATTCAATGATTAGTTCTGGCAATAGAGCATTGACCAGAAACATTAACTGTTTCTGTCTCCACAGATGTTGCCAGACCTGCTGAGTATTTGCAGCATTTTCTGACGTCCTCCCTCCAGCTCATTGCTGGCTGGCTCCATGTCTGAATGAATTACTCGATCACCCTGAGTGATGCATTTCATTTGGGTTAACAATCCATTGAGCAGTGGAAATAGTCTTTCCTGGGATGCATATGACCTGCATTTCACAGTCCTTCTTGCACGGAATATATCACAATGACCAACTGCCGACTGTCCAAAGAACCATGTCAACAAAGAAACAATAGGATTCTTTAGTTTCGGCACAAGCACAAATTGGCACAGTCAGAAATAACAGTCAACTGGGGAAATCAGTAGACATTCCCACAAGCTCCCTCAGTGGCTCACTGAGTTTATACAGAAAAAGGCAGAGCCAAATAGGCCAGCAAGGTCATAGCTTTGATCTGCAGTGTGTGTGCTGTGCTAGTTGATCTGTGGAATAATTCAAGAGGCAGTAACATGCTGTGCTAGGAGAGAATCATTAGGTTCTGTGGAAGGAAGGGCTCACTGGGGACTCAATGGCCTCTTTATCTGCACTTGTCTTTGCAAGGAGAGAAAAAAGAGAGAACAAAAACAATCAGTTTGTTCAACTTAAATAAAACGTGATCGTAATTCAAGTACATGGAGTGTTTAAGTCTTCCCTCATGGAGTAGATCTTTCCATTACCTGAATTCTGATTGCTTCATGTTTGATTTGACACGGATCTTGAAAATCTATTTTCAAAGGAGCAGTTTAAGTAATGCTAAGACTTGGAGAAACAGCCAGCCGGAGCGCAGAGGGAACTCCTCTGTGTATTGATGACATGGAGCTGCAGTGCACTGCACCATGTCTGGGAAGGATAAAACCCAACCTCTGCAATCTGGTATATTCAAGCCAATGTGTGCATTCTAAATTAAGGCCAGTGCAAGCAGAAACTCAGCTCTGGGATTTTGTTTGGTCCATTAGTCATTCGAACCAAAGTGTGGTTCTAATCCTGCTGTTGTCCTGATTGCAGCCATTGCATTCCCTCGCTCTGCTATAATCCGTAGGTATTGTGTACTGGACATTGTAAATAATTTTCTAAAGGTATTTACGGTGAAGTTGTCTCTTTGTGTATAACTGGGTCATCTCTGCTCCGGACTGAGGGCAAGAAGATTGATTTCACTGTTACACCATTTGTGCTAAACTAAAAAGTTAAAGACTGAGGATTTCGGAAATCCGAAATAAAAATATAAAGTGCTGGAAGAGCTCCAGGAGCATGAATGGAAACAAGGGAATGGCAGAAACTTTGAATATGTATTCTGTATTTGTCTTCAGCGTAGAAAACACAAAAACATCCCTTGATTAGCATAACATTGAAAGTAAAAAGGATGTTAGGAATTTGAAATAGCCACTATCACTAGAGTAAAAGTACTAGGAAAATTAATTGGCTGACAAGTCCCCTGGACCTGATGGTCTGCATCCTGGGTCTTAAGCAAAGTGGCTGCAAAAAGTGTATATGCTGGTTGTGATCTTCCAAAATTCCCTTGATTCTGGAAAGTTTCCGGCATATTGGGGAACAACAAATGTAACATCTCTATTCAAGAAAGGTGGAAGACAGAAAGCAGGAACTTTCAGCCAGCTCACCTAACATGTCTCGATGAGAAAATGCTTAAACCTATTCAGGAGGTAATAGCAGGGCATTTAGAAAATTACAAATCAATCAGGCAGAGTCAACATGGTTTTGTGAAAGGGACATAATGTTTGAGAAATTTATTAGAGTTTTTTGAGGATGTAGCAAGCAGAGTGGATAACTGGAATCCAGCAGATATAGGCTGCGATTCAACCCAATGGGAACAAAGTCCCACAGCGAGCACGTTCAGTCGTGTGTTTCCCAGTGCTTGCAGTGCCAAGAAACACATGGGTATACAATGCCACTCGCGCTAAATAAGGGGCATCAGTGGAGAATGCGTAGCTGAGGTTGCACAAAGTCTTGGTTCCTACATTGAGGAGCTCCGCTCACAGGAACTCCTCAATATATCAATCTCCGAGGTCCCGAACTTGACACCCGCCCCCCCCCCCTCCCTCAAGCCCCAACACACTATGGGAGGGTCCCCTCCATCACCTGTGCAGGGTACCAGCCTGATCGACAGCACACAAAAAATGCCAGTTGGCACTGGCAGCCTGGCACCCTGGCAGTGTCCAACCAGCTGGCAGTTCCACCTGGGCACCTTGTCATTCCGGGTCTGGCACCTAGGTGGCACTGCCCTGATGGCACCAGCGGTGCCAGGGTACCATACTACACAAAGGGCATGCACCTGGTGCCTCTGAACCCCTGGGAGACCCCCATGAGTGCAGTCCTTCTGGTCCCTGTTTGTGGGGACCAGTGCTGAATGGCGCCTGCCCAACGTCTCCAAGGCAAAAAGAATAGATCTCAATGCCTGTGTACCTCACGAAAGTCCATATTACAGTGAGACTTGCTGTCTCGCTCTAATATGTAGCTTTGCCGAAAATTGACCCGCCCACAATGGGCAGGATTTACATTGCAACGTTCTTACGAGATTACATTCGATCTCACGAGGTATTGGGAGCCGGGTAGATCCCGAGAGCGGGTTTTCCCGGCTTTTATCGACCATGTTACGTCGTGGTGAGCTGCTTTTTGGGCGCATCATGGCCATTGGATCTTGCCTATAGTGTACCTGGATTTTCAAAAGGCATTTGCTAAGGTACACATAAAGATAAAGTGCCCAATTCTTGTTTTTTTCCAATTAAGGGGGAATTTAGCTAATCCACTTACCCTGCACATCTTTTGGGTTGTGGAGGTGAGAAACAGGGAGAATGTGCAAACTCCACATGGACAGTGACCCAGGGCTGGGATCAAACCATCGTCCTCAGTGCCCTGAGGCAACAGTGCTAAACACTGTTCCACCGTGCTGCCCCGAGAAGGTGCAAATTAAAGGTTACAGTGAAAATAAAGGTTCATGGTATCGAAGGGTTCATGGTATTGGAGGTGATATATTAGCATGAATAGAGGATTGGCTAATTAATAACAAATCCCAGGGAGTTGAATTTCTATGAGTATAGGGCTCCTTACCTCCAAGGGTGTGCAGTATTTTGGAAAGATAGGGTGAAAGGAAAAGGAGGTGACATAGCCCTGCTGGTGAGGACAGGAATCAGTAATGAGAAATAAGCACTGGAGATCAAGATATCAAAACAGTCTGGTAGAAATAAGAAGTAACAAAGGGAATAAATCCTTGGTAGGAGTAATCTATAGGTCCCCAAACAGTAGTTCTACTGTGGGGCACAGTATAAACCAGGAAATACTGGGGGCTTGGAAGGGAGGTACAGCAATAATAATGGGTGATTTTAATAAGCACATAGCCTGAAGGAATTGGCAAGGGTAGCCTGGAGGTATGTTCATTGAATGCATTAGAGATTGTTTCCTGGAACAGTATGTTGGGGAACCAACCAGGGAGGAGGCTACTCTCGAGTTGGCATTCTGTAATGAGGAGGGAATTATTTAATGTCCTCATAGTTAAGGGTTCACTATGGAGTGGTGACCATAGTATGGTAGAATTCAAGATTCAGTTCAATGGCGAGAAAGTGGAGTCCCACACTAGTGTTCTGGAATTAAACAAAGGAAATTGCATGAGGTCAGATTTGGCCCGTACAAACTGGGCAGGAAGGCTAAAAGCTGAGGAACAGTGGCAGTTGTTTAATTCCTCCCAACTAAAATATATCCCAGTGAGGAAGAAAGATGGGAAGATGGCTAAAAAATATCCATAGCTAATCAAGGACATTATAAAGAGAAAACAAAGTTATACCATATTGCATTGGCCTGTGGCAGACTGGAAGATTGGGAAACTTTCAAACCATAACAAAGTGTTGACTTCTTTATTTCTATGTGAACCACAAGCCGCTTCTTATATTGACCGAATAACCACACAACCAGTGTATTAGTTCCAAAGACAGTTTATTAACAAACACACTTGTTTTATATGCAATGATTCACGCGGCTACACATTAAACTATACCTAATAACTAAGATAACCTTTACTGAACTTCGGGATGACCGGCTCGGTGCGGGAAATAAGGCCTTTATCTGTGTCCATGTGGGTCGGTTGGAAGTCTTCATGTTCATCTCGGTTGGGCTCGTCCTTCAGGTAGCAATCGCCAGGGTTTAGAGAACCCAAAGTGTATCATGGAGTCCACCTGACCCACAACTTTGTGGTATGGGGAGCACACGGCCCACTCTGCAGGTGTGGGACAGTAGAAATGGAAAAGTATTTTTTTAAAGCAAAACAATGTTTATTCTATGAACTCAAGTTAATCTTTTTAAAACAAACAGTGAACATCTTAGCAACCATTAATTAAAATACAACCCGCACAGTGTACAACTAAGTAATTGTATAAGGTGTTAGTGAGGCCACACCTGGAGTATTGTGTTCAATTTTGGTTGCCTTACTCGAGAAAGGACGTACTGGCACTGGAGGGTGTGCAGAGGAGATTCACTAGGTTAATCCCAGAGCTGAAGGGGTTGGATTACGAGGAGAGGTTGAGTAGATTGGGACTGTACTCGTTGGAATTTAGAAGGACGAGGGGGTATCTTATAGAAACATATAAAATTATGAAGGGAATCAATAGGATAGATGCGGGCAGGTTGTTTCCCCTGGCGGGTGAAAGCAGAACTAGGGGGCATAGTCTCAAAATTAGGGGAAGTAGATTTAGGACTGAGTTTAGGAGGAACTTCTTCACCCAAAGGGTTGTGAATCTATGGAATTCCTTGCCCAGTGAAGCAGTAGAGGTGCATTCATTAAATGTTTTTAAGATAAAGATAGATAGTTTTTTGAAGAATAAAGGAATTAAGGGTTATGATGTTTGGGCCGGAAAGTGGAGCTGAGTCCACAAAAGATCAACCATGATCTCATTGAATGGCGGAGCAGGCTCGAGGGGCCAGGTGGCCTACTCCTGCTCCTAGTTTTTATGTTCTTATGTTCTCATGTTCTACATAATAAACTTATTTACAACATAAAATTTTAGAACAGCAGCACCACATTCCTCCTCCTATCATATTTCATCACACAGAGGCACAAATGGCACATTTTTCCAATTGCCATTTATGATTGTCACCATGTGTGACTCCCCATTTTGTTTTAAAAAGTTTTTTGAGAGTTACTAATTCAAGCGCCACAATGCAATTGTTCAAGTGTCTCACAGCTTGTGTGATCTATGCTAGGAGTGGGTGGATGCTTTCTGCGACCAGTCTCCATCTTTACAAACAACCATGGGAGGTTGAGGCTTTCCTTAACCAGCTGAATTGTTGGGCGGCCAGTTTCATAAAACTTCATCCCTGGGGCTAGAGGTAGCAGCAGTGATCACCAGCCATTGTGTCTTTAAGTGCAAATAGCTTTTGGAAGCAACCCAAAGGGATCTAAAACAAAGTGAAAGTAGTAAGGATTTAGACGGTGGAGCGAAAGGAAGATTCAAGACCTGCCCAAATCATTGAAGCATGCCGTAAACCATTCCAGGACGCGTGAAGGGAACGTGAGGTGCGTGTGGGCTGCTGCGGGATAAGAATGGATGGGATCCATGGGTAGGGCGGGGTTAGTGCCGTTACTCCACTACCTGAGCTTGATTTGACCGGATAATTTTGGGCCCTCAGGTAGGGCGGGGATCAGTGCCATTACTCCCTACCTGGGTGACTGAAATGAGCGGAAATAATTTTTTGTCATGTGAGATCCAACAAGTGCACATTTAACGGCCATTGGTCAGTAGACGGCATCTTATGTTTCTGTGAAAAGAATAACTATGACTATAAAGAAATCGGGTGTCAGGCCAACATCAATTAACACCATGAATTGAAAGGGAAGACAAGCTAGAAAAGAAGAAGACGGGCAGGCTCCATCAGAAATTAGGACACCTTAATTCTTAGGTGGTGCCCATTTCTCATCATCTGACACCTCAGATGTTTGCGTGCATCAATTGCATTAAATCATTGCTCAAGAGGGGCGCAGTGCTTTCTTCTCCTGATTGCCAGACTCATGTCTGCAGATTTCAGGTGTTAGTCGCGTAGGCATGCGGATGGTCTAATTCGTTATGTTTTACCAGCCTGCAGGAATTGTCACGGTGCCAAAAAGGAGTTGCGGGTTTTGGCGTGATGGAGGGTGGCCGGGAACTGGTGAACTGGAAGTGGAAGCAGTGTGGCTGGGGGTGAGTAGAGGATCAGTCGGTGGATGGAGACGGTCATTGAAGGGGTCGAAGAGATTCAAGACGTCATTCTGGGGGCCAGGGTAGCTGATGGTGTAGAGATCACACCAGTTGTCAGGGATGTCAGTCCATTCCGGGAGGCTCTCATCAGAGTCAAGTGTGAGGTTGAAACCTGTGACTATGGGCGGAGTCGAGGGATAGGTGTCGTCATGAGGTAGAAGGGTTGGAGTGGGTGTCGGGCTTGATCGTCAGTGGGCAGAGCATCATCATCTCCCATTGACAAGGTTAAGTGGTGGGCGTGGCTATGTAATCCATAGACTTTGAGTTAGTTGATATGGAACCAATCAGTCTTACCATTAGGGTACGCTATTTTGTACACGGAAGGGCTGACTTTGTCAGAAATGGAGTAGGGGCCTGCAAATTTAGGGGATAGGAAGGAATTGGGGTTGTACGAGATCATAACTTGCTGGCCGACTGTGTACTCTATGGGATGAAGCTTTTTGTCGAAGCTGGCTTTCCTCTGCTTCTTAATAGCGTCCAGTCGGACAGCAGCAGCTAGCTGTGCCACTTTAATGTTTTCTGTGACCTGTTGAACTGCTTTTTCGTGGGTGAGAGCGGTTGCTGCAAGATTTGCCAAATCGAGTCCTAGTAAATATCCAATGCCTTTCATGGGTCTCCCTGTCATAAGGGTGTTGGGGTGAAACTTGTGGAATTGTAAATAGTGTTCCTGATAAACATGAGAGCGAAGGGTAGTACTGTGTCCAAAGTGGTATTGTTCTGCTAAACCATTTTCCTAATGGTCGTTTTTAGATTGCGATTCATGCGCTCGACTATACCGCTGGATTAGGGGCGGTATGCTGTGTGGAATTTACGTTTGATGCCAAAATAGTCATAATGTTTTGCATTATTACCCTGCCAGTGAAGTGGGAACATTAGTCGGACTCAATGTTTAAAATTACATTTAAAATTATGAAGGAAATAGATAGGATAGATGTGGGCAGGTTGTTTCCACTGGCGGGTGAAAGCAGAACTAGGGGACATAGCCTCAAAATAAGGGGAAGTAGATTTAGGATTGAGTTTAGGATGAACTTCTTCACCCAAAGGGTTGTGAATCTATGGAATTCCTTGCCCAGTGAAGCAGTTGAGGCTCCCTCATTAAATGTTTTTAAGGTAAAGATAGATAGTTTTTTGAAGAAAAAAGGGGTTAAGGGTTATGGTGTTCGGGCCGGAAAGTGGAGCTGAGTCCACAAAAGATCAGCCATGATCTCATTGAATGGCGGAGCAGGCTCGAGGGGCCAGATGGCCTACTCCTGCTCCTAGTTCTTATGTTCTCATGTTCTTATGTTCAGTGCTGCGCGTAAATATCTGATGGGTCAAAATCTTAGCGGTGGCCTTTGCTGTGTTTGAACGTGTGGGGAATTCTTCGACCCATTTTGTAAATGTATCTATAACAACCAGAACTTGAAACCATTTCTGCAGGCGGGGAGGGGACCAGTGTAATCGCTTTGCAGATTTGTCCAGGAGTCTTCTACAGGTCTGGTGTGTCTTAATTGTCCCTTCTTTGCAAAATGTTCTGGATTGTTCTGAGCGCAAATGAGGCAATTCTCAACATAATGTGACATCGCTTTTCAATTCGGGCAACCAACACAAAGGTCTTAAATGGACAATGGTGGTGTCTATTCCCTGATGTCCGTGTCCGTCATGGAAATGGTAGATTAACTGGTTTCTGTCTTGGGTGCGGACCACATAAATTCCGTCCTTTAACACTATTCCGTCCTGTATTATGAGTGTGTCCTTCCATTTATCATAGGGGACTGGGTAGGTGTCGTTCAGTACCTGTTTAAGGGAGTCGTCTGATTTCTGGGTTTGTGATAAATCTTCAATATTGGTTTGGGAAACCTAGATTGCATACATCTGTTCGCCTTCGGGTGGTTGCCAGAAGTAACCATTGCCTGATCCTGCTTTAGCGAAGGCGCCTGCCTTGCGATTCTCAGGGGGGAGGTGCGGTGATGGCTATTTACTTTAATGATGCCGTTTGTCCAGCCCATGGCTTCTTTATGAATGTGTTTCAATAAAGGGACAGAGGGTAGGGGTTTTCCATCGGCGGATACAACACTTCAAGATTCCCAATGGGGAACGAATTCTGTTGGACTATTGCAGACAAACAAGCTGTCTGAGTTTATGTCCGCAGGCGTTGGAAAGGTGTCCGGGTGATTAACTACATAACCTATGGCTGCAAATTCTGCTGCTTGCGAACCTAAGTGGCCGGGCAATTTTAAAGAGGCCTCTTCTAGTGGGTGTCCCTGTGAATCCTCCATATAATTCCCGCATCCAGTGATTCTTACACCATCCTCAACCGTGGAGGAGCCATCTATATAGATTTTTACTGTGACCTGTGTCTTGGGAACTTAGTATCTCACAGCTTACATGTGGTTGTAGTGACTTGGGAACAAAGGGTCCAGTGTGGGGGTTGGCTGCAATTATCTGGCATTTGTGTGGGGTCCCTGCGTATTGCAAATTGTCTGCCAAGAATGTGTGGGTCTTGGTGCGTTTCACAGAGATATCCCTGCCTTGTAGTAAGAGTGTCCAGCGAGCTGCTCTGACCTGGCTAACTGAACCATCTTTTAGTCTGCCATCTAACAAAAGTTGAGTGGGGGTGTGCTCGGTCAAAATCGTGACTAGGTTGAGAAAAATACAAGCAACATATATAAGCAAAATACTGAACTGCCCAAAAGACTGCAAACAAGTGTTGCTCACAGGCAGAAAATTCTTGTTCTACGGGGTCTAAAACTCTAAAAGCATAGGCTACCGGTCCTAATCGGTCATGGCATTCCTGTAGGAGCACTGCTGATGGGGTTCGGTCAGTGGTTGCTACTTCAATGGCATAGGGCACGCCAGGGTCAGGAACTTGTAAAGCGGGAGCTGTGCCTAGGGTGCATTTTAAATCGTCTATGGCATCTGTGTGCTGTGGAAGCCATTTCCATGGAGTTCTTTTTCAGAAGCTCTTGAGAGTGGGGCGGATTTGGTGGCAAAACCATCTATGTAATTCCTACAGTATCCCACTAAACCTAGGAATGAACGGAGTGCACTTACATTATGGGGCAGGGGCAATTTCACAATAGAGTCAAATCGCTTCTGTTCAATCTCGCGTTTGCCGTGGGTGAAAATGGTGCCTAGAGGGGGTTTAACTTTACAACCGTTGGACTGGAGCAGGGCTAGTAATTCGGCTAACAGAGCCACATGCTCTTCCTTGGTATCGGTTGCCAGTGTAGCAGGTCGTCTACATACTGAACTAGGCATTCGGGGCGGGAAAATTTTGAGAGACCAGCGGTTAGCTGTCTGTGGAAAATGGAGGGGGAGTTATGGAATCCTTGGGGAAGACACGTCCATGTGTACTGTTAGCCTTGAAAAGTGAATGCAAATTTATATTGGCCAGCGCGATCTAGGGGAATGGACCAAAAACCATTGCTGATATCCAGCACGATGAAATACTTTGCTTGCACTCCCTGCTTCAGCATGGTCACGGGACTCATGGCAATGGTATTGGCTGTTAAAGGGGTAACTTTAATTAGTTTGCGGTAGTCAATTGTGAGTCACCATGCACCGTCTGGCTTCTTTACCGGTCAAATCGGGGCATTACTAGTGGAAGCTACAGGTCGAATCACTCCTTGTTTTAACAGACTGTGAAAGACTTTTAAAATTTCGCTCTCAGCCTGCTGTGGGAACCCGTACTGTTTCTGCGGTTTGGGGTCTGGACCTGAAATCATAACTTCACCAGGAATCTGCCCACAGACGTGCTTGTGCTGGGCAAAAGCGCCTTTGTGTGTGACTAGTATCTGTTTAATGGTGTCGTCTGTGCTAATTGCCGAAGGGTTAAACCAGTAGTCCCCTACTGAGTAAATCCTGTTTTCGTAATCTCCTACTGAGAGTGTGGCGGGGGCTCTGGCTGTTTTGGACATCTGCCAGACACACTTGTTTACAAGGTCGAAGGAGAGGTTATGAGAGTTCATGAAATCTATTCCTAGGATGTTCTGCGGTTGGGGTAGATCGACTAAAACAACTGGGTGTTTAGTGGTTGCATTTCCTATCTGGATGGGTGTAGGGGCTGTGATGTATCCCTCTTGCATGTGGCCTGTGGATCCATTGAGTGTAATGGTATCTGTGGTTGGCCGGGGTGTTTTTTTGAACAGGTTTGAGGAGTTTAGTGTGGTTCGGGACCCCTCTGTGTCCCAGAGAAAATCAACTGCATGTCCCCAGACTGTGCCTGTGACTACTGGTCATCCGACATTATCCCAGCGCGTGTCACAGACCCATTTTGGAGACTCCGGACACCGTCAATCTAAGGAGCTATAAGTGAGGTTGTCTGAGCGGGCGTTTACGTTATGCATGGGGTGAATGTTGCCTTCTAGCTGTGGTGGCTGGCGATCATGGTCTGGCCTATTAGTTCTGGGTGGGGAGTTGGGCTGTTGGGGTCGTTGATTCTGTGGGGGGTCTTGTCTGCAATCGCGTGCAAAATGTCTTACTTGCCCACAAGTGTAACATGAACCTCGTGGTGCGTGAGTTGTACCTTATGCTCTGGGGTGCTGTTCTCGGGGGTCGTGTTCCTTTCTCTGCCCTCATTTGTCCATGCGGGTTCCTGGCTAGGTTTAACTGAGTGCATTGTGGCTTCTAATCCATTCTGATCCATCTGATCCTGCAGGGTGTGTTCCCGTGCCCTAAATGGGCGTCGGAGTACCCAAATCTCATTGTGTGTGGTATCTGCCGGGTCATAATTTGTGCAAGCCTTTTTACCTGCTTCAGTGGCATGTGAAACTAAATTACCAGACCATTTAGTAGTTTCTTCCTCATCTAAGTGAGTGCCATTTAAGTTTCCATATACTGCATTGAAATGTATCCAGAGGCGACTGGCAAAGACGGTTGGGTGTTCCCCTTTCTTTTGTCTGCAGTTGTTTATACCCTCGACCGGATCCCCTTTGTTGTAACTGATAACGTTTAATATTGCAGCCTTCATTTATTCCAAGGTTCCTCCTCCTACGTTTTGGGGGTCTGGCAAAGCTGACCGTACCAACTGGCTGAGGCTCATTACGATCAATTTTACCTCCTCCCTCTCATCTAATCCGTATATAACCTTTTGTTGGCGCACCTCCTCAATGAAGCTATTCGGGTCTGCGGTGGGCTGAAATGGAGTGATTTTACTGCAAGCGCCCCTTAACTGAGTTACCGAACGTGGGCTGGTGTAGGTGATAGCTGGACCTGCCTGATCCCTTATCCTTCTTTCTGTGGTGATCGGATTCATGGTTGTCGGGGCAGCTGTGGGGGTTGGTGTGACTTGTGCTGCTGGTGTCTTTCTTTTTGGGATGTGTGGCGGTTGCCTTTGACTCTCCATTCTCTTTACATACATGTGCGAGCTTTCATTTAATTCTTCCCAGTCTGCCATCTCTTCTTCATCTGTCTCGCCCGTCCTGAAGGTACAAATAAAACCATTCTGAACAGAAAGTAATGACTGGAGCTTATCTACCTTTCGCTGGCATTTAGTGTGGCCAATGGTGCTCTGCCTTTGTTCTTTAGTGGACTGGTGGAGCGCTCTTAAAGCTGTCTGTAAATCGGCGCATTTTATCATTAGCTGAGTGACTTGGTGTTCAGTCTCCTCTCTTACCAAGACTGCGCGCTGTGTGTCTTGGTAGGCCTTGTTGTACTGGGTTTGGAAGCTGCTAAGGTGCACTATGCAAGACTGGTGGGCGTGTTTAACATCGGCGATTTCTCGGTCTTTAGCAGCTAACTTCTCCCAGAGTTCCTCAATAATTTTCTCAATTTCCTTACTGTTTCCCTCATTCTCCTCTTCCTTCTCTACTAGCTGACTGCGGAATGTCTCGACGATCTCCTCAGTGCCTTGCAACTTTTCCAAGCAGCACAGAACAAGCAAGCAAGCAGCCATTGGCTTTCTGAACTTTACTGCTTTTTTCTTATAGATTTTACATAAATTCTCCCACCAAGTTTGTCCTGTCTTTCCTGGACCTGACTTATTATTTGCACAAAAATTCGACCGAAGGGCCCATCCTTTCCCCTTTAATACTTTCTCAATATATCCTCCCAAATGGGGCACTGCTCTGATTTGTCGACCACTGCAACCTCAGGTTGCTGCTTTGGATTCATCATTTTCTCGAACATTTGCGCTGCCATCTCTTCTCTAATAATTTGGATCAGGGGGAATAAGGAGTCGATTGAACAACGGGTATGGTTTACAGCTATATTCCAGTTCACAATCCCTCTAAATTTGCATGCAAGTCTGCCGTGTTTACCTTCCCCTTCCCTGTTAGTTCCGCATGCAGTTAGTGCACACTTCCGAAATTCGGTTGATATGAAACTTACTCTTATAGTTCGTTTATTTTTCTCTAATTTAATTCAAAGCTGTGGGCTCACTCTTGGAGTAACAAAGACACTTCTAATCAAGGTCTCGTCAGAGTCACCAATAACTGTTGACTTCTTTATTTCTATGTGAACCACAAGCTGTTTTTTATATTGACCGAATGACCACACAACCAGTGTATTAGTTCCAAAGACAGTTTATTAACAAACACACTTGTTTTATATGCAATGATTCACGCGGCTACACACAAAACTAAACCTAATAACTAAGATGAACTTCAGGATGACCGGCTCGGTGCGGGAGATAAGGCCTTTATCGCTGTCCAAGTGGGCTTGACTGGGCTCGTCCTTCAGGTAGCGATCGCGGGTCCTTGAACTTGGCTGGTTGATAGCAGTAATTGGTCACACACAGGCCGGTCCAAAAGAGGCCGATCCTTAGTGCACATGGCTTTTTATCCTTCTTATCCTTCTTCTATTTTGCGCCCTTTTGGGAGGTCCTAACTCCAGATCCAATGGATCGATAGGGTTTCGATCACCCTCATTGAGCCTTGCCAATTAAGGGGCGGATAGTTTGGTGGCTGGGCGGGTCCCAGCTGTCATTGTTCCAGGCACGTAGGCCTTTCCAAATAAGGGGAAGTGGCGCTGGTTAGTCTTTTACTGTTGTAGTTCCTTGATTCAAACTCTATTGTCCTGGGGGAAATGGTGATTGACTTTTAATGGGTGTAAGTTTTGGTCAGGTCTGGCTTCTTTGCACAATACACAGAAGCTGTGCACTTGTCTGTGTCCAAGTTGACCACAATTCCCATGGTCCTATGCAGGTGACCATTTTTTATGTCCATCCTCTTGATCCTGAGCGCGAAACTTGGTGGATCAGGATCCTGACGAAGCTTGGAGAAAAGCCAACAATCACCAATTAAATCCAATTTCCATACCATTAACCGGATGGGAATAAGCCCCTATCTAATGGGTCCCTGTGATCTACCTGCATCCCCAGCAAGTGGTCACATGGCCGTCGATTGGTACACCTTTATTAAAAATGTGAAGCCGAGGGCAGCACGGTGGCCTAGTGGTTAGCACAACCGCCTCACGGCGCTGAGGTCCCAGGTTCGATCCCGGCTCTGGGTCACTGTCCGTGTAGAGTTTGCACATTCTCCCCGTGTCTGTGTGGGTTTCGCCCCCACAACCCAAAAATGTGCAGAGTAGGTGGATTGGCCACGCTAAATTGCCCCTTAATTGGAAAGAATAATTGGGTAATCTAAATTTATATTAAAAAAAATAAAAAAATAAATAAAAAAATGTGAAGCCTGCGGAGTAGCTGCTGTGGGGATCCAAGGAGGTGAGGAGCCACCTTCGGTCCTGGGCAGTGACCACAGGGGCACTGGATTTGCGGGCCCAGTGCTCAAGGGACGAGGAGAGAGCCCGCAGTGGGATGGGGGAGGGGGGGCAGACCCCAGTAAATTTCACATGACTTGCCAAACTACATCAAGCTCCCTGGTGCCCAATTATCCACTCATCTTCTGTATCTATTCCTGCACTGGGCAGCAACGGAAGGTTGAATTAGAATATTGCTTCATCACCAGCAGCTAAAATCTTAGTCAATAAATGAATAGGAAAGTTGGAATGAAGCAAACTTTCCCAGTTTTATCTACAGATTTGGCAGCTCCCTTCAAACCCGGCATTCAAAGAGAACAAGCACGAGGTCTAGAGAACAAGCAGCAGATCTAGAGAACAAGCAGGAGGTCCCGAGACCAAGCAGGAGGTCCACAGAACAAGCAGGAAGTCTACAGAACAAGCAAGTGGTCTAGAGAACAAGCAGGTCGCGAGAACAAGCAGGAGGACTAGAGAACAAGCAGCAGATCTAGAGAACAAGCAGGAGGACAGAGACCAAGCAGGAGGTCCACAGAACAAGCAGGAAGTCTACAGAACAAGCAAGTGGTCTAGAGAACAAGCAGGTCGCGAGAACAAGCAGGAGGACTAGAGAACAAGCAGCAGATCTAGAGAACAAGCAGGAGGTCTCGAGAACAAGCAGGAGGTCTATAGAACAAGCAGGATGTCTGGAGAACAAGCAGGAGGTCTTGAGAACAAGCAGGAGGACTAAAGAACAAGCAGGAGGTCTCGAGAACAAGCAGGTCTGGAGAACTAGCAGGAGTTCTAGAGAACAAGCAGGACAAGAGACCAAACAGGAGGTCCACAGAACAAGCAGGAGGTCTCGAGAACAAGCAGGAGGTCAGGAGAACTAGCAGGAGGTCTAGAGAACAAGCAGCAGGTCCAGAGATCAAGAAGGAGGTCCAGAGACCAAGTAGGAGGTCCAGAGAACAAGCAGGAGGTCTTGAGAACAAGCAGGAGGACTAAAGAACAAGCAGGAGGTCTCGAGAACAATCAGAAGGTCTGGAGAACTAGCAGGAGTTCCAGAGAACAAGCAGGTCCAGAGACCAAACAGGTCCACAGAACAAGCAGGAGGTCTAGAGAACAAGCAGCAGGTCCAGAGACCAAGAAGGAGGTCCAGAGACCAAGTAGGAGGTCTAGAGAACAAGCAGGGGGTGTGGAGACAAACAGGAGGTCTCGGGAACAAGCAGGAGGTCCAGGGAACAGGCAGGAGGACTGCAGAACCAGCAGGAGGTGTAGAGAATAAGTAGGAGGTCTAGAGAACAAAGAGAAGAAGCAGAAAGTCTAGAGAACACTCAGGAGGCACAGAGAACAGGCACATTGTCTGGAGATCAAGCAGGAGGTGTGGAGAACGAGCAGCTGGTCCAGGAAACAAGAAGAAGGTCTGGAGAACAGGCAGCAGGTCTGGGCATCAAGCAGGATGTCTTGAAAACAAGCAGGAGGTCTCGAGAAAAAGCAGGAGGTCTGGAGAACAAGCTGGAGTTCTAGCAAAGAAGGAGGAGATCCAGAGAACAAGCATGAAGTCTGGAGAACAAGCCGGAGATACAGAAAGCAAGCAGGAGGTCGGGAGAACAAGCAGGAGGTTTGGAGAACAAGCAGGTGGTCTGGAGAACAAGTAGGAGGTTGACAGAACATGCAGGAGGTCTGGAGCTAAAGCAGGAGGTATAGAGAACCAACAGGAGATCCAGACAACAAGCAGGAGGTCTGGAGAACAAGCAGGAAGTCTGGGGAATAAACAGGAGCTCCAGAAAACAAGCAGAAATTCCAGAGAATACGTAGGAGGTCTGGAGAACAAGCAGGATGTCCAGAGAAGAAGCAGGAGGTCGATAAAACATGCAGGATGTCTTGAAAACAAGCAGGATGTCTCAACAACAAGCAGGGGGTCTGGAGGACAGGCAGGAGATCTAGAGAACAAGGAGGAGATCCAGAGTACAAGCAGGAAGTCTGGAGAACAAGCAGGAGGTCTAGAGAACAAGCAGGAGGCCTGGAAATAAAGTAGGAGGTCAGGAGAACAAACAGGACGTCCACAGTAGAAGCAGGAAGTCTAGACAACAAGCAGGAGTTCTTGAGAAAATGCAAGAGGTCCAGAGAAAAAGCCGGAGGTCTAGAGAACAAGCCGGAGGTCTAGAGAACAAGCAGGATGTTCAGAGACCATGCCATGCAGGAAGTCTGGAGAATAGGCAGGAGGCCCAGAGAACAAGCAGGACGTCAAAGAACAATCATGAGGTCTGCAGGAATGGCAAGAAGTCTAGATAACATGCAGGAGGCCTGGGGAACAAGCAGGGTGCCTACAGAATAAGCCAGAGGTCTGAAGAACAGGCAGGAGGTCCAGAGGACAACCAGGAGATCCAGGGAATAGGCAGCAGGTCTAGAGAACAATCAGGAGATCTGGACAACAAGCAGGAGGTCCAGAGAATAAGTAGGAAGTCTAATCAACAGGCAGGAGGTTTAGAGAACAAGAAGGAGGTCTAGAGATCAAGCAGAATGTCTGGAGAACAAGCAGAACGTCTAGAGAACAAGAAGGAGGTCTAGAGAACAAGCGGAATGTCTGGAGAACAAGCAGAACATCTAGAGAACAAGAAGGAGGTCGAGAGAACAAGATGCAGGTCGAGAGAACAAGCAGGGTGCCTAGAGAACAAGCAGCATATCTAGACAACAAGCAGGATGTCTAGAGAACAGGCAGGAGCTCCAGAGAATAAGTAGGAGGTCTAGAGAATAAACAGAATGTCCACTGAAGAAGCAGGAGGTCTAGTCAACAAGCAGGAGGTCTAGAGAACAAGCAGGAGCTCCAGAGACTACGTAGAAGGTCTAGAGAACAAGCAGGAGGTCCAAAGAACAAGCATGAGTTCCAGAGAACAAGCAGAAGGTCTAAAGAACAAGCATGAGGTCTGGAGAACAAGCAGGAAGTCTGGAGAACAAGCAGGAGGTCTTGAGAAAAGGCCAGAGGACTGGAGAACAAGCAGGAGATCTGCAGAACAGGCAGGATGTCTAGAGAACAAGCAGGATGTCTGAAGAACAGACAGGAGGCCCATGCGTTGCAGGACATGCCATGCAGGAAGTCTGGAGAATAGGCAGGACGTCCAGAGAACAAGCAGGACCTCCAGAGAACAAGCAGGAGGTCTAGAGAACAAGCACGAGGTCTGAAGAAAAAGCAAGAGGTCTTGAGAACAAACATGAGGTCTGGAGAACAAGAAGGAGGTCTAGAGGACAAGTAGGAGGTCTGAAGAACAGGCAGGATGCCCAGAGAACAAGCAGGAGATCTAGAGAACAAGCAGGAGGTCTAGAGAACAAGCAGGAGGTCTGGAAATAAAGTAGGAGGTCAAGAGAACAAACAGGACGTCCACAGTAGAAGCAGGAAGTCTAGACAACAAGCAGGAGGTCTTGAGAAAATGCAAGAGGTCCAGAGAAAAAGCCGGAGGTCTAGAGAACAAGCCGGAGGTCTAGAGAACAAGCAGGATGTTCAGAGACCATGCCATGCAGGAAGTCTGGAGAATAGGCAGGAGGCCCAGAGAACAAGCAGGACGTCAAAGAACAATCATGAGGTCTGCAGGAATGGCAAGAAGTCTAGATAACATGCAGGAGGCCTGGGGAACAAGCAGGGTGCCTACAGAATAAGCCAGAAGTCTGAAGAACAGGCAGGAGGTCCAGAGGACAACCAGGAGATCCAGGGAATAGGCAGCAGGTCTAGAGAACAATCAGGAGATCTGGACAACAAGCAGGAGGTCCAGAGAATAAGTAGGAAGTCTAATCAACAGGCAGGAGGTTTAGAGAACAAGAAGGAGGTCTAGAGATCAAGCAGAATGTCTGGAGAACAAGCAGAACGTCTAGAGAACAAGAAGGAGGTCTAGAGAACAAGCGGAATGTCTGGAGAACAAGCAGAACATCTAGAGAACAAGAAGGAGGTCGAGAGAACAAGATGCAGGTCGAGAGAACAAGCAGGGTGCCTAGAGAACAAGCAGCATATCTAGACAACAAGCAGGATGTCTAGAGAACAGGCAGGAGCTCCAGAGAATAAGTAGGAGGTCTAGAGAATAAACAGAATGTCCACTGAAGAAGCAGCAGGTCTAGTCAACAAGCAGGAGGTCTAGAGAACAAGCAGGAGCTCCAGCGAATACGTAGAAGATCTAGAGAACAAGCAGGAGGTCCAAAGAACAAGCATGAGTTCCAGAGAACAAGCAGAAGGTCTAAAGAACAAGCATGAGGTCTGGAGAACAAGCGGGAGGTCTGGAGAACAAGCGGGAGGTCTGGAGAACAAGCGGGAGGTCTGGAGAACAAGCGGGAGGTCTGGAGAACAAGCAGGAAGTCTGGAGAACAAGCAGGAGGTCTTGAGAAAAGGCCAGAGGACTGGAGAACAAGCAGGAGATCTGCAGAACAGGCAGGATGTCTAGAGAACAAGCAGGATGTCTGAAGAACAGACAGGAGGCCCATGCGTTGCAGGACATGCCATGCAGGAAGTCTGGAGAATAGGCAGGACATCCAGAGAACAAGCAGGACCTCCAGAGAACAAGCAGGAGGTCTAGAGAACAAGCACGAGGTCTGAAGAAAAAGCAAGAGGTCTTGAGAACAAACATGAGGTCTGGAGAACAAGAAGGAGGTCTAGAGGACAAGTAGGAGGTCTGAAGAACAGGCAGGATGCCCAGAGAACAAGCAGGAGATCTAGAGAACAAGCAGGAGGTCTCGAGATCAAGCGGGTTCTCTACAGAAGGAACAGGTCTGGAGAACAGACAGAAGGTCTGGAGAAAAAGCAAGATGTCTGGTGAACAAGCAGGGTGTCTACAGATCAAACAGGATTTCTGGAGAAAAAGCAGGACGTCTAGAGAACAAGCAGGATGTCTGGAGAACAAGCAGGAGGTCTCGAGGACAAGCAGGAGGTCTCGAGAACAAGCGGGAGATCTGGAGAACAAGTAGGAGCTTTAGAGAACAAACAAGATATCCAGAGAACAAGCAGGAGGTCTGGAGAAAAGGCAAGCGGTCTAGGGAACAAGCAGGATGTCTGGAGAACAGCAGGAGGCACAGAGAACACGCAGGAGGTCTGGAGAATAGACAGGGTGCCTACAGAACAAGCAGGTCTGGAGAACAGATGGGTAGTCTAGAGGTCAAGCAGGAGGTCTAGAGAACAATAATGAGGTCTCGAGAACAAGATGGTCTGGAGAACCACCAGGAGGTCTAGAGAACAAGCAGGAGATCTGGAGAACAAGCAGGAAATCCACAGAACAAGATGGAGGTCAAGAGAACAAGCAGGAGGTCTGGAGAACCAGCAGGATGTCTAGAGAACAGGTTGGAGGTCTAGCGAACAAGCAGGTGGCCTAGAGATCAAGCAGGAAGTCTAGAGAATAGGAGGTCTTGAGAACAAGCAGGAGGTCTAGAGAACAAGCAGGATGTCTGGAGAACAAGCAGGAGGACCAGAGAACAAGCAGGGGGTCTCGAGAACAAGCAGGAGGTCTAGAGAACAAGCAGGAGGTCTAGAGAACAAGCAGGATGTCTGGAGAACAAGCAAAGATCTAGCGAACAAACAGGAGGTCCAGAGTAGAAGCAGGATGTTTAGGGGGAAGAGTGGTGGACCGCTGTACAGCCAGCCATCATGCTCAACTTCTCAATGTTGCTGCCTAAAAGGGAAGCTGAATATTGGAGGAGGAATAGAAGAATATATTGATAGGCAAAGATGAAGTAGGGTGTGTGGAGCATAAACATTGGCGTGGATCAGGAGAGCTCAACGACCTGTTTCAGTTTATTCTTCAACATAATCCCTTGCCATTGAAGTCATTGAACTGCAATTTACTCCAATTGAACAAAGACTAAGGGCATTGTCTTTATTAGCACTCCCCTCCCCCGCAATTCTGGCCCCTACCCTCCTTGCTCTTGTCACTGTGTCCATTTCCCTTTCCATTCACTGTCCCAGGTTGATCCACGCGGTATCTAACTTCAACATCCTATTGACCCCAACAGAGACTCCAATCTCCTACCTCTCCATTACATCAACCACTTATCTTCGCCTCCGTAATATCCAACTCCTCCCCTCCCTCAGGCTTTCTGCTGCTTCAAATCTCTCCATTTGCCTCTGTCACTGCCACACTTGACTGTTCCTATGTTCTGCCACCCAGCCACCCTTCCTTGAATCCTAAACCGGGAGAATGATCTGCTCTACCATCTGGTGAGGAAGACCAGGTACCCCTTACAGAGCGAAGCGCAGAGTGGCACCGTGGTTAGCACTGCTGCCTCACAGCTCCAGCAACTCGGGTTCAATTCCTGCATGGATTTCTGCATGGGTTTCCTCCTGGTTCTCTGGTTTCCTTCCATTGTCAAATGATCTGCAGGTGAGGTGGATTGGCCGTGCTAAATTGTCCCTCCGTGTCCAAACGTTTAGGTGGGGTTACTGGGGATAGGGTGGATCATGGGCCGAAGTAGGGTGCTCTTTCCAGGGGCCAGTGCAGACTCAATGGGCTGAATGGTCTCCTTCTGCACTGTTAGGATACTATAAACCTGGCATCCTGTTGATTTGTAAGACTCAGTAACATCCAGAGCAGAATATGAAGCATCTGAGCAACTGGGATATGAGCCTCACCTACTTTGGGAGGTGCAGATATAAACCCCATCACTCGATGTAGTCACATTGACTAGCAGGCCAGCCGTTGTATTTCAGTTCTTTGGTGGTATTGTGTTACCTGTGCTGTCACTCATTTATACCCATAACTAATGCACACTAACAGAAAGAGCTCATGTCCCTTTATGTCGTTTTGTAGTCTGACCCACCAACATTAAATCTCAGAAAATCCTTATGCACAGTAATTTTACTCGTTGTCCCACATAGAATAGTAATATATCTTTAATTCGATTGTCTCCGGATTGCCTTTTGCCCTCTGCTCTACCAATGGTACTGTGAGGGCTGCAGGAAGATTTTGTTAATATTTATGAACGCTTGTCAGTTTATTACAAGCAGTTCCATGACATACAGATACAATTAATATCTGGCCAAGCTCACTGATCCCATTTATTGTATACATTATTCATTAGACAATGTTAGAAATTCACTTGCTTAACACTGTAACTTTCACTGTTTGCCGTGTGTAATTATGCCAAGACCCGGCTTTGAAATAAACCCCAGGTACTTTCCAATTACAGCAGCAGCCTGCAGCTTCACCACATAGACTTCAAATGATATTTACTTCTGTTAGATTTTTCTCCTGTGAGCAGCCAGATGTATATTTCAAAAGACAACACATGAGAGAGAAATGTTTGTGTTCATTCCACCATTAGTTGAAAGCTGGTTTGTAGTTTTTGGAGGTCAGAATTTTGTTTAAGTCTAAGATGCAGTCAGCATATTTATTGACACCACTGTGTCAGTCAATGAGTCGGAGTTAGGGTCAGCATTACAGCAGGACTTACAGCAGTCTACAGTAAATAAAGTCTCTTTAAATATCAAACGGCAAATAGAAAGAGTCTCTACAAACTACACTAAACGGAACTCATGATCAAAACTACAGCAATGACCCTCAGTAAAAGTCAGACTATTTCTCCAGCAAAATACAATAAATGGAGATTATATAACACAATGCATAAACAGAAAATACTGGACAGTCGCAGCAGGTCTGACAACATCGGTGGGGAGAGAAGGGAGCCAATGTTTCGAGTCTGGGTGACTCTTTGTCAAAACTGGAGAGAACTGGAAAATAGGGTCAGATTTATACTGTTGTGGAGGATGGGAGTGTGGGACTGGATAGGGGGGCAGCGATTGATGGAGTTTTACAAATATGTCGTGGACAGAAAGACAAAAGGAATGTAAATCATAGAAGTCATAGAATTTACAGTGCAGAAGGAGGCCATTCGACCCCTCGAGTCTGCACCGGCTCTTGGAAAGAGCAACCTACCCAAGGTCCACACCTCCACCTGATCCCCATAACCCAGTAACCCCACCCAACACTAAGGGCAATTTTGGGCACTAAGGGCAATTTAGCATGGCCAATCCACCTAACCTGCACATCTTTGGACTGTGGGAGGAAACCGGAGCACCCGGAGGAAACCCACGCACACGCGGGGAGAAAGTCCAGACCCCGCACAGACAGTGACCCAAGCCGGGAATCGAATCTGGGACCCTGGAGCTGTGAAGCAATTGTGCTAATCACTATGCTACCGTGAGGCCCCCATGGAGGTGATTAAGGCTAAGAAGAGTGCCGATAAAGAGAGCACATAAAGAGATTAGAATGTGTGAATGCCAGAATGTTTCCAGAATGAAACACCAGATGTTGAACAACCAATGGTTCCATTTATACTGCCTACTGGATTGACATAAACACAGATGCAGCTACCCTGATAGATTACTAGGATTGGGTGCATGTGTGTCGACCACAGGTCAACCTACTTCTATTACATTCTGTGCCATTTTAAAAGTTGTCAAACCAACAAGCAGGAGAAACACATAAACCATTTGACAAAAATAATTGGGCATGGTGGAAGAATCCTTCCCGCTAATGCTTGGAGCCCTTAAAGACCCAGGTACAAAATAGAGCTCTGCCAAGTGCATGCAGATGTCATGTGTATACTGTACTATTACGCAATTGGATTTTAATGTGTACCTGTTTCTATACTCTGTCATTAGACCTGTCAGAACTGACAGTTGTACTGTCTGGACCTGTAAAGACTTAATTACCTGCAAAGACTCACATTCAAAGTAGCATTGACTTTGTCTATATTTGTATTTATGTAACCCACCTCTTCACTCACCTGATGAAGGAGCTACACTCCGAAAGTGAGTGATGCCAAATAAACCTGTTGGACTTTAACTTGGTGTTGCAAGACTTCTTACTGTGCCCACCCCAGTCCAACTCTGGCATCTCCACATCAGAACTGATGATGTTTCATGTACAACAATTCTTGTGCAGTAATGTCCATGGGTGTGACTCTCTCATTAATAACATCACAGTGCAGAGGTTCTCATGGTGCTCTGTTTAGTATAAAGATACTCCCTACTTTCCCCCGTGCCTTTGGGACTTGCCATCTGGAAAATACTTTGGTCTCTGTCCTCCCGGATGCCTACTTTCAAAGGGAAATTTTCTTACTTGTTGCAAAGCCTTGTCTGCTGTGTTTTCTGCATTACTGGAGCATGGACTGATTTACTGACTGACAAATTCGTAATAGGTCGCAGATCTTTACTTGGCGAGATCCAGTGGTGTAAAATCTCATAATGCATGCTCATTGGGCAACAATTCCCCTTTCTGCAGGTTGATCTCCAGGAGACGGCATGGCAAGTACTCTTAACATGCCAACTAAAAATTAAACCTTGGTGCTCACCTTTAACACCTGTCTGACAGGTCAGATCATTGCAGACTGCATCTTGCAAACGGACGAGAAGCACTGATAGTGAGATGCACTGAAAAACGGTATCAAATTCCGAGTCTTTGCCAGTCATTAGCATTGCCTCAAAAACAATGGATTTATTTTCTTTCTCATTTAGAATTGGTCTCGCTGTAACTCGGGCAATTACCGCAGGAACATAGAACATAGAACAGTACAGCACAGAACAGGCCCTTCGGCCCTCAATGTTGTGCCGAGCCATGATCACCCTACTCAAACCCACGTATCCACCCTATACCCGTAACCCAACAACCCCCCCCTTAACCTTACTTTTATTAGGTCACTACGGGCAATTTAGCATGGCCAATCCACCTAACCCGCACATCTTTGGACTGTGGGAGGAAACCGGAGCACCCGGAGGAAACCCACGCACACAGGGGGAGGATGTGCAGACTCCACACAGAGCAAGGAACTTGCATCTTCGGCCACTGTGGAGCCAAAATATCCTGATTCAGCCAAGTGATGGTCACTTACATCTTCTACAAGGATCAGCATTCCGAGTTCAACACGATGAATCAATAAACATGTACCAGTTTTCAAACACTATCCGCTATCCATTACTGCAACTCAACTAACTGGACTCGATCAAAGATTAAACCTGGGATCTTCTTCTTTGGTTCAGTAGCACATTGTATGGTGATGGTAGGGACAGCAGAATGTAATAATGGTCTTGCTACATATAAGATAGAGAGAGCATCATGCAAACTCCATTCAGAAATTCTGGAGAAGATGCAAGAATGATTCAGACCAAAGAAAGCATTACATTACAACAATGACTACATTTCCAAAATACTTCATTGGCTGCAAAGTGCTTCGAGTGTTTGTGATTGTGAAAGGCGTTATAGAAATGGAAGTCTGTCTTTAGTTCTTGTAAGGGACCTTCCTGTTTATTCCTATAATAACTCATAAAGAAGCTGTCATTAATGAAGATTAATTTATTTACATATTTACAATAGTCTGCATCACGCAGTGTCTCATCCCCAGTGCAATCCTAGCTGGGAAGATTTTTTATACCAGGCCCTGAGTTGGGCTGCTTATATACCTTGATCAACAGGGGCTGGTTTACCTCACTGGGCTAAATCGCTGGCTTTTAAAGCAGACCAAGCAGGCCAGCAGCACGATTCGATTCCTGTACCAGCCTCCCCGGACAGGCACCGGAATGTGACGACAAGGGGCTTTTCACAGTAACTTAATTGAACCCTACACGTGACAATAAGCGATTTCCATTTTCATTTTTCATTTCAACATGAGTCCCAGCTGGTTGGCCTTCTCCCACTATCTAGGAAGCTACTACTCCACAAGTCCTACAGGGAGATCAATGATTGTTTCACCATGATCCTCGTGGGGCTTATGACAATTTCCTTATTTCCCCTTTTTTTTATTTTGCTGTTCTGATTTGATCCCTGGATAATTAATGGACATGTATCTTTAAGTCAAGCAGGATTAATGGACATGTATCTGTCATAATCCACCGCACGGAATGTACGGGGTTGGGATGATTGTCTTCTCTGTGTCCCTTGCGGAGTACAAGTGCCATCATTAAGGCGGTAAGTTGAACTCTATCCATATTGTATATAAGGTCAGCCAGTATGGCACCACCCTTTAAGACTCGGCGGCGATCGACCGTGTGCTGTGTATTATAGCTTTGTAAATAATCCTAAGCTTCTTTGGTACAACTCTGTGTGGACTCCCCTTGACTTCACAAAACTGGAGATGAAGAGTAAACTGGTTTACTGTTGATGCTGTAGACCTGTCGGTTGAGGAACCTCCCTGACACGGGGGATCCAGGTCGTAACCTGTTTCGTTCGCTAAGCCTCTGTTCAGGCAGTTGTATGCGTTCGACACTGGGGTCAAGGACTGGAATCAATATGCAGAGCAGATGCGCTATTCCTTTAGTGCGAATAATATCACCCATATGATAAATTGTGCCATAGAGAGCATCCTACCCGGCTCACTCAAAGCTTGGTGTGGCAACTGCTTGGCCCAAGATCGCAAGAACCTGCAGAGTGTGGTGAACTTTGACCAACGCATCAGACAAGCTTGCCACCCTCACATTGATTCTTATATACCTCCCGCTGCCTCAGGAAGGCAGAGAGGATTTTCCCTCTTCCAGATCCTTCCATCAAGCAGAAGTCTGAAGACCCTCACCCAGATATAGGAACAGCTTCTTCCCCACAGCTATGAGACTCCTCAACAACACTCCCTCGGACTGATCTGTTCCCTGTAAGAACACTATTGAGAGAGTCATAGAATCAAGAATTTACAGTGCAGAAGGAGGCCATTCGACTCATCGAGTCTGCACTGGCCCTTGGAAAGATGACCCACTTAAGCCCCGCCTCCACCCTATCCCCGTAACCCCATAACCCAGTAACCCCACCCAACCTTTTTGGACACTGAGGGCAATTAATCATGGCCGATCGACCTAACCTGCTCAGCTTTGGATTGTGCGAGGAAACCGGAGCACCCAGAGGAAACCCACACAGAACGTGCAGACTATGCACAGACAGTGACCCAGGCCGGGAATCGAACCTGGGACCCTGGAGCTTTGCTACCATGCTGCCCTATGCTGCTCTTGTTCATGTATGCTTGTTTGACCCTTGTTCCGCACTGTAACCAATCACTATTTGTTGATGTACCATTTGTCAATATTAATATATATCAACATCACAGTGAAAGGTGGTTTTGCTGATCGCTTGTGGCGCCCATATTCAGTAATTCGGAGACTTAAGTATCTGGCAGTACTTTACGCCCACATCTTCGACCAACTCGTGCGTCTCAATTTCAACCTGATGCTGTCCATTATCATTCAGCTGTATCATTTCAACATGGTGGAAAGATCCCCAAGTGAATCAGTCACTGGGGTTGTGTCTCAGCTAAGAAGAATGACCAAGTGTTGAGAGTATGCTTTATCTGAAGTGCTGCGTGATCGCCTGATCTGCGGTATAAACAACGTGGACATGCAGCAAATGTTCTTGGCTGAGACCATCCTGAATCTGTAATGAGTGCTACAGGTCTCCTTATCCTGTGAGAGCGCAAAGCTTGGTGTTCAGGAAATACAGAAGATGGAGTGAGAGCATTCTGGCGCGATCTGTCCCGTGCAGCTCCTCCTACCCCATCAGACCGCCAAAGAGACTCCTGCCTCTGGTCTCAAGCCAGGCTGTCATGACAAGAATCCTCCCCGTATTCTGCTGAGGGTGATTCAATGTGGGGCCGCTGGGCCAGTTGCGACTGCTGACAGCGAAGCCCCTACCAGCCCCGGCGTCCGGGTATTCGGCGAGGCGTCTGCCTCGGCACCAGACTTTTCATCTGGATGAGCCATTGTGTGGCAGCACCAAGTGTGGCTCGTATTCGGCATCCAGTACAGGTGAACAGCCATTTATTAACCATGAAGTTGGATATGGACAGCAGTTTCTGTTACGGCATGGAGCACCATGATCATATAAAATGCAACGCACAGACTTTGACCTTGGCGGTTATGGCGGCTGGGCTGGCTACATATACAAGGGAGCAGTTAAATATTGTTGGAACAACATTGACATTGTGCTTTATTGGCGCCAGTCGGCTCACCTCTCTCTCATTATCGTTCAAGGGAATGTCCCTAGTCTGTTAGGCCGCAATTGATTACACCATTTGTACTTGGACTGGCAGCACATTCTTCATGTAACATCTGGTGGCCTTTGCGAGATGCTCGGCAAGTAACCTGAAGTCTTCCTGTCTGGTTTGGGAACCAAAAAGTGGCCATGGCCAAGATCCAGGTTGGCGCGGAGGCTCATTTCCAGGTGCACCCGGTTCCCTACGCTTTGGCGGAGAAGGTGGAGACTGACCTCAATAGGTTGGAGAGTTCAGGCACCATTTGGCTCATATACTTCACAGATTTGGCAACTCCCGTGGTCCGTGTCATGAAACTGGATAGAATGGTTTATTTGTGCGGGGATTCTAAACTGATGGTCAATATTGCTTCCCGCCTGGATCGCTACCCGATGCCTGTATTGAGGACCTGTACATTAAGTTGGCTGATTGATGCTCATTCACGAGGCTAGATACGAGTAATGCATAGCTACAGCTCAAACTCAACAGGTCCTCCCGCAAGTGCCTTTCAAATAATACACATAATGAACTCTATAAGCACACCCGGATGCCTTTTGGGGTGTCTTCGGCATGTGCGATCTTCCAGCGAGTCATGGAAAATATCTTGTGGGGCTTGCCGCGTGTCACAGTGTATTTGGATGACGTATTGGTCAAGGGGACTACTGACCAGGAACATTTGGAGAATTTGGAGAATTGTTGGGGCGCTTCCCGGAATATGGAGTCCGCCTTAGCCGGATGAAGTCTGTGTTCCACACACACTTTTCCAGGAGGTAATTTATCTGGGCCGGGATGGCTTACACTTAGTTGTTTAGAAGTGCAGGCCGTCTAGGTGGCCCCCGCCCTGAAAGACACCAAAGAACTTTGATCGTTTCTGGGGTTGGTTAATTACCATGGGAAACTTGTCCCGAATCTCGTGGCCATACTGGCTCCTTTGCATCTGCTCCTTAAAAAGCACCAGGTCTGGGTATGGAATGTGAAGCTGGTTTACCGGGTGTCAAACATCAGTTGACTCCTCGGGGGTGAGAACCCACCATGATCCTGCCAAGCCTTTGATCATCAGGGTGTGATGCGTCCCCTTATGGTATTGGGGCTGTCCTGGCCCATTGGGTGGTGGTCGGGAGCGGCCAACCGCTCTTGCCTCTCGTGCACTGGCGGCGGCCGAATGTAAATACTCGCAGATTGAGAAGGAGGGTCTGGCGGTGGTCTTCGGGGTGAAAATATTTTATTAATACGTCTATGGTCGCCATTTCTTCATCATTACAGACCACAAGCCCTGTCTTTTCCGCGAGGGCTAGGTGAACCCACCCACTGCTTCCACATGAATCCAGCGCTGGCCCCTGTTGCTGGCTGCTAACGAGTACATGTTTGAACATCGGCCGGTTACCCACATTGTGCATGCCAACGCCCTTGCCAGCTGATGCCCTGCCCCCCCACCCCCACCCCCCACAGTCAGACGAAGTGGTCATTGTGTTGAATTTCATGGACTCCCTGCTGGCCATCACATCACATATCTGCGAGTGGATGCAGATGGACCCCGTTCTGGCTAAGGTGCATCATCTAGTGGTAGATGATGGCCAGCATCGGCAGTTGCTAAGCGAGTTACAGGCCTTCTAAAAGTTGTCTGAACTGAGTGTGGATGATGGTGTTCTCCTGTGGAGTGCCCAGCTTGTTATCCTGGTGAAAGGTCAGGAACTCGTATTGAAAGACCTTCACAATGGGCACCCCGGGGTGTCCAAGATGTAGATGTTGGCATAGAGCTAGGTTTTGTTGCCAGGACTGGATGTTGACATTGAAAATATGTCAGCAGTGTCCATTTGCCAGGGGCAAAAGCCCCTTCACCACTAGTCACCTTTCTCCATTTTGAGACACCCTTCCACCACTACTCTCTGTCTCCTGTTGCCCAGCCAGTTCTTTATCCATCTAGCTAGTACACCCTGAACCCCATACGACGTCACTTTTTCCATCAACCTGCCATGGGAAACTTTATCAAATGCTTTACTGAAGTCCATGTATATGACATCTACAGCCCTTCCCTCATCAACTAACTTGCGTACTGCCCCGTACCAACCAGTGTTGAACAGGTTGGCAAAACGGGCCGTGCAAAGCGGGGGCTCGGGAAGCAAACTTCAGGTTCGATGGACACGAGACTGGCTTGTTTATTATTCTCCTATTAAATTTCACCTCATGCTTGGGCTGAAATACTCATGAGTCAATGCCTTCATACCCGCCTTGGCTTGCTGTTTGTCGATATCGGTGCGAAGGTGTGCCACAAGTAATGGTTAGAAGGGCGTTTCTCTGTTCAACATCCACGACCCCAGAAACTTCGTTGACAGTTCTCGCTGGCTCACAGGGACTGTCTTTCACCAGATGGGATCTGTTTCTGACCAGGTTCAAGTTTGTGGCAAACTGATGTAAAGGCATCTGGGTCACTTTAGGTTGTGGAGACTGCTACTTTGTGAGGTTCTTATGTGCGACCCAATCTGGATCATCTGGATCTGGTATCAGACCAGTCAAATGTGATGCCCAAAAGATGTCTCGACACCAGCACGCCTGATGTCATCTCTTCCAATTCCGATATGGAAACACAGTCTTTTGGAGTCTCAGGTGAGGATTCGACTGTGCAGTTACCTCAAGCCGACTGTCCGCCTCGGCATTCTTCGAGAAATTCCTTTGCGGTATGTGCCTCTGGACTTAGTGACTGCTGTACTTCTGAAGTTGCAGAGAACCTGAATAAATGAATCTACAGATAGTGTGCTTAAAACCATCATCTGAAACAAAGACGATTTTTCCTTTTGATTATTATTTTTACCCCTATTCACCCCTCTGTGTTTGTCTGTCTTGTGTGTAGCGGATGGGAGGCAAGTTAAAGTGGGAAATTAGGAATTAGTCAATAGTTATCCAGTTGTATTTGTTTCATGGCTTTTAATAGTTCTTGTTTAAACTTACAAACCTGGGGCGGGATTCTGTGATCTTGAGGCTGTGTTGACGCGGCCTCAGGATCAGCAATTCTGGCCCCTATCGGGGGCCAGCAAGGCACTGGAGTGGTTCACGCCGCTCCAGCTGCTGATCCTGGCATCAAATGGGTGCCACGGGATCCGCACATGCGCAGTGGCACTGGCGCCAACACGCGCATGCACAATGGCTTCCTTCAACGAGCCAGTCCCGACGCAACGCGGCGCAGGACGTCAGGGGCTGGCGCGGGAGAAAGGAGGCCGCCACCCATGAGGCTGGCCCACTGATTGGTGGGCCCCGATTGCGGGCCAGGCCACATCGGAGGGCCCCCCCGAGGTCGAACCTCCCTCCCCCACCACCACCACCTCCCCCCCACCCCCATAGGCTGCCCCCCCGACCCTTCCTCGCCGAGTTCCCGCCAGCTGAGAGCAGGTGTGGACAGCGCCGGCGGGACTCGGCTTTTTTACGATGGCCATCCTGGGCCGAGAATCAGTGGGCCCGCCGTGCAAAGTGGCATTCAATCGGTGCCGCTCCAACCATGCCGGCGCCATGGCACTGATTCTCCACTCTGCGAAGAATCGCGAGCTGTCGTCGGGGCGGCGTGGCGCGATTCACACCAGTCGCGGGAATTCTCCGGCCTGGCCCGGGGCTGAGAGAATCCCGTCCCTGGTGACTGGAATTTTTATGTAGCCAAGACTTCGGGTGTGTTCTGAGTCAAGTGGGGCTGGAATTGACTGCGCACTTGCTGGGGGTGTCATAACACTCTGTCTTTCTTCCTTCTAAATAAATTGATGAGGATGATACTAGAGCTGAGAGGTTACAGGTGTATCAGAGGATGAGGCTGAGATGTGATCGACTAATGATCTTTAAAATAATAAAGGGTTTTCATGGCGCACATGTGGAGAAATAGTTTCCACTTGTTGGGAATGTCAAACAAAGAGACATGAATATAAAATAGCCACTTACTAAATCCAACAGATAATTCATGAGAAACCTCTGTACCCAGAGACTAGTTAGAATGTGGAACTGACTACCACAGGTAATTAACATAAATGCATTTAAGGGCAAACTAGGCAGGAAATGAAGTTGAAAGGAATGGATGAATATATACTGCTCAGGTTATATTTCATGTAGCTGGCAAAGTTGTTCTTGATCAACGCCGATGCTAGTGATCCGTTCAATAGCCGATGCAGTGTGAATGGTGGAGATGCCATCAGGAATGGATCTCAGGGCAGAAGTTCAGTATGTTGGCGATGGTCTGGCGTCAATGGTCACAGTCACAATTTGAGCTCCAAACGCCTCATCGTTCATGGGCCGTCCTCAAGCAGCTGAGAGTCATACTGCTTTTCTGTGGTAGGTTGAAACCAGGGACTTCGCTACACAGTTGGTGACATTTGAAGTCAGCTAGGAAGCAGCTGTTGAGGAAAGTCTGTTTTCAGTTTGTAAGGTGTGGAGTGTGTTCCAGTAGGGGCTACAGGATTTCAGATGGTGCATATCTACTGAAGTGTTCGTTAGCTGTCAGCCAGTGGCATTCCTTTAGGGAGATGTTTTCCCTGTCGATTTCACAAGGGTCAATGTGTACTAGCAAAGGAAGTCTCTTGAGCCGTGTTTGTCTCAACATTACAGAAATAATCCTCATGACTTCCTGGAGATGGATAGCTACCGTGTTTAGGCGGTGACTTCCCATAGAATCATTACAATGCAGAAGGAGGCCATTTGGCCCATTGAGTCTGCACCGACCCTCTGAAAGTGCACCCTACCTAGGCCCACGCCCGCTCCCTATCCCCGTAACCCAGTAACCCCACCTAACCTTTTTGGACACTAAGTGGTAATTTAGCATGGCCAATCCACCTAACCAGCACATCTTTGGACTGTGGGAGGAAACCGGAGCACCCGGATAAAACCACGCAGACATGCCAGATTGAGCAGCAGTACACTGCAGTAAGATGGAGCAGTGCATCGGACGAGGCCTTCACTGTCGTTGGGTCAAAACCCTTGAATCCCCTCCCTAACAGCACTGTGGGTATACTTACACCACATGGACTGCAGCGGTTTAAGAAGGCAGCTCTTGATGCTGGCCTAGCCAGAGACACCCACATTCGGTAAATTTATGTTAAAAAAGAAAGCGGTGTGTCGCATAGTGGCCCTGCGTCTGGTTGTACCTGTGAGATTCACTATCATCTTGATCTTGTCTCTAGTATTCTGGAGGTGTTACCTGTAGGTCAATGTGCAGTCAAAAGTGATGACAAAGTATTCTGATTTTGGATCGTGGGTGAGTGGTCAGCCACGGAATTGGATATGAAGTTCTTCCTTGGCCTGCGAGTTATTCGATTGGAAGGTTGAAATGAGAGTATTGGCAGTGTTTGGTCAAAGTCTCAGCTTTCTGAAGGAAGTTTCCAGAGAACTCACTGTCTGTTGAGGGATAATTATTGGCTGAGGCACCAGGGATCTTCAAAATAGTGCCATTGAATACTGTTTACATCCAAAAACCGACACCCTGACAGTGCAGCACTGCCTCCGGACTGTGGACGTATCAGAAACAAAAACAGAAAATGCTGGAAAAATCTCAGCATCTATGGAGAGAGAGAGTATTTGTTCACAGTCTCGGGAATGGGATTTAATCCTACTGTCCCCTTTTCCTCTCTCTTTAATCAAAACTTTATTCCCCTCGTTTAATGTTCTTGAATTGGCTCTAATTCATTATATTTAATTCTTCGTCATTCCCCTGTTTCTTTCTCAATCTTCAAATCTCATTGGCTGAGGAAATTGGTTTTGTCAATGCAAGTGCAGATGCTCCTTTGAGCTCACTGCGCTCTTATCTACTTTCACTTCCGGCAAGTTACCGTATAAATTGTGTATAAACTGAAGGATGCGGGAGAAAGGTCAGGCAAGAGGTTCATGCCGCACAATGCCCCACTTCCCCAAGATCGGAGTGAAGTCGTAAAAGGAAAGGGAGTGTCAATGTGGAATTTATTTTTTAAAGTTGGCTTGGTTCGTTGATGGAACATCAGTTGCATGTGTCAAATTGAACTCAAGTCCCACAGAAGCAGTCTTCACAATAAACAGGTTAATCTGTGTGCTTTTCGATGAAAGTCTGTAATAATAACAATCAGAATATCATCAGTTATAAAGCAAGCTTGAATGAGGTGGGTGTCGTAATTCTATGAATTAAGTATGTCATTAAAATCAAGATTAACTGCGATTAAAATTTTAAATCAAGAGATTAATCAGGATTTTAATTTTAAGTCATTTGACAACCCTAATCTTCTCTAATAAGTTTGCGTTTTAATATTTTCCAGACTTCAGTCGTCAGTAGCGAGATGTAATTATCGTTTCTGAACTGTTTTGGACCATCCTCTTTCTCAAATATCTCCCCATTGTTTCCAGTTATTATGGAAAAGATGCATTGGAGATGTATCGGGAGAGGAACAGGAGTAGGCCATTCAGCCCCTCGACCCAACGCTGCTGCTCAGTTCGGCCATAATTGACCCATTTACCTGCCTTCGTTTCATGTCCCTTGATATCGTGACCTAACAAAGATTAATCATGGACATAGACATAGAATTTACAGTGCAGAAGGAGGCCATTCGGCCATCGAGTCTGCACCGGCCCTTGGAAAGAGCAGCCTACCTAAGCCCACACCTCCACCCTATCCCCGTAACCTAGTAACCCCACCTAACTTTTTTGGAAACTAAGGATAATTTAGCATGGCCAATCCACCTAACCTGCACAACTTTGGACTGTGGGTGGAAACCGGAGCACCCGGAAGAAACCCACGCAGACACGGGGAGAACGTGCATCTTTGCACTGACAGTGACCCAAACTGGGAACCGAACCTGGGACCATGGCGCTGTGAAGTAACAGTGCTAACCATTGTGCTAGTTCAATTTCCTCAGCCTTCTGCATGAAACCGAGCTTCTCGATTTTGGTCCTCAATAGCATTGGTCTGATTTTAACATTTCCCCTCAATCCTGACTGTAATAACCAGCATACGGCATACGATGTGGGGTTGATTATTCTACCAGGCTCCTCAGGGAGAACGAGCTTCCCCACTAGGGGCAAAGTAGCTTATCCATACCTGGAAAGATGGTCAGCCAGTGTGAAACCAAACAACGAGAGTACCCGGTGAGGTTGACCGGACCTCATGGCTGAACTGGTGTAAAATAAATGTCTTTAATTTAATCTCGCTGTGGACTCCCTGCACCTTATGAAACTGATTCTGGCTCCATTTCGCGGAATTTGTTGCTTGACTTGGTGATTACTGCACCTGATAAAGAAAAATCCTGATTCCCACACTGCAGGAAATTATTGCTAATCCAGAATTTTACATAACCCTGGGCATGGGCCATCATAATTATCGCCTAGCCGACTCAGGTAAATTGGAATTTTACAGATAGTGGGGTAAGTATTGGGTGATCCAATTAATGATCAGTAAAGGCCTCTTCCCACTACCACTGATATTTTGCCATCAGGGAGTTGGGTGGTGAAGTTGGGGTTTAAGCAATGTGGTGAAGCCTCCAGGTATGCTCTATGTACAATGGAGGCCCCCTCGCCAGCAGATAGATTCCCCCCACCTTATTTGATCAGCCCCTTGACGTCGCAGTTGTTGTTGCCCCCTCCCCCCCCCCCCTCCCCACCAACCCATTCACTGGGCCATGCCTGACTGGCCCCCTCTGGACCTTCCCATGCACCTGCTCCTTCGATCAGTCTCCAGCGCCGCTCCTGCACTAACTGCAGTCCTGAAACTCCTGATGGCGGCTGGGACTGCGGAGCTGCGACCCATCTAATTGGCCGTTGGATCTGGGAGGCAGGACATTTTGTGTTCGAGGGGTGAAAGCCATGGCCTCAGGCTGAAAATCGTCTGATGGTAATAAAGTCCAGTCATGGCATCTAAGGCCTGCGGAGGCAGACTCACCCATCACCTCCCGGGTAGAAGATGGGACCATCGGCTCCACATTAAATCCTAGCCTATATATCTGCCTCATCAAATCACTATATCACTTTAAACACTTCAATTTGATCACTCCTCAATCCTCTAAAACCAATGGAATTTAAGTCTTAAATTCGTAACCAACTTCATCAGTTAACCCCTTATGTCCGGGTATCTTTCTGGTGAATCTGAACTGTACCTCCTCCAAAGCTAATGCCTGCTCCCTGCGGTCTGGTAGCCAGGACATAGTGCAGTTACTCCAGATGGGGTCTGGGCACAGTTCCGTACAGCATCACATTCTCACATCGTTATCGTAACTGTGGAACTCTCTGCAGCAGTGAGCAGAATTCCATGGGCAGGATTCACCATCGGGGGGATCGTCCGCTCCTCTGGCAGCGCACTCACACCCAGTGTTGCGGTGCACACCCGTCTCAACGGTGTGGAGGTGGCCATAATGGGAAACCCCATTTGGCCAGCTGCCAGGACGGAGGACCCTATTGCTGGCGGGGGTGCACCGCAACAGAAGACAGGTGCAGTTGGACAGGGAATCCCGAAACATACAGACAACTGTATCCCTTTTTGTCTTTTCTGAAGCCTCTGCTTTTAGCACTGTGGATGTGAAGTGCAACATTTCTGTTCACTCTTGATGTGGTGTATCCAAGGCAACCAGAATAATTCGGACTGTAAATGTACAATTAACAATAGGACACAGAAACCATAAAGATAACAATTGATTCTGGAGGAAGGTAAATATTCCTCATGCCTGTGACCTCAACCAGATCTTCATAACGCAGATAATTAAATACTGGAACCAAAGCACTCGGCTCGTTTGACCAACGTCACATATTTCGGTTTCTTGTTTTTGCATCTCGGCACAATACAGCCTTAATTTATACACTGAACTATGCACAATTTGAAAACCCCAATCTTAATCTTTATGCCAATTGAAAAATAAAGGACTTGCATTTATATAGCATCCATAATGACCTAGGTTTGCCCCGAAGTAATTTACAGCCAATTCATAGAATCCATAGAATTCCGACAGTGCAAAAGAGGCCATTCAGGCCATCAAGTCTGCACCGACCCTCCAAAGAGCATTCTACCTCGGACCATTCCCCCACTCTATCCCCATAACGTTGTGGTGATATGCATCACTGTAGATACACAAGGGATTAATGTAAGTACACGTAGACTAGCTAGACACTAAAGGGAGCACCAGAGACATGACACACAGACACTCAACCAATAGGTCAGTAAGATAGGACATAACCAATGGCATTCACGATACACACAGAGGTGACACTACCACAGGGGGGGCATTACACCAACCCATATATAAAGGACACAGCACACATGATCTTCTTCTTTCCAGTAGAGACACTCAGTGAGTACAGACACTGGGTTGATTGAACAGCACACCCACCACGTGGATTGTAGCAGACTGGTTTGTCAGTCTGAGTAGCTATAGAAGGATTAACAGTAGAGGCGAACCCGAGTAGGAGAATTGTAAATAGTTTAACAAACGCGTTGAAGGTATCTCCACGTCTGAACCTTCCTTTGTCAGAGTGGACATCAAGGAAGCAGCTTATGCTACTCCAAGAGCATAACAAGACAAACGTAACCTATATGTCATTGGACAATAAGAGCAATTTTAGCATGGCCGATCCACATAACCTGCACATCTTTGGACTATGGGAGGAAACCGGAACACCCGGAGGAAACCTACGCAGACACGGGGAGAACATACAAACCCTACACAGTCACCCAAGGCCGGAATTCAACACAGGTCACCTGGCACTGTGAGGCAGCAGTGCTGACTTCTGTGCCACCGTGTCTCCAATGAATGGCTTCACCTTTTGAAGTCTAGTCACTGTTGTACTGTGACAGGAAGCACAGCTGGTAAGTGTCATGATATGCAGACATGCAGATAATAATATACAGATAGGCACAGACAGGCAGCTAATGAGCACAGAGAACAGGACATGGCCAATGAGCAGGCAAGACACTCGGGCGTGGTATATCACTATAAAAGGCACGAGGCACTCACACTGGGCTAAATCGCTGGCTTTTAAAGCAGACCAAGGCAGGCTAGCAGCACGGTTCAATTCCCGTACCAGCCTCCCTGAACAGGCGCCGGAATGTGGTGACTAGGGGCTTTTCACAGTAACTTCATTTGAAGCCTACTCGTGACAATAAGCGATTTTCATTTTCACTCTGCCTCTTTCCACTGATGAACATCTACCTCTTCCATGCTTAACATTCCAGGCACAAAAAACTAATTCCAGGTGAAGCAGCGTTTCACTTGCATCTCTTCCAATCTGGTCTACTGCATTCGCTGCTCCCAATGTGGTCTCCTCTATATCGGAGTGACCAAACGCAGGCTGAGCATCTTCGGTCTGTGCGCATTCCGGACCCTGACCTTCCTGTTGCTTGCCATTTTAACAAAAGACCCTGCTCCCATGCCCACATGTCTGTTATTGGCCTGCTGCAATGTTCCAGTGAAGCACAACGCAAACTGGAGGAACAACATCTCATCTTCCGGTTAGGCATGCTACAGCCTTCCGGCCTGAACATTGAATTCAAAAACTTCAGATGATCAGCCCCACCTTGACCCATTTGTTTTCATAACTGTCTTTTACCATTTCTTTCTTAATATACATTTAATTTTTTTCCCCCAATCTTATCCACCTTTCCTGCACCTTTCTCCTCTTTGCTTCCTCCTTCCCCTCCCCCCACACCTACAGTTCATCCTCTGATATTAGTTTCCCTGCTGTTTGACCTTTTACATCTTTTGTCCTCTCTGGGGACTGCCATTAACACTCTTTCTCCTTGGTATCTGTGGCCATTAGCACCCGGTTTCCCTGGGTTTCTGTGGCTATGACTCATCTTTCATTCTCACTCCACAGTACAAATATTTCCCACTTTCTCTGTCTGTTAGCTTTGACAAAGAGTCATCGGACTCGAAACGTTAGCTCTTTTCTCTCCCTGCAGATGCTGCCAGACTTGCTGAGATTTTCCAGCATTTTCCCTTTTGTTTCAGATTCCAGCATCCGCAGTAATTTGCTTTTATCTACAAAGTGAGCCAGGATGTATATACAGTATAACACCTCCAGCACGTGGCTAAGAGCTAGTCTGGTTCAGTCAGACAGAGTAACCACACTTAGGTTAGCAGAGAGTCGGTCATAGAGAAGAGTGCTAACTGTGCTATTGGTTCAATCAGTCAGATTAAACTAACTTCAAGGTCTGGAGAATATTTTGGTTAAAGCTGCATCCAGTTGCATCCTGTGCTATACCAGAGTACATAACATGATAGTAAGTTTCACACAGCAAGCTGCCCAACAAACAGCAGTGAAATACTTCACATCACACCTGGTTCAAAAGAAAAATTCTGTGCACACATGAATCTTTTTTTTTAGAAATGTTTTTTATTGGGTTTTTGAACAATGTATATTTACCATTATGTACACAGGATAAGAAACATATATGTATATATATATATATATATATATATATATATACGCATATATAGAAGAGAAAGCCACACCCCAAGATACCAAAGAAAAGAAAAGGGTATTGTGCAGCAGCTCAACAGTACACCTGTTATGGCAAATTATGGCAAATAATGGCAAAATTATTTACAACACATAAGTAGGCGACTGTTTGCGGCCGGGGAGCGGGCGGGGGGAGGGGGGTGGAGACTAGGGAGGTAAATATACATTCGGGTGTCGGAGAAACAATTACAGTGAGCAATACTCGAATGGGTTTGGTGTTGGTGTTGTCGCTTGCTTCTCCTGGACGGATCTCGCTGCTGTCTCGCGCCCACCTCCGCTTCTGCCTTTCCTCCCGTTTTTCCCTACTCCTGGAGATGGCATGTTCGTTATTGTATCCCGTGCCTTCCTTCCGGCTCTCATTTCCCTGCCTCCCTCCCACCTCCCTGGTTCTCCTCTCTTGTTCCCTGTCTCTTCCCCCCTTCCCCCCTCCCGTGGTTCGCCTTTCTTTCCTCTTAGGTTTAGCTCTCCCCCCCCCCCCCCCCCCCCCCCCCCTCACACACACACACACACACTCTCCCAGTCTATCTCTCCCTTTCATGCTTTGGCTACTTTCCCCTGATTCTTGGCTACCTGGCTATTCTGCCGCTTATTCGTTGGCCACAAACAGGTCCCGGAATAATTGCATGAATGGCTCCCACGTTCTGTGGAAGCCGCCGTCTGACCCTCGGATGGCGAATTTGATTTTCACCATTTGGAGAGATTCCGAGACGTCGGGACACTTGAAATCTGAAATAAAAAACAACATTCTGGAATTGCTAAGTGGATCTGACAATATTCACAGGTCAATGATCGTCCATCAGAACTGACCAAACTTAATAATGAATACAGAGAACAGGACATGACCAATGAGCAGACAGGACACTCAGGGGTGGTATGTCACTATAAAAGGCACGAGGCACGCACACTCCGCCTCTTTCCACTGATGAACATCTACAGAGTGAGTCAGAATGAATGAGATTAACATTCATAATACAATAACTGAAAACAGAAAGCTAAAAACATGAAGATGAGGGACAAAGTTGAATTATGAGAATAGATTAGTGTCGAACATAAAAGGGAATTCAAAGGTCCCTTGTAAGCAGTGTTCTCTGGACTTTAGAAGAATGAGGGGGAATCTCATAGACACCTATAAAATATTAACAGCACTAGACAGGGTAGATGCAATAAGGAATGCAAAATGAATGATGTTACAAGGCCAAAATCAGGCAATAAAAGGAAAAATAAAGAAACAGAAAATGTGTCTGGAGGAAGTGTAAATAGCAGTAATGGGTGAGATTTTACCATAACTTATCAGTGTCGAGTTCTGACTGAAAACCAGCATATATCTCTCTGGGCGCCGAGTTTTCAGACCAGGTTTTCTGGCATTTGTGCAAACGAATCTGGGGGTGTGGTTTACACCTTGACTATGGTGGGGTGGGGCCTGAGAGAGACCGAATGGCCGACTTGTTTTAAAAAGCACCCCGATCAGCGCAGGAATTAAACCACCGTCACCCCCCTCGACATGGAAGACCCCCCCACAAGCATCGGGGTGACTCCCCTCACCACAAAGATATCTGGAGCTCTCCCCCTTAAAGCCGTGCCAAGCATTGGGCGCTCTCCGCCCCCCTCCCCCCCTCCCCACCACCACCACCACCATGGAAGTATCGCGGGCACTCTTCCACTAACAGCCATCTCCTCCATCTCACAAACATCACCACCCCCTCTTTCAGAAACAAGTTCCTACCCCTCTTCACAAGTAAGTACCCCCCCCCTTCATTGCCACTGGTACAAGTTGGCACAACCAGGTTGACACCACCAGATTGGTACTTCCAAACTGCACAGGGGAATGTGCCAGCCTGTGCTGGAGGCAGTGTCAGGAGGCAGTGCCAGGGCATTGTGCTCTTCCACTAGAGGCGACACACACCTTGGCTCCGCCGATGGAATCTCCTTGACTGAATCCCCTTGTTCTGAGGCCAGTGTAAATCTCACTGATGTGATATGACATAGGCGAGGTTTGAATATTCAGTGAATCATGTGGCGGGGTGGATTAATCTTATTAAAAGGTATTGTAATGTAAGGGCAGCACGGTGGTGCAGTGGTTAGCACTGCTGCCTATGGCGCCGAGGACCCGGGTTCTATCCCGGCCCCGGGTCACTGTCTGTGTGGAGTTGGCACATTCTCACCGTGTCTATGTGGGTCTCACCTGCACAATCCAAAGATGTTCAGGTTAGATGGATTGGCCATGTTAAATTGCCCCTTAATTGGAAAAACATAATTGGATACTCTTTTGTGGGTGGTAACCTTGCTCCGTCACGGGCCAGGGATGGGGAAAATCGGAAAATAAGGTCTTGTCGGCGAAAATCTTGCTTCCCGACTCATGTGAGAATTTGCACCCGCTTGGTCATTTATGTTTGCAGCGGACGTGGCCTCAACATTCCATCCAACATTACAGTTGTTAGAATCTGCGGTCTGAAACAATGAGGATGGGGTAGGATCTAAAATTACTGAATTCAATGTTGAGTATAAAAGTTGTAAAGTGCCGAATGAAAAGATGAGGTGCTGAACCTTGAGCTTATATTGAGCTTTACTCGAACACTATGGGAGGTCATGGACAGAGAGGTCAGAGAGGGGGTGGGGTGGATAATTAAAATGGCAGGCAATTGGAAGCTGCGAGTCAGGCTTTTGGACTCATAGTCAGGAGTGCTACCACTGGAACAAGCACCAGAAGTACAAAGAACAAGGAACAAAGATCAATACAGCATAGGAACAGGCCCTTCGGCCCTCCAAGCCTGCACCGGTCATGATACCAACCTTGGCCAAAACCCTCAGCACAGTGGGCTAAACAGCTGGCTTGTAATGCAGAACAAGGCCAGCACCGCAGGTTTGATTCCCATACCGGCCTCCCTGAACAGGAGCCGGAATGTGGCGACTAGTCACAGTAACTTCATTGAAACCTAGTTGTGACAATAAGTGATTATTATTATTATACCCATCCTATCTATGTCATTATCACGAATGCCGTTAATGTATCTGCTTCCACAACCTACCCTGGCAATGCATTCCAGGCACTCACTACCCTCTGTGTAAAAAAACCTGCCTCACACATCTCCTCTCAACTTTGTCCAACAGACTTTAAACCTATGCTCCCTGGTGACTGGCCCATGGGATAGAGTGACTACCCATCCACTCTATCCATGGCCCCTCATAATTTTATAGACCTCTATCAGGTCACCCCTCAACCTTCGTCATTCTAACGAAAACAGTCCGAGTCTATTCAGCCTCTCCGTTTTGGTAACACCCTCCAGACCAGGCAACATCCTGGTAAACCTCCTCTGTACCCTCTGCAAAGCCTCCACATGCTTCTGGTAGTGTGGCGACCAGAATTGTGCGCAATATTCCAAGTGCGGCTTTACCAAGGTTCTATACAACTGTAGCATAACTTGCCAGTTTTTATACTCGATGCCCTGTCCAATGAAGGAAGTATTCTGTATGCTTTCTTGACTACCTTGTTCACTTGTATTGCTACTTTCAAAGATCTGCGGACCTGCACGCCCAGATCGCTCTGACTTTCTATATTCCTAAGAGTTTTGCCATTTACGGTGTATCTCGCCTCTATGCTAGACCTACCAAAATGCATTACCTCACATTTACCTGGATTAAACTCCATTTGTCGGCATTCGACTTCCGGGCGGCGAGCAAGGAGGTCGCAGGGAGAGGGGCTCCCGCAAGCGCCAAACAAGGAGAACACCCCCCCCCACCCCCCCGACAGGCCGGACGGCGGAAGAGGAGCCGGAGCGCGGCAGCGGAGGAGCCGGAGCGCGGCAGCGGAGGAGCCGGAGCGCGGCAGCGGAGGAGCCGGAGCGCGGCAGCGGAGGAGCCGGAGGACGGCAGCGGAGGAGCCGGAGCGCGGCAGCGGAGGAGCCGGAGCGCAGGAGCCGGAGCGGAGGAGCGGCAGCGGAGCGGCGACGGCAGAGGAAGCGACTGGGGGGCCCAACAGCAGCAGGTCCAACCCCTCTCCCCCCCCCCCCCCACCTCCACGCGGGCCAGGAGCGGTGCAGCGGCGGCGGCCCCTCCTCCCCCCCCCCCCCACGCGGGCCAGGAGCGGTGCGGCGGCGGCGGCGGCCCCTATTCTCTTCCCCCCCCCCCCCCCACGCGGGCCAGGAGCGGTGCGGCGGCGGCGGCGGCGGCCCCTCTTCTCTTCCCCCCCCCCCCCCACGCGGGCCAGGAGCGGTGCAGCGGCGGCGGCCCCTCTTCTCTTCCCCCCCCCCCCCCCCCCACGCGGGCCAGGAGCGGTGCAGCGGCGGCGGCCCCTCTTCCCTTCCCCCCCCCCCCCCCACGCGGGCCAGGAGCGGTGCGGCGGCGGCGGCCCCTCTTCTCTCCCCCCCCCCCCCCCACGCGGGCCAGGAGCGGTGCGGCGGCGGCGGCCCCTCTTCTCTCTCTTCCCCCCCCCCCCCCCAGCCAGCAGCGGGGACACCCCCCCCCCAGCCAGCAGCGGGGCACCCCCCCCCCACAAGCAGAGGGGACACCCCCCCCACAAGCAGCGGGGACACCCCCCCCCCACAAGCAGCGGGGACCCCCCCCCCCCCCCACAAGCAGCGGGGACACCCCCCCCCCCCACAAGCAGCGGGGACACCCCCCCCCCCAAGCAGCGGGGACACCCCCCCCCCAAAGCAGCGGGGACACCCCCCCCCCCCAAAGCCAGCAGCGGGGACACCCCCCCCCCAACCGGCAGCGACCACCGGCCCACTCGCCGCCCCCCCCCCCAACTGCAGTGACCACCACGTGGCAAGGACAAAGAGACAAAGGGACTCTCTCTCTCTCTCTCCTGGTTGAGTGGGGAGAGAAGACAAAAAAGAAAAAAAGAGACTTGTATTTCTGTTCAACCCAAAAGAAAACTGGTAAAGAGAAAAGGGGTAGGGGAAATAAATTTAAAAAAAAAAAGAAGTTAAAAAAAAAAAAATATATATATATATATATATATAGATATATAATAATAAATAAAATAAAAATAGGGTGCGGAAAAGGGGGAAAAGAAGAACAAGGAGAGAAGAAAAGATGAAGGGGAAGGGGGAGAAAAAAATGCCAGAAGGGAACCAAGAGAAAGGGGGCACCGGAAGTAGACGGGGCAAAGGGCAAGCCAGCTCGGGCGAACGAGTCAACACGCGAAGCGGCGGGAAGAATGTTTCGCCGCATCCAGAAGAGCTGGACGGGCGGGCAACCTCTCCCCTGGGGTTAGAGGGGGGCGTGAATTGGAAGGAAGCCTTTGCCGAGGTGGTGAGGGAGCAGCTGCAGGCAATCAAGGCAGAGTTAAAAGCAGACGCACAGGCAGCAGTGACCAGGGCCATGTCAGGGGTGCAGCAGGTTCTGACCAGACTGGAGAAGAAAGTGGATGCCCAAGGGAAGATACTGGAAGCCCAGGGGGCAACCATTAAAGAGCTGGAGAAGGCAGCGACTGACGCGAGCGACCGGGGCATATCCCTGGAGAGGGGAATGGTGAAACTGAGGGCAACACAGGGGAGCCTGAAGGGCAGGGTAGACGACCAGGAGATCAGCTCGAGAAGGCAAAATATTAAGATAGTGGGCCTGCCAGAGGGGATAGAGGGTAGAAATCCCACAACATTCGTGGCTGCGATGCTGGGCTCCTTAGTGGGGCGGGAAACTTTTCCCACCCCACCGGAAATGGACAGAGCTCATCGGTCACTGCGCCCGAAGCCCAAGGAAGGGGAAAAACCGAGAGCAGTTATAGCCAGACTGCACCGGTACCGGGATAGGGAGACAATCCTGCGCTGGGCCAAGGAGAATAGAGCCTGCAATTGGGACGGGCACGCCATCCGAATCTACGAGGATTTTGGAGCGGACATAGCTAAGAGACGGGCGGAGTTCAACAGAGCGAAAGCAGCTCTCTATAAGAACAAAGTACGTTTTGGTATGCTGTACCCAGCAAAACTCTGGGTCACATACCAACACAAGGAATATTTCTTTACAGCCCCTGCCGAGGCGAATAGATTCGTCGAGGAGCACGGGCTGGAAAAAATAAATGGGAAGTAGGGACGAGGGGCCCATGGCAAGGAGATACGTCATGCCAACGGGGGGGTGGGGAGGGGCGAGGCAAAGCCAGCCCCCTCCCCCCTGGCAGGAACACCTAGAACGAAAACAACCCAATGCCCAAGGGCCCGCTCCAGGTGGGAGGCCAGGCCCCGGCACGAGGGAACGGGAGTACTGGAGAGGGGAGAGGGGAAGCGGGGCAGCAACCTCCGAGAGGGGAGCCACCGTGCTAGCAGGAAAGCTAGCGAAGGGGGCGCGCAACAGAGCAGGGCCGCAGCGCACCCCCAACAGGGGGGAAGGCGCCAGGCAGGGGAGGGGGGGGATCACCCATCAAAGGTGGGAGAGCAAATGGGGACAGGAATGGGGGAGAGAGGGGCAATGGAGGGGTATACAGGGGTATCCCCGAAAGGGATAGAGCGGGGGGGGGGGCACTCGGGGGGCGAGAGACCAGGGAGGGGAAATGCAGGGACGAAGGGACAAAGGAGGCCAGCAAGGGAATAGGGCCACAAAGTGCCACAGACAAGGGCTCGAAACAGGGAACTGCTGCAAGCACCCACCCAGTACGGTCTGTGGGTGAAGGGGCCCCCCGGAGTGCAGGGGACTACCCGCGTGGCGGACACACAGTGGACGGCCATGGCGGGTGTCCCCGGGACAAGGGGGAACCCCGGAGCGCAGGGACCCGACCGCATGGGGAGAGCAGTGATAGTGGACATCCTGGACGGCCCCCTAACAAAGGGAAACCCCAGAGGGCAGGGGCGCGTCCACCGGACAAATATGGTTAACCCCACAGGAGCAAGGGGGCAGAAGCCCCCCACCAGAATAGTCACCTGGAACGTAAGGGGACTTAACGGCCCAGTGAAGAGATCTAGAGTCCTCACCCACCTTAGAAACATGAGGGCCGACATAGTCTTCCTCCAAGAGACGCACTTGAGGGAGCAGGACCAACTGCGGGTAAGAAAGGGCTGGGTGGGACAAACCTATCATTCCTGTTATGGGGCAAGGGCCAGGGGGGTGGCGATCCTGATTGGCAAGAGGACAATGTTTAGGGCGACAAAGACGGTTACGGACCCAGGGGGACGGTATGTCATGGTCAGCGGGGCCCTGAATGGGGCGCCGGTAGTTCTAGTTAACGTGTACGCGCCCAACTGGGACGACACGAGCTTCATCCAAAAGACCATGGCAGAAATCCCGGACATAGCGACGCACCGACTAATCATGGGGGGGGACTTCAACTGTGTACAGGACCCAACGACGGACAGATCAAACCCCAGAACGGGGAGAACCTCAAACATGGCAAGGGAACTCAGCCACTATATGGAGCAGATGGGAGCAGTAGACCCTTGGAGATTCGCCCACCCGGGGGAGAAAGAATTCTCTTTCTTCTCCCCAGTACACAACGTGTACACCAGAATTGACTTCTTTGTGGTGGGGAAAACGGTGCTTCCAGAGATAGACAAGGTGGAATACTCCGCAATTGTGATATCAGACCACGCTCCACACTACATGGATGTGCGGCTAGAGACGGGAAGGGCCCAGCGCCCCAAATGGAGGTTGGACGGTGCCTTACTAGCTGACAAGGCCTTCAGCGAAAGGATAGCGCAGGCCATAGCGGAGTACACTGAGATCAACCAAAACGGGGAGGTCTCACCCTCCACGTTCTGGGAAGCGCTTAAGGCCGTACTAAGAGGGGAAATCATAGCCTACAAAGCGCAAAGAGATAGGGAGGAAAGGGTGGCTAGGCAGAAGCTGGTCGACTCCATACTGGAGGTAGACCATAAATACTCCAAGGCCCCGACTGTAGAACTCCTGGCGGAGAGAAAAGAATTACAAAGGAACTTTGACCTGCTCTCCACCAGGAAAGCAGTACACCAACTCCGCCAGGCACGCGGGGCCCTATACGAACACGGAGACAAAGCCAGCCGCCTGTTGGCCCACCAGCTGAGAAAGCAGGCAGCCAGCAGAGAAATTGCGCAAATCAGAGATACCAGAGGCACGTTGGAAACAGAACCAGAGAGGATTAACAAACCTTCAAGGCCTTCTACCAAGAGCTGTACACCTCAGAGCCCCCAACGGGGAAGGCTGGGATGAACCGGTTTCTTGACGGACTGAACATACCAGTTGTGGGAGAGGGCAGAAAACGGGATCTGGAAGCACCACTAGCACTGGGAGAGATCATGGAGAGCATTAGCTCCATGCAGGCGGGGAAGGCGCCGGGACCGGACGGATTCCCGGCGGACTTCTACAAAAAATTTGCGGCAGCGCTGGCCCCGCACCTGCGGGAGATGTTCACAGACTCGCTAGCTAGGGGCACGTTGCCACCCACGTTAGCACAGGCCTCAATCTCGCTGATACCTAAGAAAGACAAAGACCCAACGGAATGTGGGTCATACAGACCCATATCTCTGCTGAATGCAGACGCCAAAATACTGGCCAAAATCCTAGCCAAAAGGCTAGAAGACTGTGTACCTGAGGTGGTCACAGAGGACCAGACGGGCTTTGTCAAAGGTAGACAGCTGACCGCGAACATCAGGCGCCTGCTGAACGTGATAATGACCCCCTCCGGGGAGAGAACACAAGAGGTGATCGTCTCCCTGGACGCAGAAAAGGCCTTCGACAGAGTCGAGTGGAAATACCTCATAGAGGTACTGGAGCGGTTCGGGCTTGGAACAGGGTTCACCGCTTGGGTAAAGCTCCTGTACAACGCTCCCATGGCGAGTGTACAGACCAACAATACCAACTCCCAATACTTCCAGCTGCACAGGGGCACCAGACAAGGATGCCCACTGTCCCCGCTGCTGTTCGCACTAGCAATTGAACCGCTAGCAATCGCGCTCAGGGCAGCAAAAAATTGGAGGGGGATCCGAAGGGGAGGTAGAGAGCACAGAGTCTCACTCTATGCGGATGATCTGCTCCTCTATATCTCGGACCCACAAAGCAGCATGGACGGAATCATCGCGCTCCTGAAAGAGTTTGGAGCCTTCTCGGGCTACAAACTCAACATGAGCAAAAGTGAGATCTTCCCAGTACACCCGCAAGGGGGGGGGGGGGGGGGGGGCAGCACTAAAGGGGCTGCCGTTCAAACAAGCCCGACATAAATTCCGCTACCTGGGGATCCAAATAGCCCATGACTGGAAAGGGATCCACAAATGGAACCTCACCAGCCTGACGGAGGAAGTTAAAAAGGACCTGCAAAGATGGAACACACTCCCGCTCTCCCTCGCGGGGAGAGTTCAGACGATCAAAATGAACGTACTGCCCAGGTTCCTCTTCCTGTTTAGATCCATTCCGATCTACATCCCCAAGGCCTTTTTCAAAGCGCTGGACAAACTCATCATGGCATTCGTATGGGGGGGTAAAAATGCTAGGATCCCAAAGAAGGTCTTACAAAAAACAAAAACCAGGGGAGGGTTAGCCCTCCCGAATCTACAATTCTACCACTGGGCAGCAACAGCCGAGCGAGTAAGGGGATGGATCCAGGAGCCAGAAGCTGAGTGGGTGCGTGCGGAGGAGGCCTCCTGCATGGGAACCTCCCTTCGGGCCCTCGCCACGGCAGCACTCCCATCCCCACCCAAAAAACACTCCAGCAGCCCAGTGGTGACAGCCACCCTCCAATCCTGGAACCAACTGCGGCAGCAACTTGGCCTGACCAAAATGTCGAACAGGGCTCCCATCTGCAACAACCATAGGTTCAAACCAGCACTGACCGACGCCACCTTCAAAAGGTGGAGGCAGGACGGGGGGACACTGACAGTCAGGGACCTATACACGGACGACAGGATCGCAACACTGGACGAACTGACAGAGAAATTTCAGCTAGCTGGGGGGAACGAGCTACGGTACCTGCAGCTCAAAAACTTCCTACGAAAGGAGACAAGGACGTACCCACAACCGCCACGACAGACACTACTGGAAGACCTACTGGACGCAAGTATCCTAGAGAAAGGGAACTGTAGTGACATGTATGACCGACTGGTAGATAGGGACGACACCGTACTGGACGCAACAAGGAGGAAATGGGAGGACGACCTGGGGATGGAGATCGGGTGGGGACTCTGGAGCGAAGCACTGCATAGGGTCAACTCCACCTCCACGTGCGCAAGGCTCAGCCTGACGCAACTAAAAGTGGTACATAGAGCCCACTTAACAAGAACCCGTATGAGTAGGTTCTTCCCGGAGGTGGAAGACAGATGTGAACGGTGCCAAAGAGGCCCGGCCAACCACGCCCACATGTTCTGGTCCTGCCCCAGACTCGTGGAGTACTGGACAGCCTTCTTCGAGGTTATGTCCAAAGTGGTGGGAGTGAGGGTGGAGCCATGCCCGATAGTGGCGGTCTTCGGGGTTTCAGAACAGCCAGATCTATTCCTGGGGAGGAGGGCAGACGCCCTTGCCTTTGCCTCCCTGATCGCCCGCCGTAGAATCCTGTTTGGCTGGCGGTCAGCAGCACCGCCCAGAGCTGCGGACTGGCTGTCCGACCTCTCAGAATCTCTCCAAATGGAGAAAATCAAATTTGCCATCCGAGGGTCGGACGACGGCTTCCACAGAACGTGGGAGCCATTCATGCAACTGTTCCGGGACCTATTTGTAGCCAATGTACAAGAGGAAGAATAGTCGGGGGAAGGTAGTGGGAGGGGGGTTCTACAGGTTCGTTACGGGGGTTCGATGGCTAGCTAAGGCCCAAAACCAAACTAAATAAACATGTTGAGGGGGGGGGGGGGGGGGGGGGGGGCGCAGTTACTACTACGAAGATGCTTACCTGTAAATATGTATGTTAATTTTTGCGTGTTTGTTTTTTTTCTTTTTTCTTTCTCCTAACAATTTGTAATTTGTTCAATATAAAATATGAAAACTGAATAAAAACATTTATAAAAAAAAAAAACTCCATTTGTCAACTCTCTGCCAAAGTCTCCAATCTATCTATGTCCTGTTGTATCCTCTGCCAATCCTCAACACTATCTGCCACTCCGCCAACCTTGGTGTCATCCATGAACTTACTAATCAGACCAGCTACATTTTCCTCCAAATTGTTTATGTATACTACAAACAACAGAGACCCCAGCACAGATCCCTGTGGAACACCACTAGTCACAACCTTCCATTCAGATAAACGCCCTTCTACTGCTACCCTTTGCCTTCTGTGACCGAGCCAGTTCTGTATCCATCTTACCACCTCACCTCTGATCCCATGTACCTTTTGTCCCAGTCTGCCATGAGGCACCTTGTTGAATGCTTTAATGAAACAACATCCACCGCCCTCCCCTCATCAATCATCATTGTCACCTCCTCAAAAGACTCGATCAAATTAGCGATGCATGATCTGCTCTTCACAAAACAATGCTGTCTGTCTCTAATGAGTCCATTTGTTTCCAAATGGGTATAAATCCTGTCCCTGAGAATTCTCTCCAATAATTTACCTGTTATCGACATGAGGCTCAGCGGCATATAGTTTCTTGGATTATCCCTGCTACCTTTCTTAAACAGCGGTACCACATTAGCTATTCTCCAGTTCTCTGGGATCTCACCTGTAGTCAATGAGGATACAAAGATGTCAGTCAAGGCCACAGAAATTTCCTGCCTTGCTTCCCTCAGTGTTCTGGGGTAAATCCCATCCATCCCAGGAGACTTATCTGCCTTAATATCTTTTAAAAGACCCAATACCTCCTCCTTTTTAATGTCAACATGACCCAGACTGTCAACACACCCTACCGAAGAATCATCTTCCACAAAGCCCTTTTCTTTCGTAACACTGATATAAAGAACTCATTCAGTGCCTCACCCATTTCCTTTGGCTCAACACATAGATTCCCTCCGTTTTCCTTAAGTGGTCCAATCCTTTCCCTGGCCACACTGTTGCTTTTTACAATGAATAAAAAGCTTTGGGATTCACTTTAATCCGATTTGCCAAGGACTTTTCGTGACCCCCTCCCAACCCTCCTAATTTCCCACTTAAGTACTTTCCTACTTTCTAGACTCTACAAAAGCCTCTTTTTCTTTTTGACGAGGTTCACAATATCCCTTGTTATCCAAGGCTCTCTAAATTTCCCATTCTTATTCTTCGTTCTCTCAGGAATGTGAATTTCCTGAATCTTAATCAACTGTCACTTGAAAGACTCCCACATGCCCAATGTTGATCGCCGCACCCAAACTAAATTCTTAAATTCCTGTCTAATCTTAGAGAAATTTGCCTTTTCCCAGTTTAGCATCTTAACGCAAGGGTTACCATCATTCCTATCCAAAAGTACCTTAAAACGTATGGAATTGTGGTCACGACTCCCAAAATGTTTCCCTACTGAAACCTCAACCACCTGTCCAGGCTCATTCCCCAATAGCAGGTGCAGTTATGCCCCTTCCCTAGTTGGGCTATCTAAGAAGCCTTCCTGGATACATATTACAAACTGTGCCCCATCCAAGCCCCTTGCACTAAGTAGCCAATTGATATTTCTGTAGTAGGAAATTCAGGACCCATCTGGTGACAGTCTGTGATGATAATGAGGAAAGGTTTCTACTGGATTGGATTGGATTATTTCGGTGCCAATCGCCTAGACTGGGATAACCAAGGCAATCGATTGAGGAATTTCAAAAGGCTATTACATTCAACGCAAATAAAGTTGTAGAATCTTTTAGACCTGTTTGAAGAATATTTCTTCCTGGAAGGAGATAGGAGCAGAGGCAGAGAAGGCACGTTCAATATTGAAAAATTGAGATGCAAAAACATACAAAAAGTAACATCACAGGAGCACCATTAGTTGATTGGTTGGTAACCTTTATAGCTATGTTTCCATTTCACTAAAGTTATGGAGCTGGGAAATTAAAAAAATAATTTTTTCTTTAGATAATAAGGGTTAAGTAAACATAGACCTCCCTATATGTTAGTGATACCAGCAGAAGAGAAGTGAGGAGCTAATGCGTCTTCCTTTTTTAAATAGTAAGTTCTATTATTTAATAAATAGAAGAATGGCAGGGCAGTTCTGAACTTTGGAGTCCACATCCTGTTCTATGTGGGCACTCCAGGATACCTTTTCTGTCCTGGATAACAATATGTGCATGAGGCACAAAGAAGACTGGAAGAGAAATAGTGATAAAAATGTTTCAATAGTTAGGAGAGCACATAGTTCCTTTCTGAGGCCACAGACATGAATCCAGGATGATGTGTTGCCTCTCTCTATCAGGGTCAAAGATGTCACTGAGGGGGAAGGGTCAACAGCCAGCAGTCTTGCTTCACATCAGCACCACAATGTAGGCAGAAAGAGGGATCAGGAACGCACTGCCTGAGAATGTGGAGGATCCAGGCTTTCTGAAGGGCATTGGATTATTATTTGAAAAGGAAGAATAAGCAAGTTTACACAGAAAAGGGAGGGGAGTTTCACCATGTGAACTGATGCTTCAGAAAGCCAGTATGGACATGATGGATCAAATGACCTCTTTCTCTGTGGTATCTATGATTCTGTGGTCACATGAGCCTGCCCCACCCACAAGACAGATTCAGCACCTAGATCAAGCTATGCACATTACAGGTTTCCACTAATCATACCTCTTCAAGGGGGCTCTTAAAATTAAGACCTCTTACAAACAGGTGTGATCATTTTAGGCAAAAGAGCAGGAATAGACATGTAATTTTTTAATCGATGAAGAAAATGACTGCTATGCACCAATGAAATAATTTAATGGTTTTTAAAATCATTTTCCAATGTTTAAAAATAGGGTTTTCATTAGTAATTTGATGTAATGTGCGTATTGTTTTGTGACAAACCCATTTTTAACCATTTTAAACAAAGCAAACAGGTTGTCATTCTTAAATATATCAAGGAATATTTTGAAATAAAAAAAATCAATAAACTGCGGTCAAAAACGTCCCTTGACCGTGCTGGCCCATTGCTGTGTTTTACATTCAAATGAATTTTGAGCAGGAATTTGGAACAGAAACCTTTCACCAAACAAGGCTCTAATATGGGCACAGTTTGCGCCCGGATCACTGATTGTGTCAAATCCAGAAACTTTTAGCCAGAAAGTTTAATCAGGAAACAATCGAGCAAGGAAATAACATTCTGCTTTGTTTTTCAAGAATGTTCTGCTCTGGTAGAATTGACAAGTTGATGTGTTGCACTTTGAAATGTAATTTTACTGTGTAGATGAGATGTTAAGAATGAATTAGAGCTCCGAATTGGATATTGAAGAAATAAATAGTGAAGCAATTGTATTAAATAGTGAAGCAATTACCTTCAAAGGCTCTTGGAAATAAGAACCTGACGATAAAACAGAGAATGTCATTACAAGGACCAGTTCAGTGTGTCCCACAAGAAGGCTTAATGAAGTGTAGAGGAGTTAGCAGAAGCTTCTGTCATTGATAAGATGGAAGATTGAAGGGTCCATTCTATGCCTTGGCACTGTCCCAATATTCAACCCTCTTGTCAATCAGTCTTGCACGGAAATTGAGCAGTGTCTCGCTTTGAGGCCAGTGTTTCCACCTTTCATTCAGTTCGTACCTAGCTGATGCTGGAGGACAGCAGGTTAGGGAGTGGGACCATAGCATAAGTTCTCAGTAATAATTATGTTACCAATTCACAAGCAATGCCACCATGTTATCAGGAATACCATCTGATTTTTCATCCATTAAATGAATTCTTCACTGCCGGAGAAAATCCATTGACATCTTTCAAGTAACCTTCAAGACTGATGGCTCTGCGCCAAAGGGCTGAGTTGGAAATAAACGGATATTTTTGTGATTTTTATTTCATTTGGCTCCACTCCTAACTTTGAGCTGGACGATATTGGGGTTGTGCGGTATAAAAAATGGCTGCCACATTTGCCCACAGTCAATGAACTTTAAGTGTACTTTTTTTTTATTCGTTCTTGGGATTTGGACACCGCTGGCTGGGCCAGCATTTGTTGCCCATCCCTAATTGAGCTTGAACTGAGTGGCTTGCTCATCCATTTCAGAAGGGGACCAGGGGGAAATCCACAATCTTTATAATCCTGGCCCCTGGAAGTGTTCTGTACCTAGCTACAAGAGAGTGAGAGTAAATGTCAGTGCACGTTCAGCAGGGCTCCCCTACTCAGTTTACGGCTAAGCAGCCACAGAGGTCCCAAGACTCGGAATAAGATCACAGGGATGTGCAAGGGTATTCAGTCATGGTAAGTGTGAACAGTGTATTCACGGTGGCAACATATCATCAGAGTGAGTGTCTGAAAGAGAGAGTTAAGTAGAAAGAGTAAAAGGAAGGTGTAGTGGCTTGAGACCTACACTGGAGACTTCCAGTGGTTACCAAAGGTATTTATTGATGAAAGGCAAAGGCAGTTGAATAACAGGCACAGAACATTGTACAACAGGTCTTTACTCTTCAGCTCCCTGGTCCATATTTCATGTGGCCCTGCTCCCAGGAACCCATCTAAACTCCCTATTGGCTGAGTTCACGCACTCCCATGCAATTGACCCTGAGCCGGTGACATGGTCCATGGAGCCCCCCCCCTAAAAGGGGCCATGCTACCATGAAGGGATAATGCCTAAACATCACATTGGCCTTAATTCCAGCTTGACCATCTCCATAATTGCCTATCCTCTGACTGACAATGAAGTCAGAGACTATTCTTCATGGTAAAATGGCCTTGGAAAGGGTCGAGAGGAGGTAGGCAAGAATGATCCCTGGAATGAAGAGCTTATGAGGAACGGTTGAGGACTCTGGCTCTGAACTCGTTGTTCAGACGGATGAGGGGGGATTTTAGTGACACTTACAAGATAGTAAGAAACCTTAAAACACCAGGTTAAAGTCCAACATATTTGTTTCAAACACTAGCTTTCAGAGCACTGCTCCTTCCACAGGTGAATGAAGAGGTATGTTCCAGAAACATATATACAGACAAATTCAAAGATGCCAGATCACGCTTAGAATGCGGGCATTTGCAGGTAATTCAGTTTTTACAGATCCAGAGATAGGGGTGACCCCAGGTTAAAGAGGTGTGAATTGTCTCAAGTTGGTAGGCTTTCGCAAGCCCAGGCCAGATGGTGGGGGATGAATGTAATGCGACATGAATCCCAGGCCCCGGTTGAGGCCGTACTCACGTGTGCGGAACTTGACTATAGGTTTCGGCTCGGCGATTCTGCGTTGTCGCATGTCCTGAAGGCCGCCTTGGAGAACACATACCTGGAGATCAGAGGCTGAATGCCCTTGACTGCTGAAGTGTTCCCCGACTGGAAGGGAACATTCCTGCCTGGTGATTGTCGCACGATGTCCGTTCATTCGTTGTCGCAGCGTCTGCATGGTCTCGCCAATGTACCACGCTTCGGGACATCCTTTCTTGCAGTGTATGAGGTAGATAATGTTGGCCGAGTCCCACGAGTATGAAGGCTGGGTAGATGCTCTCGTACGAACGGGATATGGCGCTTGACTCATCGATCAACAGTTCCAACGTGCCACAGCAAAACACCGCACTGACCTCCTCAGAAGACAAACACGGGACACAACCAACAGAGTACCCTTCATCATCCAGTACTTTCCCGGAGCGGAGAAACTACGACATCTTCTTCACAGCTTCCAATACGTCATCGATGAAGATGAACATCTTGCTAAGGTCATCCCCACACCGCCACTACTTGCCTTCAAACCACCGCGCAACCTCAAACAAACCATTGTTTGCAGCAAACTATCCAGCCTTCAGAACAGCGACCACAACACCACACAACCCTGCCATGGCAATCTCTGCAAGATGTGCCAGATCATGGACATGGATACCACCATTACAAGGGAGAACACCACCCACCAGGTACGCGGTAAATACTCATGTGACGCGGCCAATGTTGTCTACCTCATACACTGCAGGAAAGGATGTCCCGAAGCGTGGTATATTGGCGAGACCATGCAGACGCTGCGACAATGAATGAACGGACATCGCGCAACAATCACCAGGCAGGAATGTTCCCTTCCAGTCGGGGAACACTTCAGCAGTCAACGGCATTCAGCCTCTGATCTCCGGGTAAGCATTCCCCAAGGTGGCCTTCAGGATGCGCGACAACGCAGAATCGTTGAGCAGAAACTTACAGCCAAGTTCCGCACACATGAGTACAGCCTCAACCGGGACCTGGGATTCATGTCGCATTACATTCATCCCCCACCATCTGGCCTGGGCTTGGGAAATCCTACCAACTGGTTTGAGACAATTCACACCTCTTTAACCTGGAGTTACCCCTATCTCTGGATCTGTAAAAATTCAATTACCTGCAAATGCTCACATTCTAAGCATTGTCTGGCATCTTTGAATTTGTCTGTATATATGTTTCTGGAACATACCTCTTCATTCACCTGAGGAAGGAGCAGTGCTCCGAGAGCTAATGTTTGAAACAAACATGTTGGACTTTAACCTGGTGTTGGAAGACTTTTTACTGTGCTCACCCCAGTCCAATGTCGGCATCTCCACATCACTTGCGGGATACTGAGAGGCCTAGATGGACTGGACGTGAAGAGGATATTTCCACTTGTCGGAAAAACTGGAATCTGAGGCCACAGCCTCAGACTGAAGGAACAGTCCTTTAGAGCAGAGACGAAGCGGAATTTCTTCAGCCAGATGGTGGTGAATCTGTGGAACTCATTGCAACAGAAGGCTATGGAGGCCAAATCACTGAGTGTTTTTGAGACAGAGATAGATAGGTTCTTGATTAATAAGGGGATCATGCGTTATGGGGAGAATAGGAATGAGAAACATATCGTCCATGATAGAATGGCGGAGAAAATGGCCTCATTCTGCTCCTATGACTTACGGTTTTATAATAGTTGCCAGTTTTATGAAAGAGCAAAACTTTGCATTTCTGTAGCACCTGGTTAGGCCTCAGGATGTCCCGAAGCATCTTATAGCCTGTGATGTAGCTTTGAAGTGTAGTCACTGTTAGTTGTGGCTCCTTGGTAGCAATATTCACCCTGGATAAAAAACCACAGGGGACATCTCGTTCCGTCTTTCTCGTAGATAAATATGCCCAAATCAGACATTTGTCAATTCAAGCTTTCAAACAAAGTGGAGTTGAATCTCACCGTAAGTGTGTATCAATTAGTTGAAGAGTTCCTGATCTCCCCACTTGAACATTTAACACGGCAGAGTGGGAAGCAGATGGCTGGCTCCCTCTAGTTGCATGTCTTGCTGGTTGTGGTGGGGGGGGGGGGGGGGGGGGGGGGGAGCAGGCGGCTCAGTGGAAGGGCAGCCTATTTGAATGTATCTACCTCAGAGATCAACCTGCTCTATTCTAAAGAACATTTAAATCCATTAGCTCAGGAAGTCCAAAAGTGTTTCACAGCCAATTAACCACTTTATTTGATGAGTACTAATGTTGGATACAAGGCAGCTAATGCGCACACAGCTAATCCCTCGAATAGCAAAGTGACAATGATCTATTCATCTGTTTCGTTGTGTTTTACGAGCGACAAATGTTGGCCAGTGAGAACTGCCCTAATCATCTTCAAAATCATGTGTGGGACCTTTTACATCCACCTGAAAGAGCAGACTGGCTGAGTTTAAACATCTCATCCAAAAGATGGCACTGCAGAATGCCCTCAGTCCTGCAGTGGAGCATCAGCTTGTATGTTCAATTCTCCGCAGTGGAATTTAAACCTGAAACTTTCTGGGTGGAATTTAATGGGGCCCGTCAGAGGGGGAAATGGGATGGGGAGGGGTCTTAATTTTATTTTGGTTCCCTAAAGATCGGTTGAGTTTTTGAAATTAAGTCGGTGGTGTTTCAAATGGTGAAATATTGGAACATCATACTGCTCAGTGACGGAAACCTATTTTCCATGTTTATGCACATCATGAATAATCATTGAAGTCAAAGCTTTTCAAATGAACTCCAATCTTCAAGATCAAGTCAGCGACGTGCAAAAAAAGTGTGCCTTTTGTTTTGTCACAGGTCAAAGGTGACGCCACCAAGCGAGGCTATTCAATCTTTGAAACTGAGGTGAAGCCTTATCTTTCCAACTCAGTAGTATAGGCGCAGGAGGAACAAAGGGTGTTTTGGAGGTCAGAGGCTCCAATGGCACAGCTGGTGGCCTGGTGAAAGTTGTGGGGATTTTGTAAACAAAGAGATCAGAGAGCAAAAGAAGAACCTAAAACATTCATTGGGATTGTTGTGTATTATTCTAAGTTCACCCTTAACTTAGCTCATATATTATCCCCACTCTATCAACTGCCCTAAGATGCAATAGATTGGCGTGACCTACGGTGTGTCAGGCATCATCTGAAGAAGAAAATTGCACTGGCTAATAAGATCCTCGAGAGATGATAGCTGTTTACAGATGAAGTATCCTTCAAAAAGAGGGCCTTCACATTGGTGGCGAGGTGATCACGGGCGAGAACTGCCTGATACCCAAGAGCATTTGGCATTTCAAAAAGACAGCAAGAAAAGACAAGGAGGTGGGGTAGCTCTGTTAACGAAGGGTGAGGTCAGTATAGCCATGGAGAAATGATCTTGGTGCAGACATTGAGATGGAGAATTAGTTTGGGTGGAGATAAGATATGACACGTTAGGAAGTCACTGGTGGAAGTAGTTCATAGGCATCTAACATAGGCAACACAGTAGGACAGAATGTAAATCAAGAAATAAGGGGACGTGTTAGAAAGCTATGACAATAATCTTGTGTAATTTTAATCTTCATGCAGATTGGACAAATTAAATTGGCAAAGGTAGCTTTGCGGATCAGTTCATAGAGTGTACTTGGACAGTTTAATAGAACACTACATTCTGATAATGTATAATAAGACAAGATTGATTAAGGATCTTATTGCAAATGGTTGCATATGCAAGAGTGATCATAAGATGTTAAAATTTTATTCAGTCTGAGGGGAGAAACCTGGGTCAGAAATTTGTTTCTTAAACTTCAACTACATGGGGTTTAAGGTAGGATTGGCTACAGAAGACTGGGACAATAGGTTAAAAAGTAATACAACAGTGAACTATTGGCAGACATTTAAGGAAATATTTCAGAATGTTCAACAAAGATATATTCCATTCCTTCTACAAAAGCGATGCACCATCCGTGGACTAAGGGAAATTAGGAATGATCATAGGTAGCATGGTGGTTAGCATAAATGCTTCACAGCTCCAGAGTCCCAGGTTCGATTCCCGGCTGGGTCACTGTCTGTGCGGAGTCTGCACATCCTCCCCGTGTGTGCGTGGGCTTCCTCGGGTGCTCCGGTTTCCTCCCACAGTCCAAAGATGTGCGGGTTAGGTGGATTGGCAATGCTAAATTGCCCGTAGTGTCCTAAAAAGTAAGGTTAAGGGGGGGGGTTTTGGTTAAGGGTATAGGGTGGATACGTGGGTTTGAGTAGGGTGATCATTGCTCGGCACAACATCGAGGGCCGAAGGGCCTGTTCTGTGCTGTACTGTTCTATGTTCTATGTTCTATGTCAAATTGAAAGAAAAAGGCTTACAATGCTGCAAAGATTAGTGGTAGACCAGAAAATAGGCATATTTTAGAATCCAACAAATTTTTCGAACAGAGGGAGGAAGTAAACTAGCAAGAAGTATAAAAATAGTCAGCAAGAGCTGCACATAAAAAGGAAGAGAATGGCTAAAGAGTGTTGGTCACTTAGAGCATGAGAATGGGATGTCAATAATAGGAAAAAGGCAATGACAGACACTTTGAAAAAGTATTCTGTGTCTTCTACCATGAAGGTAGATAGCCTGCTCCATACAACAATGCCTATCATCTTGGGTGCCATTCGGTCAACGTGAGTCCCCTTGGCTCCCAGCCTTGAGCAACATCCCGCCCTCTCACATAAGGAGGGAGATTGCAACAAGAAAGCCTCTGGAGAAGATTTACATAAACCCAAGCCTGCTGCTACTCATGGACATTACCAAACCACCGGCTGCTCACCTACCATCACGCCAAACTGTATGGCTAAGCCCACCATGCCAAGAAATAATAGCAGAGGCCCTGTGGCAGTAGGAATGGAACCAAACACACATCATCATTAAAACACACTTTCTCATCACGGATCACACAACCCGCCCACCCGGCTTCAACCTGCCACTCCAACATCAGGCACTCCGCAACCATTTCCGCACTGGCCAAGGTCTTTTTGCAGAGAATTGGCACAAGTGGGGCCTTGCGGGGAACCTGGACTGCAGCTGTTGTGCCCCCCCTACCCCCAATCAATAACATCACTGAAGACTGCCCCCCTGACAAAGCTCAGCGGAGGGCTCAGAGCGCTCCATTTAGCCACTGCAGTAGCTATTGCCTGGCTTAGTAATTATTGCGCAGGCTGACAAAACAGAAGGATACAAAAAGCATCCCAATAATAATAGGAAATAATAGGGAAGAGCCACATGTTTAAGTGCACACAGGCTGCCCCCCTACCCCCCCCCCCCCCCCCCCCCCCCCCCACCATCCTAACTTATAATAGCCACAATAGGCAATGCAGTAATGGCTACAATTAATGTTTATCTCTGTATTTCCTGTATTCTTTATCAGACATTCCAGGCATCTTCTCTACTTTTCTTCCTCCCTGATGTACTTACCAGCTTCTTTTTAAATATATCTTTTGTCATCTGTACATTTAAAGGGAAGCTGGATAATATATCAGGGAGCGAGGACAATAGGGTAAGGGAGAGAGTGAGATTGAATAGAGTGGGAAGAAGCTCATGTGGAACATAAACACTGGCAGGGGCCTGTTGAGGCAAATGACATGTCTCTCTGCTGTAAATTATATGTGATTCCATGTGTTATCTGAAAAGTGATGAGAATTTGTGCAGCTCTGGAGAGGGTAATATCTCCACAAATTGTGCTTAGCTGTTATGAATTGTGAAGTCATCTGGGCCCTATTTTAAATGTACTGCAGTCCCGTGTATCGCTCCCAGGAAACCATTGTTCTGCACATGTCTGGTACAATGCAATGATTCCTTTTTATGTCTTCCTGATGGAGAGATAGGAAAAATCCCTGGGACGTCGACCACAGTTTTCCCTTCATCCTTCGAATAGCTCTGACGGGAGCCGGTGAGACTTCTACGCGTGCATCATTATGCACAACTGAATTAGTGTTCGGTTTAATTTAACATTATACCAGCTTGACTTCTGTCACTTCAGCGCTGTCTTTTCAGCTCAGCTCATGCGGTTTACAATGAAATCTCCAGAAATCTGTAGCAGTCCTTAACACAACACATTCTGAATAACAGAACCACTTCAGATACACTCAAACGTGTGTTGTTTAGTTAGTGCTCCCTAATTAAAAGACGGCCCTTCTAAAGCATCTTATCTATGGTATAACTCTTAATATGCTTCATTCATTGCTCCCAAAGGCAACATTATGGATAAAGGATACTCTAAATGTTGTCAGTGGAGAAAGCAAGTGGGAGTGTACAAGGATATGCCTCACATATCGGGCAGCATGGTAGCACAAGTGGATAGCACTGTAGCTTCACGGCGCCAGGGTCCCAGGTTTGATTCCCCGCTGGGTCACTGTCTGTGCAGAGTCTGCACGTTCTCCCTGTGTCTGCGTGAGTTTCCTCCGGGTGCTCCGGTTTCCCCCCACAGTCCAAAGACATGCAGGTTAGGTAGATTGGCCATGATAAATTGCTGTTAGTGACCAAAAAAGGTAGGAGGGATTATTGAGTAACGGGGATAGGGTGGAAGTGAGGGCTTAAGACTCGATGGGCTGAATGTCCTCCTTCTGCACTGTATATTCTATGTTCTATTTCGTAGAATGATAGAACCATTGAATCCCTACAATGCAGAAGGAGGCCATTTGGGCCATCGAGTCTGCACCAGCCCTTTCAAAGAGCACCCAACCTAGACCTATACCCCAGCCCTATCCCTGTAGCCCCACCTAACCTTTGGGCACTTTGGGACTAGCATGGCCAATCCACCTAACCTGCACATCGTTGGATTGTGGGAGGGAACCGGAGCACCCGAAAGATTCACATGCATGCACGGGGAGAATGTAAAAACTCCACAGTCACCTGAGGTTGGAATCGAACCCAGGTCCGTGGCGCTTTGAGGCAGCTATGCTAACCACTGTGCCACCGTGCCGTCTGACTTTGAACTATTATTACGACTTTAAACTACTGTTAACTTTGAAATGGGCTTGTGCCAAAGAGAAATATATTACAAAGGATGCAGTACATTTGTCAAGGAATTAGCACCTTCCATATATAGAAAGCGAACTCCACTCTTAGACTTCACCCATCAGACATGTGATCACTAACCTAGTCTGGTTCCTGTTCAAGCGACGGCTCGATTCTCAAATTTTCCCAACACGATTCTGAATCTCCTCAGGGCCTTGCTCCCCTGCCCCCTCACACCTACCCCCCTTCTGCTCTCTCTGTGATATCCTCTGTGATATCCTCCAGCCCAACAACCCTCTGAGATTTCTGCGCTTGTCCAACTCTGACCTCTTGAGTACCCCTGGACCACTGGCAGACCTAATATCAGCTGCCTGGATCATAAGCTCTGGAATTCCCTTCCTAAGCTTCTCCTCTTCTCTCACTACCTTTTCATTAAAGACGCACCTTGCAACCTAACTCTTTGTCCACATTTTAAGGCATCTACCCGAATTTAGTCTTATATCGCCCAGTCTCACATTTTGGCACCGTAACACTCCTGTGGGATAGTTTATTACATTCAAGACACCACAGAAATACAATTGCTGTTATTGTTCTTATTGCACTCAGCTGCAAGAACTGCTGCATAGTTACATTACCACCACTGACCACCTGTAGGCTCCATCCCACCTGCTTTCACTGCTCCACAGTTTTGCCAAGCTTCAGCTGGTCAGATGGGCTTCTTTGTATTGTGGTTTGGTGAGTATTTCTTCTCCCTTCTGGAGTGAAAGAAGAAGATGGTGTGACCCTGAACCTCCTGCTCTTGAACCTCCTGAATCTCCTGAACCTTAGAAGAACCTTCTAACTTCCTGACCCTACCCCTCACCCCAAAATTCTGCTGCTGACTTTCTGCCTTCAGATATCCAAGAACCGCTCTTAGCAAGGCCTGGCAGTAGTAGAAGAATGACTCTATACCAGTGACGAGGTGGTGCTGTCACTTGATCTGGTGCGCGTAGCCACCATTGCAAACACGGGCACAGCAGGAACTTCAAAGTCTGCTATAGAGTTGGGAACAGCCCATGGGGAGTCACTGGGTACAAGTGAACTGGAACCAGGCCAGGAGGAAAAGGTGATTTGTGCGGCAACCGACCTAAGGGGTGAGCTTCTGTTGCAGAGCACTCGTGTAAGGACTTCTTTGGTGACTGGAAAATTTTAGGAAAATTTAATTATAAATGTATTGGGCAGTTCAAGGTTTAAATGCTTGGGGTTAGAGTGTGATTGACTGTTGTCTTAAAAAAAGGATTCTGACTTGCAGGTCCTGGAGCCAAACGGTGAAATTGAGCAAGAGGAATACACTTGTCAGTCTGGGCTAATGCACTGTGGTTTGAGTGGGGACAGTCTCTGGGGAATTAATGTGCTTTCAGTCCCTGGAAAGTTAATTTATTTTTTCAGCTTGGGCAGATAATGCCAGTGCTGGGTGGAGCTAAAAGAGAGAGAGAGAAATCTTTTGAAGTGGTCTGACCTGGCAACCACAGAGTCCACAAGGAAAGGCACTTTTCTTTCCCAGTGGAATAGATTTAATAAGAGTAATAATATTTTAAAGCAGAGCAGTCTTGTCTGAAGGTAAGGAAGAGGCTGAAACAACCCAGGTGAAGCAGCAATTTAAAGATATTCAGCCAGAGTCTGAAGGGTTGTAACATGAGCCAAAATCTGTTCTGAAAAGCAAGTAGTACTCTACGCCCTGTTGATTTTAAGCTGGGTTGAGAGCAGTATGTTTCTTTTCTTGTTGTTTAATGGGGAATTGACCATAAGACCATAAGACCATAAGACATAGGAGTGGAAGTAAGGCCATTCGGCCCATCGAGTCCACTCCGCCATTCAATCATGGCTGATGGGCATTTCAACTCCACCTACCAGCATTCTCCCCGTAGCCCTTAATTCCTCGCGACATCAAGAATTTATCTATCTCTGCCTTGAAGCCATTTAGCGTCCCGGCCTCCACTGCACTCCGCGGCAATGAATTCCACAGGCCCACCACTCTCTGGCTGAAGAAATGTCTCCGCATTTCTGTTCTGAATTTACCCCCTCTAATTCTAAGGCTGTGCCCACGGGTCCTCGTCTCCTCGCCTAACGGAAACAGTTTCTTTGCGTCCACCCTTTCTAAGCCATGTATTATCTTGTAAGTTTCTATTAGATCTCCCCTTAACCTTCTAAACTCCAATGAATACAATCCCAGGATCCTCAGCCGTTCATCATATGTTAGACCCGCCATTCCAGGGATCATCCGTGTGAATCTCCGCTGGACACGCTCCAGTGCCAGTATGTCCTTCCTGAGATGTGGGGCCCAAAACTGGACACAGTACTCCAAATGGGGCCTAACCAGAGCCTTATAAAGGCTCAGTAGCACATCGCTGCTTTTATATTCCAACCCTCTTGAGATAAATGACAACATTGCATTCGCTTTCTTAATCACAGATTCAACCTGCATGTTTACCTTTAGGGAATCCTCGACTAGCACTCCCAGATCCCTTTGTACTTTGGCATTATGAATTTTCTCACCGTTTAGAAAGTAGTCTATGCTTGGATTCTTTTTTCCAAAGTGCAAGACCTCACATTTTCTCATGTTGAATTGCATCAGCCATTTCCTGCACCACTCTCCCAAACTGTCTAGATCCTTCTGCAGCCTCCCCACTTCCTCAGCACTACCTGCCTGACCACCTAACTTTGTATCATCGGCAAACTTCGCTATAATGCCCCCAGTCCCTTCATCCAGATCATTAATATATATGGTGAACAGCTGTGGCCCCAACACTGAACCCTGTGGGACACCGCTGGTCACCGGCTGCCATTCCGAAAAAGAATTGAGTAGTAGTATTAAGGGGTAATTGTCAGCTGTTCGTTTCAGGTGTAAAATTGGAGAGTTTAATAATGTATTTATAATAAAGTTTTGTTTTAAAAATATCAAAACCCAGTTTTTCACGCAATCACCCCTGGTGTGGATCATTATTTCTGTTCAGTGTTCTAAATAAACCAAAATATTAGGGTTTCAGCCTCTATCCTAGCCACTGCTGGGGTCTAGCCTGGGATCATAATACTTCATGGAGCATCCTACAGGAGAAAATTGATTAATGTAAAGATACATAGTGTATTGGCAGGACAGTCACAGAGCCTCCTATCACTGAGAAACATAGATGAGTCAGACTCCAATGCGGAGCAGCGCTTCATGCAGACACTTAGAATTATAGAATTATAGAATTTACAGTGCAGAAGTAGGCCATTCAGCCCATCGAGTCTGCACCGCCTCTTGGAAAGAGCACCCTATCCAAGGCCAACAACTCCACCCTATCCCCACAACCCAGCAACCCCACCCAACACTAAGGGAAATTTTGGACACTAAGGGAAATTTAGCATGGCCAATCCACCTAACCTGCACATCTTTGGACTGTGGGAGGAAACTGGAGCACCCGGAGGAAACCCATGCACACACGGGGAGGATGTGCAGACTCTGCACAGACAGTGACCCAAGCCGGAATCGAACCTGGGACCCTGGAGCTGTGAAGCGATTGTGCTATCCACAATGCTACCGTGCTGCCCATTGATTGATTGGTAATTTTATTTTATTGTCACCTGCACCGAAGTACAGCGAGAGGTATGTTTCTGTGGCCAAGTAAACATCCACAGTATGTACGCGTTAAACAAAAAAGAATGGTAGATAGTTCCAGTGAATTCAAAAAAGTACACAGTACATCGACAAATAAGTAATTAGTTACAGCACGGACCAAGTGGGAAACAAAGCAAATACGTCATGAGCAAGGGCAGCATAGGGCGTCGTGAATAGTGTTCTTACAGGGAACAGATCAGTCTGAGGGAGAGTCGTTGAGGAATCTAGTAGCTGTGGGGAAGAAGCTGTTCCTAAGTCTGGACGAACAGGTTTTCATACTTCTTCCTGATGGAAAGCCTGGATACGAGGGGTCTCTGACAATGCTGCCTGCCTTCGTGAGGCAGCGGGAGGTGTAGACAGAATCAATGGGAAGGTGGCAAGCTTGTATGATGCATTGGGCTGGGCTTACCACACTCTGCAGTTTCTTGCGATCTTGGACCGAGCACTTGCCATATCAAGCTGTGATGCAGCCGGATAGGATGCTCTATGTGGCATATCTGTAGAAGTTTGTGAAAGTTGGTGCAATCATGCCAAATTTCTTTAGCTTCCGCAGGAAGTAGAGACGTTATTGAGCTTTCTTGACTGTTGCATCAACGTAAGTGGACGAGGACAGACTGTTGGTGATGGTGACCCCCAGGAACTTAAAGCTATCGACCATTTCCAATTCAGAGCCATTGATGTAGATGGGGGGGGGGGGGGGGGGGGGGGGGGTCATACTATGCTTCCTGACGTCGATGATCAGTTATTTGGTTTTGCTGACATTTAGAGAGCGGTTGTTTTCAGTTCACCATGCAGCCAAGAGGTCTACCTCTCTTCTCAGAGCCTATTCATCCCAACATGAAAGTGGTGGCCAACTCATTAACTATGATGGAGCATTTCCTGCCCACTGTCTCATCTTCCACACTACATAGGCACAAACCACCCACCCCCCATCTCAGTGCTGCAGTGGAAGATCAGGCGGAGACCCTGAAAGACAAGCTCATTAGCCTGGAATGTTCGATTGTTGCAATCTGAACTCCAACAGATCTGTGGAGTCGCATAGTTGCTGCCTCAGGAAGGTGAGGGTGTCTCTGTGGAACACAGACCTGCTATCCTCTCTCAGGGTGACAGCATTCACGTGTTCACCAGTGCTGCCCCATTCATGCATTTCCTGTTGTCTGTGAGTCAGTGGCCCCAACTGCTGCCATCCATGCAGCAGTGGAGCAAACCAAAGCCAAGCACGTGATGCTCAATGGTTCGATTGTTCTGTGTTGATTATGTGAGTTTCTTTGCTATTAATGCTCACTGAACTCAATTAGATTAGCCTGGACAAGGGCATGGAGAGAACTAACCCAGTTGCTTCTAGTTACTGGAAGCTTAAACCTGCAGGCATGGAGCAGACATTTTAAAGCATTAGATAATTCTCTTGGAAATAATGTTCCTCTGCATATATGCACTGGTGTATCATCTCTGTATAAAGCTGAGGCCTATGAAATGTTTAACAGGGTGCTCCATGCCCAGAGCTGCTTGAGGTTTTCTGGTGAGCACTCTCCCCAACTAAATGCCTTCCAGCAGCCACGCTGCAGCGATTAGGAAAGGCAAATGGATAAAAATATTCAAGCAATGCCCAACAGTTAATTTCCATTTGTATCATTAGATATGTTGTTGAATAAGAATGTTATGGGGAGGTTTGTGCGATGGCTTTTACTGTTTGATGTTGTTTCAGGGTAAGTTTTGATGAGGTTCCTCAGATGGATGTGACACTGGAGAATTCTGACTCTGGTTTGGATTGTCTCAGCGAAAGCAGAGACACACAGCATGCTCTCTGACAGACCTTGCATTTTCACAAGGCCCTGGATACCTCATCCTTACCTCCTCCTTCTTGACTTGCTCCTCCTGCTCCTGAGATTGCTTTGTGATTCCTGGACGTAATGGCTGAGTCTTCACAATGAAAAATCTGAGGAGGAAACATAAGCTTGCAGATCCACTCTGGACTGTACTGAATGGTCAAGACAGCAGATACATTGTTTGAGTAGTGTTCCGGGTGGCCCACATGGGTGAGAGCTCCAAAGACTCATGACCCTCTGAGAGAGAAACCTCTCATCTCTCTGATGCACGATCAATTGTGCAAAGATTAAGATTGGATACAACTGTGGCTTTATTGCAGTAAGATGTGTGGCCTCTCACAGCAGCTGGCGAAATGGCTGCTGAATAGAGGACATGCTCCTCCTACTGGGCGGAGCCAGCAGGCAGGGGCTACCGGCGAACGTGTACTACAGGTCCTACCTTGCATCACCTAATACAGGTGTAACAGTGGTTTACCACATTCACCCCCCGTTAAAAATGAGTCCGGCGGGGGTGGTGGAGAACTATATACAGTAGTGAATTTATGTACAGTGTTTTATCAGGGAAAAAAAAAATGTCCTTTCAAACTCCGGTGTCAGTTAGAGATTCAACCGGTCTGGTGCCTTGACGTTCCGCTGGCAGCGACATAGCGGTAGCGGCGATGTCAATGCTGGCGATCTCGATGCTGGCCTGATGTTGGATGACTCCGGGTGTGTGCCGAAATCTTCTTCATCCTCTGGCATGGGCAGGGGAAGGAGGGATGGTCCTGGTGGAGTTAATGTTGGGAGCGCCGGGGGAGAGGAGAGTGGCGCAGAGCCAGAGAAGTGTGTATGGGTGGAACCTGCTGGTGCCAGGTCCCTGAGGGAGACAGTATCTTGGCGGCCGTCGGTGTACGCCACATAGGCATACTGGGGGTTGGCATGGAGCAAGTGCACCCCATCCACCAATGGGTCCGCCTTGTGGAGTCGGATGTGCCTACGGAGCAGGACCAGTCCTGGAGCTGCGAGCCAAGTGGGGAGCGACACCCCGGATGTGGACTTACTGGGGAAGCAAAAAGATGTTCATGGGGTGTGTTATTCGTACCGGTTCACTGTAGTGACCGGATGGAGTGTAGTGCATCAGGGAGGACCTCCTGCCAGCGAGAGGCTGGGAGGTTCCTGGACCATAGGGTCAGCTGGACAGCCCTCCATACCGTCCCGTTCTCCCTCTCTACCTGCCCGTTTCCCCGGGGATTATAGCTGGTTGTCCTGCTGGAGGTGATACCCCTGCTGAGCAGGAACTGACGCAGCTCATCACTCATGAATGAGGATCCCCTGTCACTGTGGATGTAGGCGGGGAAACCGAACAGAGCGAAGATTATGTTTAGGGCTTTGATGACGGTGGCAGACGTCATATTGGGGCATAGGATGGCGAAGGGGAATCTGGAGTACTCATCAACCACACTGAGAATATAAGTGTTTCGGTCGGTGGAGGGGAGGGGCCCTTTGAAATCCACGCTGAGGTGTTCAAAGGGGCGGGGGGCCTTCACCAGGTGCGCACGGTCCGGCTGGTAGAAGTGCGGCTTGCACTCCGCACAGACCTGGCAGTCCCTGGTGACTGTCCGTACTTCCTCGACGGAGTAGGGCAGATTGCGAGCCTTGACAAGATAGTAGAATCGTGTGACCCCCGGGTGACAAAGGCTGTCGTGTAGGGCCCGGAATAGGTCTACTTGTGCACTGGCACATGTACCTCAGGATAGGGTGTCTGGGGGCTCGTTGCGTTTGCTGGGGCGATACAAAATCTCGTAATTATAGATGGAGAGCTCGATTCTCCACCGCAAGATTATATCATTTTTGATCTTGCACCGTTGCGTGTTGCTAAACATGAAGGCTACCGACCGTTGGTCAGCGAAGAGAGTGAATCTCCTGCCGGCCAGGTAATGCCTCCAATGCCACACAGCTTCAACGATAGCTTGGGCCTCTTTTTCAACGGACGTGCCGATTTTCTGAGGCATGAAGGGTGCGGGAAAAGAATGCCACGGGTCTGCCTGCCTGATTGAGGGTGGCGGCAAGTGCGACGTCTGATGCGTCACTTTCTACTTGGAAGGGCAGTGTCTCGTCTACTGCGTGCATCCCAGCCTTGGCTATATCAGCTCTGATACGGGCAAAGTCCTGTTGTGCCTCAGCCGTAAGGGGAAAGTGGATGGACTGAATGAGTGGGTGGGCCTTGTCCGCATAGTTTGGGACCCACTGGGCGTAGTAGGAGAAGAACCCCAGGCAGCATTTGAGGGCCTTGGGGAAGGGAAGCTCCATGAGGGGGCGCATGCGGTCGGGATCGGGCCCCAGAACTCCGTTCTGGACCACATAGCCAAGGATGGCTAAGAGGGTTGTGCTGAACATGCACTTCTCCTTGTTGTAGGTGAGGTTGAGGAGAATGGCGGTGTGGAGAAATTTGGCAAGGTTGGCATTGTGGTCCTGCTGATCGTGGCTGCAGATGGTGACGTTGTCTAGGTACGGGAAGGTGGCCCGTAAACCATACCGGTTGACCATTCGGTCCATCTCCCTTTGGAAGACCGAGACCCCGTTAGTGACGCCGAAGGGAACCCTGAGGAAGTGATAGAGCAGACCATCCCCCTCGAAAGCAGTGTATGGATGGTCCGATTTACAAATGGGGAGCTGGTGGTAGGAGGATTTGAGGTCTATTGTTGAGAAGACCCGCTACTGCGCAGTCTGATTGACCATATGGGTCAATCGATGGGTACGCATCGAGCTGCGTGTACTGATTGATGATCTGGCTGTAGTCCATGACCATTCTGTGTTTCTCCCCAGTTTTAACGCCTACCACTTGGGCTCTCCAGAGGCTGTTGCTGACCTCGATGATGCCTTCCCGAAGCAACCGCTGGACCTCGGACCTGATGAAGGTCTTGTCCTGGGTGCTGTACCGTCTGCTCCTGGTGGCAACGGGTTTGCAATCCGGAGTTAGATTGGCAAAGAGGGAGGTTGGGTCGACCTTTAGGGTCGCGAGGCCACACACAGCGAGGGGTTGTAGGGGCCCGCCGAATTTGAGGGTAAGGCTCTGGAGATTACACTAGAAGTTCAGGCCTAGTAGTAGTGCAGCGCAGAGATTAGGAAGGACGTAGAGGCGGAACCTGCTGAATTCTACACCCTGGACCGTGAGAGTGACCGTGCAGAACCCCGGAATCGCGACAGAGTGGGATCCGAAGGCCAGAGAGATTCTTTGATTGGCGGTGTGGACTGTGAGGGACCAGCGCCTTACCGTATCCAGGTGCATGAAGCTTTCAGTGCTCCCGGAGTCCAGCAGGCAAGAGGTCACGTGATCATTGATTCTCACACTGGTCGTAGCGGTGGCGAGGTTGTGCGGACGAGACTGGTCGATCGTCACTGAGGCTAGCTGTGGTCAGTCATCGCTGGCGTCAGAAGATGGAGTGCGTGGGGGGCCCAGGTCGTGGAATGCTGGTGGCATCCATGCCCCATGGGGAAGACAGGATGGCGGCGCCTGAAGATACTGTGGGGGGAAAAATGGCGACGCCCATGGGCCGCACATTGCGGGAGCTGGACAAGATGGCGGCGCCCATGGGCCACATGTTGCGGGGGCTGGACAAGATGGCGGCACCCATGGGCCGCACATGGACTAAGGGGAGGAAGATGGCAGCGCCCACTGGCCGCCCGCGGCCCCGGGAGGTGAAGGTGGTGGCACCCACTGGCCGTGCGTGGCCCCGGGATGTGAAGATGGCAGCGCCCACTGGCTGCGTGTGGTCCGGGGAGGTGAAGATGGCGGCATCCACAGGCCGCGCGTGGTCCGGGATGAAGATGGCAGTGCCCATTGTGTGTAGGTCGGGGGGAGGGGGCGATAGCATCGACTGCGCGTTTCTGGCATACCACGGCGAAGTGCCCCTTTTTGCCGTAAGCCATGCAACTGGCAGTGTGGGCCAGGCAGTGTTGGCTGGGGTGCTTCGACTGGCCACAGAAGTAACATTGGGGACCCCAGGGGTGCGCGGGTTGGCGTGTGGCGCAGTCCTGGCTGGGTGAAGCCCCGGCTGGGGCGGCCGTCTTTGGTGTCCACGAGGGATAGGAGGGGTGGGCCGCACGGCCGGAGGGGTAGGCCTGAGCATTACGTGAGGCGACCGTCATGGAGAGTGCTAGCCTTTTAGTCTCAGCTAGGTCAAGCGTGGCCCCTTCTAGCAGTCTTTGGCGTATGAGGTCCGACCCAATCCCCGTTACAAACGCATCCCTCATAAGAAGGTTGGAATGTTCGGTGGCCGTTATGGCCTGACAGTCACAGTCCCAGACGAGTGGGATTAGGGCCCGTCAGAAGTCTTCTATGGGCTCATTTGATGGAATTGATAGCAAGTGGCGAGTACGTGCCTGGCGAAGAGTCTGTTCATTTTCTGTGCATAGTTTTCTTTGAGGAGCGCCATGGCGTCTGCATAATTCGGGCGTCCTGGATCAGCGGAAACACGTTGGAGTTCAACCTTGAGTACAGGATCTGTATCTACTGAGCCTCCGTCGGAGGGATGGTCGCTGAGTTGATCTCAGCATCGAAGCAGGCTAGCCAGTGATTAAATTCCTTTTTGGCGTCGCTTGATTGCAGATCCAGCTGCAGGCGATGTGGTTTGATTCGGAGGTCCATCTTGTAGAAAATCTTACTGCAATAAATTGATGCACGATCAATTGTACAAAGACTAAGCTTGGATACAACTGTGGCTTTAGTGCAGTAAGATGTGTGGCCTCCCACAGCAGCTGGTAAAATGGCAGCTGAATAGAGGTCACGCTCCTCCTACTGGGCGGAGCCAGCAGGCAGGGGCTACCTGAAAACCTGTGGTACAGGTCCTACCTTACATCACCTAATATAGGTGTAACAGTGGTTTACCACACTCTCTCTCTCTCTTAAATGGACGATGCTTTTTTTTAAAAAACTGTGTTCCCTAGTTCCAATCTCTCCCACGAGGGGAAACATCCTCTCAGCATCCACCCTGTCAGGTCTCCCTCAGGATCTTATGTGTTTCAATAAAACCACCTGTCAATCTTTTGAACTTGAATGGATGTAGGTCCAACCTGTCCAACATTTCCTCATTAAATAACCGCTTCATCCCAGGAAATAGTCGAATGAATATTCTCTGAAATGCTTCCAATGCTTTCTTTCTTAAGTATGGAGGCCAAAACTATACACAGTACTCGAGATGGAGTCCACCAGTGACTGAGGGGAGCTCAGTGAATAGGCCCAGTAATAACAAAAGGAATAAAACTGGAGATGTTAAGATTCAAAACAGAGGTAAAAAAACCAACATAAGTGTACTTTACCTGAATGCTCGTAGTATTCGGAATAAAGTAAATGACTATGATTTAGTGGCCATTACTGAAACATGGTTAAAGGATGGTCACGACTGGGAGTTAAATATCCGAGGGTATCAAACTATTCGGAAGGACAGAGTGGACGGTAAGGGAGGTGGTGTTGCTCTGTTATTTAAGGATGACATCCGGGCAATAGTAAGGGATTACATCGGTGCTATGGAGGATAAGGTTGAATCCATTTGGGTGGAAATCAGGAATATTAAGGTGAAAAAGTCACTGATAGGAGTAGTCTATCGGCCACCAAATAGTAACGATATGGTGGGGCAGGCAATAAACAAAGAAATAACTGATGCATGTAGAAATGGTACAGCAGTTATCATGGGGGATTTTAATCTACATGTCGATTGGTTTAACCAGGTCGGTCAAGGCAACCTTGAGGAGGAGTTTATAGAATGTATCCGCGATAGTTTCCTAGAACAGTATGTAATGGAACCTACGAGGGAACAAGCGGTCCTAGATCTTGTCCTGTGTAATGAGACAGGATTGATTCATGATCTCATAGTTAGGGATCCTCTCGGAAGGAGCGATCACAATATGGTGGAATTTAAAATACAGATGGAGGGTGAGAAAGTAAAATCAAATACTAGTGTTTTGTGTTTAAACAAAGGAGATTACAAGGGGATGAGAAAAGAACCAGCTAAGGTAGACTGGGAGCTAAGACTTTATGGTGGAACAGTTGAGGAACAGTGGAGAACCTTCCAAGCGATTTTTCACAGTGCTCAGCAAAGGTTTATACCAACAAAAAGGAAGGACGGAAGAAAGAGGGAAAATCGACCGTGGATATCTACGGAAATAAGGGAGAGTATCAAATTGAAGGAAAAAGCATATAAAGTGGCAAAGATTGCTGGGAGATTAGAGGACTGGGAAATCTTTAGGGGGCAACAGAAAGCTACTAAAAAAGCTATAAAGAAGAGTAAGATAGAGTATGAGAGTAAACTTTCTCAGAATATAAAAACAGACAGTAAAAGTTTTTACAAATATATAAGACAAAAAAGAGTGGCTAAGGTAAATATTGGTCCTTTAGAGGATGAGAAGGGAGTTTTAATAATGGGAAATGAGGAAATGGCTGAGGAACTGAACAGGTTTTTTGGGTCGGTCTTCACAGTGGAAGACACAAATAACATGCCAGCGACTGATAGAAATGAGGCTATGACAGGTGAGGACCTTGAGAGGATTGTTATCACTAAGGAGGGAGTGATGGGCAAGCTAATGGGGCTAAAGGTAGACAAGTCTCCTTGCCCTGATGGAATGCATCCCAGAGTGCTAAAAGAAATGGCTAGGGAAATTGCAGATGCACTAGTGATAATTTACCGAAATTCACTAGACTCTGGGGTGGTCCCGGTGGATTGGAAATTAGCAAACGTGACGCCACTGTTTAAAAAAGGAGGTAGGCAGAAAGCAGGAAATTATAGGCCAATGAGCTTAACTTCGGTAGTAGGGAAGATGCTGGAATCTATCATCAAGGAAGAAATTGCGAGGCATCTGGATAGAAATTGTCCCATTGGGCAGACGCAGCATGGGTTCGTAAAGGGCAGGTCATGCCTAACTAATTTAGTGGAATTTTTTGAGGACATTACCAGTGCAGTAGATAATGGGGAGCCGATGGATGTGGTATATCTGGATTTCCAGAAAGCCTTTGACAAGGTGCCACACAAAAGGTTGCTGCATAAGATAAAGATGCATGGCATTAAGGGTAAAGTAGTAGCATGGATAGAGGATTGGTTAATTAATAGAAAGCAAAGAGTTGGGATAAATAGGTGTTTCTCTGGTTGGCAATCAGTAGCTAGTGGTGTCCCTCAGCGATCCGTGTTGGACCCACAATTGTTCACAATTTACATAGATGATTTGGAGTTGGGGACCAAGTGCAATGTGTCCAAGTTTGCGGATGACACTAAGATGAGTGGTAAAGCGAAAAGTGCAGAGGATACTGGAAGTCTGCAGAGGGATTTGGATAGGTTAAGTGAATGGGCTAGGGTCTGGCAGATGGAATACAATGTTGACAAATGTGAGGTTATCCATTTTGGTAGGAATAACAGCAAACGGGATTATTATTTAAACGATAAAATATTAAAGTATGCCGCTGTTCAGAGAGACTTGGGTGTGCTAGTGCATGAGTCACAGAAGGTTGGTTTACAAGTGCAACAGGTGATTAAGAAGGCAAATGGAATTTTGTACTTCATTGCTAGAGGGATGGAGTTTAAGACTAGGGAGGTTATGTTGCAATTGTATACTGTGTTAGTGCGGCCACACCTGGAGTATTGTGTTCAGTTTTGGTCTCCTTACTTGAGAAAGGACGTACTGGCGCTGGAGGATGTGCAGAGGAGATTCACTAGGTTAATCCCAGAGCTGAAGGGGTTGGATTATGAGGAGAGGTTGAGTAGACTGGGACTGTACTCATTGGGATTTAGAAGGATGAGGGGGGATCTTATAGAAACATTTAAAATTATGAAGGGAATAGATAGGATAGGTGTGGGCAGGTTGTTTCCACTGGCGGGTGAAAGCAGAACTAGGGGACATAGCCTCAAAATAAGGGGAAGTAGATTTAGGACTGAGTTTAGGAGGAACTTCTTCACCCAAAGGGTTGTGAATCTATGGAATTCCTTGCCCAGTGAAGCAGTTGAGGCTCCTTCATTACATGTTTTTAAGGTAAAGATAGATAGTTTTTTGAAGAATAAAGGGATTAAGGGTTATGGTGTTCGGGCCGGAAAGTGGAGCTGAGTCCACAAAAGATCAGCCATGATCTAATTGAATGGCGGAGCAGGCTCGAAGGGCCAGATGGCCTACTCCTGCTCCTAGTTCTTATGTTCTTATGTTCTTATGTTCTTATTACCATGTACAATGGTAGCTAAACATCCCGACTTTTATGTTCCATTCCCTACGCAATAATCGACAACATTACCTTTGTCTTTCTCATCACTTACTTGGCCAGCATTCTATCCTTGGTGATTTACATACCACAGCACCTAGATCACTCCGTGTCTCAGAGATTTGCAATCTTTAGATTATATGATGCGTTTCTGTTTTTTCAGTTATTTCAGGAAAGTTGGGTTTAACCAACTTGATTGTATTTTACGATGAGAAATGAGAGGCAGCAGAGAGCAATCTTTTTCAGACTGGAGGAAGGTTTACAGTGGAGTTTGTCAAGATTTAGTTTGGGGACCACTATCATTCTTGATGTGAATCAATGACCTAAATTAATTGATTTATTGATTGATTTGATTTATTGTCACATGTACCGTAGAACAGTGAAAAGTATTTTTCCGCGGCCAAGGGAACATACACAGTGTGTACATAGTAGACAAAAGAATAATCAACAGAGAACATTGACAAGTGGGACATCGACAAACAGTGATTGGTTACAGTGCGGAACAAGGAGCCGAACAAAGCAAATACATGAGCAAGAGCAGCATAGGGTGTCGTGAATAGTGTTCTTCATAGAATTTACAGTGCAGAAGGAGGCCATTCAGCCCATCGAGTCTGCACTGGCTCTTGGAAAGAACACCCTACCCATGCCCACACCGCCACCCTATCCCCATAACCCAGTAGCCCCGCCAATACTAAGGGCCATGATGTGGAGATGCCGGCGTTGGACTGGGGTGAGCACAGTAAGAAGTCTTACAACACCAGGTTAAAGTCCAACAGGTTTGTTTCAAACACGAGCTTTCGGAGCACGGCTCCTTCTTCAATTGAAGAAGGAGCCGTGCTCCGAAAGCTCGTGTTTGAAACAAACCTGTTGGACTTTAACCTGGTGTTGTAAGACTTCTTACTATACTAAGGGCAATCTTGGACACTGAGGGTAATTTATCATGGCCAATCCACCTAACCGACACATCTTTGGACTGTGGGAGGAAACCGGAGGAAACCCATACGCACACGGGGAGAACGTGCAGACTCCGCACAGAAAGTAACCCAAGCCAGGAATCGAACCTGGGACCCTGGAGCTGTGAATCAATTGTGCTAACTACTATGCTACCGCTCTGCAGAGACATGGGGGTATAAGGCATAATTTCCAAACCTCTGGAAGTATTGTGTACTGTGAGGAGAGTGGTAGACTTCACAAAGACATAGACAGGCTGGTGCAATGGGCTGACAAGTAGCAGATTCAGTTTAACACAGAGAAGTGTGAAGTAATATATTTTGATGGAAAGAACAAAGAGAATCATTTTAATATAAAGAGCTTAATTCTAAAGGGGGACAGGAACAGAAGGACCTGGGAGTGTGTATGTTCACAAATCATTGAATCTGTCAGGGCAAGTTGAGAGAGTGCATTTAAAAAAAATAAATTTAGAGTACCCAATTATTTTTTTCAATTAAGGGGCAATTTAGCGTGGCCAATTCACCTACCTTGCACATCTTTGGGTTGTGGGGTTGAAACCCACGCAAACACGAGGAGAATGTGCAAACTCCACACAGACAGTGACCCAGAGCCGGGATTAAACCTGGGACCTCGGCGCCATGAGGCAGTAGTGCTAACCACTGCACCACCGTGCTGAGTAGTTGAGAGAGTGAGTTAATAAGGCAAATGGGATCCTGTGTTTTAAAAATAAGAGGCATAGAGTACAATGGCAAGGAAGTGACAATGAACCTTTATAAAATACTGATTTGGCCTCCGCTGCAGCATTGTGTCTGATTCTGGAATCTATACTTTCGGAAGGATGTGGTGGCTTGAGAGACAGCAGGAATTACCTACATGAATCATTCCACGATTGAAAGACTTAACTTCCATGAATAGATTGGAGAAGCTGATTTTGTTCAGCACAGTGAAGAGGAATATAAATGGAATTGTATGAAACACTGGTGCGGCCACAACTAGAGTATTGTGTGCAGCTCCAGTGACTACATATTCTGGAGAGAGTGCAGAGGAGATTTACAAGAATGTTGCCAGGGCTGGAGAATTGTAGCTATGAGGAGATATTGGAGAGGTCAGGGTTTGTCTTCCTTGGAACAGAGAGAGCTGCGGTGTGACATAATAGAGATGTACAAAATTGTGAGGGGTAGAGATGGAGTAGACAGGAGGAACCTGTTTCCCTTGGCAGATAAATAAAATAACAGGGGTTATAGATTCAAGCTACATGGTAGAAGGATCACAGGGGACATGAGGAAAAACATTTGTACGCAGACATTGGTGGATGTCTCGAATTCACTGCCTGAGTTCCAAACTTCACTGCTTAAATGCTTTTAAAAATTACCTGTATCGGCCCCTTAAGTGCTGTAAACTGCAGGGCTATGGACCATTTGCAGGAAGATTGGTTTGAAAGGGACCTGACTGTCTTTGGGTTGGCATGGACAAGATGGGATGAGTGGCCCTTTCTGTGCTGTATGGTTAATAATTTCATGGTTCTGAGATTAAATAGAGGTGTTCAAAGTCATCAGGAGTCTACAGATCAGGTAGAGAGAAATTGTGACTGGTGGCACAAGGGTCCAGAATGAGAATTCACACGATTGGTAAAAGAAGCAATGGTGACTTGACAAAAAGCATTGTTATGCAACAAGTGGTTTAGGTCTGGAATATGCTGACTTAGTGTGTGGTGGAGGCTGGGTCATTGCTTCCAGAGGAACTGGAAATGGACCTAAATGCGTGAGATGTGAGAAGGTGAATTTGGAAGGAATGTACCATTACAGAAAAGGAGGCCACCATTCACCATATGTCATTTGTTCAGATGAAGGAACTGACTGGTATCAGCAACCTTTCTCTCTCTTTTCAATGCTGACTAGTATTCATAATATGTGTGTTTGTAACAATTTATTTTAATTTACACTTCAGTGTGAGTAATTGCTTCCAATGAGGTGGAAAACAGATGTAGCACAACAATTTTCTTGTAACCTTATGACTCAGGCACATACTTGAATACAAACTGATGAGCAGACTCACTCACATTCATGCAGATTCACCTACAAACACTCAATCGCTCACATACACACACTTACATGAGGACACTTCAGAAATACTCAGTCACTGGAAGTGTGTTGTTTTATCAGCTTATTTCAGCAATTAATTTTTAAAAAGCTTTTTGCAATGAAAGTATGATTGCAGATTAGAGAACATCAAAGCCAGTGAAAGATTTTTGGAAGTTTGCTCTGTGGAACTAGTTCTAAAATAAGTCATGTTGTACATTTCAAGTTAATTAGAAGATAAAAGGGAGCATTTTAATGTCAGGCAAATAAACATGAAAGGGGGAAGTGAAAGGTATCGGATGGTCAAACAAAAAGTAACTTCAGCGCAAACCAATTCCCTTCACAGTGCGCGCTGAGCATGTGAAAAATCCACACTCCTCTGACAGAGAAAGACATTTCAAAAGCTCTGCCTCTTTTTTCTCTTGGACGTGACGATGGAAAGCATTTTAACAAATCATGCAACTATTGTGCCGCCTTTCCTATCAGGCTGTATTTAGGCTTCATGCTTTGTGGGATGACTTTCTTCAACTGAATGGATGAAAGGTTGTTGGAGCAAAATGGGGGAAATGACCTAACTTTTTCACAGAATGTCCGGATGGGTGAAGCTCTGAATCAGGTACGCTATCTCACACAGTACCCAGTGTCAGGAATAATGGCAGGTCTTGGAATGGAACTGGTTATGCTAGACTAGGATGAGTCACCCTCCTCAGGGGAACTGATATAGAAAAGGCTGGAATTACTCAGTAGGTGGCATGGTATAAAAACATCGAAAATAGTAGCAGTAGGAGGCCATTCGGCCCCTTGAGCCTGCTCCAGCAATCATTATAAACATGGCTCATTATCCAACTCAATAGCCTGTTTCCACCTTCCTCCAATACCATTTGATCCCTTTCACTCCAAGACCTATATCTAACTCCTTATTGAAAACATACATGGCGGGATTCTCCGTCCCGATAGCCATGTTTTTTTGTGCAGTGTGCCCCCTTGACAGTGGGATTCCCTTTCCCATAACCGGCCAATGGAGTTTCCCATTGTGGCCACCGGCCATTGGGAAACCCGTGGGTGTTGGAAAAGCGGAGGATCCTGCCGACGGAGAATCCCGCAGACAATGGTTTTGCCATAACTACTTTCTGTGGTAACTATTTTACAAGCTCACCACTCTCTTGGTGAACAGATTTCGTCTCCTCTCAATTCTAAATGGTCTACCCTGTATCCTTAGACTGTGATCCTGGTTCTGAACACCTCCTCCCCCCACCATCGGGAATATCCTTCCTGCATCTGCGCGTTGAAATTTTATCCTGCTGAAATTTTAAAGGTTTCTATGTTTCTCTGATCCTTCTGAATTCCAGGGAATGTAATTCTAACTGGTTCAATCGCTCCTCACCTGTCAGTACCATATTTTTAAAAAAATTGTCCTTGGGATGTTGGCATCATCAGCTTGGCCAGAATTTGTTGCCCATCCCTAATTTCTCTGGAACTGAGTGGCTAACAAGGCCATTTCAGTGGGGTGCAGCTAAGAGACAACCACATTGTTGTGGGTCTGGAGTCACATGTAGGCCAGACCTGGTAAGGACATTCATGAACCATTTGTGTTTTTATGACAATTGAGAATGGTCATCATTAGACTTAATTCTATTTTGTTGAATTCGAATTTCACCGTCTGCCCTGGTGGGATTCATACCCGGGACCCCAGAGCATACCCTGGGTCTCTGGATTACTAATCCAGTGACAATACCACTAGGCCACCGCCTCCCCATACATCCCAGGAATCAGCCTGTGAACATTAGGGGCGCGATTCTCTGCACCCCACGCCGGGTGGGAGAATCACGGGAGGGCCGTGCGAATCACGACACGCCACCCTGGCACCCCCCGCGATTCTTCCACACACCCTAAAAATGGCGTGTTGCGTTTCTCGACAGGCCGCTCGGAGAATCGCCGCTCGCCGTTTCTCACAGCGACCGGGAATTCTCCGGCCCGGATGGGCCGAGTGGCCTGCCGAACCCGACCAGTTCACGCCGGCGCCAACCACACCTGGTCGCTGCCGGCGTAAACAGCACGCGACCGGTGAGTGTGGGGCCTGTGGGAGGCGGAGGGAGGATCGAGCACCACGGGCGTTCTCAGCAGATGTCTGGCCCGCGATCAGTGCCCACCGATCGTCGGGCAGGCGTCTCTAAACAACGCACTCTTTTCCCTCCGCCGCCCCGCAAGATCAAGCCGCCATGTCTTGCGGGGCAGCGGAGGGGAAGACGGCAACCGCGCATGCACGGGTTGGAGCTGGCCAACCTGTGCATGCGCGGCTGACGTCACTTCGGCGCCGCCGGCCGCGTCGTTCCAGCGCGCTGCTTTGACGCAAGCGTCAAGGCCGGGCGCTCAGAATTCACTCCGGGTTTCACTCCGGCGTCGGCACTTAGTCTCCCATTGGGAGAATCGTGCCCCTAGATCTGGAAACCTTGCAGATGACACCAAGGTTGGTGGAGTGGCAGATAGTGTTGAGGATTGTCAGAGGATCCAACAGGACACAGATAGGTTGGAGACTTAGGCAGAGAAATGGCAAAAGGAGTTTAATCCAGACAAATGTGAGGTCATGCATTTTGGTAGGTCTAACATAGAAGGGAAATACACCGTAAATGGCAAAACTCTTAGGAATATAGAAAGTCAGAGAGATCTGGGCGTGCAGGTCCACAGATCATTGAAAGTGGCAAGGTAGTCAAGAAAGCAAACGGAATGCTTGCCTTCATTGGACGGGACATCGAGTATAAAAACTGGCAAGTCATGCTACAATTGTATAGACCTGCTATAGGCTGCACTTTGAATATTGCGTACAATTCTGGTCATCACACTACCAGAAGGATGTGGGGGATTTGGAGAGGGTGCGGAGGCTATGGAGAGGATGCAGAGGCAGTTTACCAGGATGTTGCCTGGTCTGGAGGGTGTTAGCTATGCAGAGAGGCTGAATAGACTCAGACTGTTTTGATTAGAAAGACGGCGATTGAGGGGTGACCTGATAGAGATCTACAAGATTATGATGGGCATGGATAGAGGGGATGGGTAGGCACTCTTTCCCAGGGTGGAGGGGTCAGTCACCAGGGGGCATTTTTTAAGATCTGTGGGGCAAAGTTTAGAGGAGATGTGCAAGGCATATTTTTTACGCAGTTGGTGGTGAGTGTCTGGAACGCGTTGCCTGGGGAGGTTGTGGAAGCAGATACATTAACGATATTCAAGAGGCATCTTGACAAATACATGGATAGGATGGATATAGAGGGATACGACACAAGGAAGTGCTGAGGGTTTTGGCTAAAGTTGATAACATAACTGGTACAGGCTTGGAGGGCTGAAGGGCCTGTTCCTGTGCTATATTGTTCTTTGTATACCTAGATCCCTCTGTACGCTAGAATTCTGCAATCGTTCCCTGTTTAAATTTTATGATGTTGTTCTATCCTGACAAAGTGGATAAGTTTGAATTTTCCTGCTAGTATACTCCAATATGTTCCCACTCACCTAATCTATCTATGGTCTATCTATCCTGTTGGAACCATATAATAAGATTGACAAGTTAGAATGTGATAATGGTATCCACAATGAGAATGAAGAGTGGTAAACACATGTTTCATTTGCACAAAAGACATAGATGCATCTCACCATCCAAAATGTTTGTAAACATTGACCACATCAAAGAGATGTCAGAACTTTCCAAGCACTAAGTGCATTCTGGGTATGTTCCCAGGATACACATCAGAAGTTGAGGCGGCCTGCTGCCTTCTACGCCCTCCAACCATGGTGAGTGCCATCTGGAGGGCCTGGGCCTGGAGGGATATGACTGACTTTCGGATGTCACCTTGTTCTGTCCGCTACTCCTAAGATACGCCAGTGACAGGAAGGGTGTTAATATGCACTAGATGCTGTGGTATGAAGAGGCAAGAGTTCAGCTCCTTTTTCACCAAACACACCTTTAATGGTTCTAACTCACTCTGCACAGAACTCTACAGATCATCACAAGCTCCAGAGTCCACCTGAAGCCCCTTTACATATCAATGTCAATCATTGAACACTTAACAGTATGAGACAACCATTGAACACTTAACATAAATGAGACAACTAATTGGAATGTCTCTTAACCTATTACTTAACAGTCTCCCCTTCCTTGGAGAAAAAAAAACAATTAGGTAAAAACAAAATTTCAAGAAACTAAAACACACACCTGATTCCCCCTTCTTTTTTTTAAGTAGAAGAAAAAAAAAACATTCACAGAAACAGGCACCCTTCATTCACAATATCTAAAAGTTCCTGTGAACTAGCCCCTCTTTTTGTGAAACAGTCTGACAGTTGATAGCTACTGTCAACCCATTTAATTTTTGTTATTTCCCCTCTGTCCAACATCTGCTTTAAACTTGCGATGTCTAGCCGTAACCTCTTTTCATTGACACTTTTTGTAGAGTGCACATTTTCCCACAGGGATTTATTGTCAATGTGACAGTCAATAGGTATATTACCTAAATCCTCTAATCCCCAAATTTCTGTCAATATCTGACTTATATAAAAGGCCATATCCACCGCTTAATGTCTCAGCAGCTAAAGTGCTTTTGACCACTCTCCTTATTTTCTTTGTTTCCCACACAAGAGGGCAACATTTACCATTGTTCCCCAAAAGAAAAATTATAAAACCTCCTGCGCTTGAAACTTCATCACATAAATTTGCTTAGGGCGCATCACTATAAACTATGAGTTTCAAATGCCTAGGATCACCTAAAACAGGGAACTTCAAAACACACTCCTGCATTTTTAGTTTGGCCAACATTTTATTTGCTCTTATTATGTCTTCCACTTTGGGATCATTCACCTTTGTACTCAACTCTAAAACATCAAAACGCACGTCCGGTCTAGTCTGTCTATCTAACCAGTTCAGATGCCTAATTAAACTTCGCAGTTGCTCTTTTTCTATCTTCGAAACCATTGCGTCTTTTTGTGAAGCCCGGCCACGACTCATTGCTATTGGACTGATGCTTTCCAAGTAAGATTGCTGACGTAAAGTTGCCCCTAACTGAGTCTGTCCGACTTCCAAACCAATACATTTAAATGCACCGGAAGCCTGACTTCGAACCCTGAATTCTTTCCTCAAACCAGAGATTACAATATCTTCAAAATCACTAGTCCCACCCCACAAAAAATCATCGACATGCATCATGAAGATGCCAGCAAGATTTCCTTTATAGTGCCAGTAAAACATTGCAGGATCTGCTTTCAACTGGAACATCCTAACTTTAACAAGACTGACCTCACCGAAAAGTACCACACTCTAGATGCATCATTTAATCCATATACACATTTGTTCAACTTCCACAGTACCCTTTCTGTGTTAGCTGCTTCTTTAGGAGGACGGAGAAAAATGTCTCTCTGGAGCTGATGCCCCTGCAAAAAGGCATCTTTTATATCTATAGATTTGCAGTCCCATGCCTTTGTGGCTAATAGAGCCAAGAAGATCTTTAAAATAACCTTTCCTGCTGTAGGTGAATCTACCCTTAGGTCCTGATCGTCTAAGTTTTGTTCAAATCCCCTTGCCACAAGCCTGGCCTTTGCCTTATAAGTTCCATCTGGAAGAACCTTTTCTGTACAAATCCATCTGTGCGATAGAGCTTTTTGTCCCTATCCGGTACTTCCGTGTATACCCCAAATTCACTCCAACTATGCAATCTTGCTGTTTAGCATCTTTGATAACTTTTTCATCTAATTTATTTGAAGCCACCAAAATATCACGTGCATGTGGGCTTCTACTTCTATTAGTATTCGCAGTCTTACTCCTGTTCCGAGATCTTGATAAACTACGTCCCCTTTCCTGCCTGGTATCTCATTCTGTACTGCTACTGCTTGATCTTTCTCTTCTGTAGCGGGATGTCCTTTCAATAGTTCTCGACCTTTTCCTGCGAACCTGTTCACTATCCGGTGTACTATCTGAACTGGCACTGCGTTTCTGTGCCCTCCATTTTTGAACTTCGTTTTCCCAATCCATTGTCTTAACTTCCTCCCCTGAATGCTGTACATTCAACCAATGTTTATACTTTCCAGTGGCCTTCCCTGCTCTACTAATAACAGTTGCATCCTTCCATTGACTAGACCCTTCAGGCAAGTATGTCACTTTTGTACCAACCTTTGGCAGTTGCCCTTTCGGAAAAATGGCCTGATCTAATTTATCAGAAGTGTCCTGTTCCTCTACAGAAACCCTGTCTATATCAGTTAACTGGTCCTCATAGTTCTGTAACACATGCATACCAGATGACTCTGGTTCTTCGTCTTGTTTGTCTGCTGTCTAAATTAGAAAATTTGTAATCGGTACCCATTATTCTTGATGAATGTACCCTAACAGTTTGATTACCATGTTGCAAAATAAATGTTTTGCCATCTATGCCTATGATCTTCCCTGGGCATTTCCATTCATTAGAATTGTCTCTCTTATAGTATACCATTTCTCCTTGTTGAAAAACGGCATCTGATGGCCGTACATTATGTCTTAAAGCTCTGCGAATTCTTTCAGAGATTTCTGCTTCCAAAAAGCTTTACTACTGCTATGTAACGCGTTTAAATGTTCAGCAAAACCTGAGCTAATTGTAGTCCCTTCCCAAGCTGGAGACTGGTCATCTAAAATGGAGGGAATTTTAGGATTTCTACTAAACACTAATTGATAAGGACTATAGGCCCCAACCATCTGCAATGAATTCTTTGCATGTACCGCCCATGCTAAAGCTGAATTTAGCATGCAGTTTGGTCGATCTCCCAAAATTTTCCGAAGCATGTCATCGATAACAGCATGATTTCTTTCGCAGACACCATTACTAAACGGGCTTTCGGCACCCATGTTCATAACTCTGATATTCATGTTTTCACACATATCCCTAAACTCTTCATTAGCAAATTCTCCCCCATTGTCCGTAAAGAATTTTGCTGGTGGACCCATTCCTGTACCGATCCATTTTTCCAGAATTTTGTCCAAAATTACTCTTTTTTTCTTTACTTCGTACAATCGTTGATTGACTAAATCTGGTAGCTAAATCTACAAAATGCAAAATAAATAAATTATTTTCTTTATCCCAGATCTTAATGTCCATGGCCACAATGTCATTAAAATCTCTGGCCAAAGTCAGGGTTACTATCGGTCGTGCTGGTGTCCTTCTGTACGTCCTGCAAACTTCACAGCGATCACTAACCTGTTCTATCAGCATAGAATAGTCATCATCCCTTACCCCTGCATCCTTTAATAAATTTTTCAGCCTCCGAGGAGACGGATGTCCAAATTGCCTATGCAGTTTTACTACAATAAGCTTTTTACCAGCTAAAGTCGCATTATCAACTGTCATTAATACATCCTTAACCACTCTACTTGAAACATTATTTGTCAATAATGGAATACAACAATGTCCGGACTGTGTAAATTGTAAATCCACCGTCTTTCCAAAAACTGTTGCCTTATCCTGTTCCATATCCAGCTTCATATCCTTTCTTCATCGACGGTCTGCTCAGAAGCAAAGGTATCTCACTTGATACAACATCCGTGCTAATGAAATGATTCACTCCGGCAATATTGCAAGGGATCACCACTCTTTTCAGCGACTTCAGAGTATTATCATCCCCAAACCTGAAACTTGTGGAACTTTTAAATTCCTTAACCTTGTTACGATTTTCAGCATCCAATGAGTCCAGATAACATTTTAACCAGTCAATCCCACACACAGTAGATGTGCAGCCACTGTCCAATACAGCACAATTAAAAGATTCTGCAACCAACACCCTCATTACCGGCGTAAAACAGCTTGTTAATAGGACAATGCCTTCTTTCCGGTCACTATCATTTTCCTCTTCTGACTCTTCCGTGTCATGTGTCGCTTCAAATACTCTATCATAACGAGTTGGACAGTTGAAAGCATAATGGTATTGAGAGTCGAAAACATCGATTTATCACGCCCCGTGCATTTCTGGGGTTCATCCTCCTATTGTAGGTTCTAACTGGGTTTTTGTCGTCATAATTTCCTTGTCTCTGTCTTCTTTTATAGTCTTGAGGCCTGTTCGTAGCTATACGATTTCGCCAACCTGTTAGTAGTGTATCTTCTATATTCTGCCTTATAGCAGGCTGACCTATTTGGGTCATCAGAGCCATTGGAATCGAATGTTTCTCCAAACATTTTTTTTAAAGCTGCTGTCATCTGTTCGAATAAGGTATCGTTATCCGTAAACTGAACTCCTGTCAAAACCAGGAGCCTATCCGTGTTACTCACTCTAGCACAGTCAAGTAATTTAAAGGCCAATACAGACTGTGGAAATTCCAGCCTGTGTTTCTGCAGCTTTTTATATAGTCTGCCAAATTCCATTATATAGTCTTCCATAGATAAATCCTCCATTTTCCGGAACTTATCAAAATCCGACCATGCTTCATACGCACTTAACAAGTCATCTTTCTTATAAATCTTGTCCATATAAAGTAATAAAGTCGCCAGACCTTCTTCTGAGTCTAACTCTTCCAACTCCAGCTCAGAAAGCACTTTGTTTCGGATTTATTGCCATATGGTAAAGAAAGAGCCAATGCCATACCTTGTTTTCTCTTTCCTAAAGCAGTCACCTTAGTCCACATAACTACTGCACTTCTCCATTGGTACTATGATTCCCTTTCAGAAAATAGGGGAGGATAATCATAACCAGCCATCTTTGTCCTGGGTTCAGCCATGTTTCCCTCTTTTATTCACTCCTGGATCTGGAAAAATTGTATCTTTCAAGCCTTCACATTTACACAGCAACCATTCTCTGCTACCATTGTTAATATGCACTAGATGCTGTGGTATGAAGAGGCAAGAGGTCAGCTCCTTTTTCACCAACACGCCTTTAATGGTTCTAACTCACTCTGCACAGAACTCTACAGATCATCACAAGCTCCAGAGTCCACCTAAAGCCCCTTTACATATCAGTGTCAATCATTGAACACTTAACATAAATGAGACAATCATTGAACACTTAGCATAAATGAGACAACTAATTGGAATGTCTCTTAACCCATTACTTAAGAAAGGGGGGATTCAGAACGACAGGAAGACTGCCATGGTCACCTTGGTGGAAGGCCCCAGGATGGTCTCCAGCACTTCCTCCACCCTCAGTGTGCATGTGGGCCTCTTGGCGACTCCTTGGGATGACTGGAGTGATCTCCAGAAGCCACTGAGTCGCCTGACTCTGCCAGTCCTAGAGCCCATTGGTGCATCTCTGGTGCACATTGTCTGCACTATAGTGTCAAATCCCTCAACAATTCACCTCTGTGTCTGGACCATGCTTTTGAGGTCCTCAGCCAAGGTCCTCAGAGACTGAGCCATGCCTTGGCCCCCATCAGTCATGGTTCTGACATATTACCTAGGCTTTCCACTGTGGTTGCCACCCTTGCAGCATTGGTCTGGGTGCCACATATCTTTGGGTTGTGGGGTTGAAACTCACGCAAACACGGGGAGAATGTGCAAACTCCACACACACCTCCACACACACATCACCTGTGTCTGAAGCATTTGGGACTCCTTTAATCAGTATTGCAGTTGACGGAATGTGCTTGGCATACTGTTCTGGATTTCCCAGCTCTGCCTTTGCAGCTTTAGCAGCTGAAGGAGAATCTTGTGCAGAGGCTCGGCAAACTGGCTTGGGCACAGCTGCATCCTGGGATCCAGCAGACCTCTGATACCCAAGCACTGTGATATTCCTGTTTCCACTGGAAGTGCTTCAGAAGTGTGTTCTCACCAGGTAGCCTGTCTGCGAAGAGCGTCCGGCAAGGTGTGTGTCTCTGCGATGGTGGATAGTGCAGCTGATAGCTGTGGACACATCTTTGGTGTCTTCCTCGGATATTTTGGAGGTGCTGTCACGGTTTGAAGTGAGGGTGAGCTCCGCTCCTTGACAGCCCAACTTCATTGGATGTTGTTCCTGCAAGACAAGAGGCTTGTTTTCAGTCAATGGCATGGACAAGCGTTTGGACACTTAACAACTCATTTTCAAACAGATCATCTGGATGAAGGCACAGTGGAACCTTACTTATGTGCTGTAGGCCAACCTTGCTGTGAGTGGCAGCACATTCCAAGTCCTTCCCAGCAAGCTCCATTGCCGTTTCCTCGAAGGGAAGTAAGAATTCGGAGCTCGGCCGTGTGTCACCATCTGTTTTCTACCTTCCCTTCTGTTGTGGACTATCTTCTCCTGCAGGAACACAAATGGGGATATGTATGCCGGACACCTGATGGGTCGGGAGTCGAGGGCACCTGGCATTCGTGGACAACACACCTGGCAGAAAAGAGTCCCGGGGTTTGAGAATGATGCTGGGAGGTAGGGTGCTGGGAGTCTGAGAGGTGGCAGCAAGTGGTCAATGGTGACTTTTTGGGGTGAAAGAAGGGTCGAATGCCAGCGGAAGACAGGTGGGAAACTCACCCATTGCAACACTTAGCAGGTCATTCATCTTCTTTCGGCATTACGTCCCCACCCTCTTGGTCACGCTGTTTGCTCTCGCAACTGCTGCCACTGCCTCCCACGCGGGCACTGGCGACGCTGCTCAGGAGTCTCCTGCCAGCATTGTGGTATATCCTGCTTGCCTCTCCACCAGGGCAGCGCTATGTCTGGTACAGGCCCCCATGAGAACCTTCAGGACAGGGAGCAGGGTAACTCTTCGAGAACATTTTCCTCCTTTTCTGCAACACTTCACGTCCGTACTATAAAATCACTCTTCTTTTTGGCGCTACATTATCAAATGGCCTTCTGCAAGGTCCATGTAACTAACATCCGTGGCCATCATCTCTCCAAAACTTTTAATCAGACTCCTCAGGCATGACCTACTTTTATAAATCCGCACTGGCTCTCTCTGATCAGGTGAAAATTTTCAAAGTGCTCCATCACCCAACCCTTAGTTTTAAACTCGAGCAATTCCTGGAAAGAGGTGTCGAATACTGATTTATCATTCCTTAATTTTTCTCTCTCATCTTTCTTAAATAGCAGAGAGATTGTGCACAATTTTATACGATAGGGATGTTGCCTGTATCGAGAGTAATGTGGAAGATTATAGTTAAGGCACATACAGCCCGGAATTCTCTGTTCCCGCAGGCTGTACACCCCCCCCCCCTCTTCAACCTCCCCCCCCCCCCCCCCCCCCCCCCCCCCCCCAAACCCTCTCCACCCCCCTCCGCCCACCCTCCACCCATGGGTCTCCCAGCAGCCTGGGGTGGCTTCAACGGGAAATCTCATTACCAAGCGGAGGGAGGAGAGAATCCTGCTGCCAGTGGACGGTGCAATGCGAGAAACACACTGCTGTGGGACCAGAGAATCCAGCCCACAATGTTTTCCGCAACGTTTATATCATTTACAGTATCACTATTATCAGCTTTCAGTGGGGCCAACATGTACCTGCCCACTCTGCTTTTTCCTTAGTTAGGGAAGCAGGGGTAGCATAGTGGTTAGCACTGTTGCTTCACAGCACCAGGGTCCCAGGTTCGATTCCCAGCTTGGGTCACTATCTGTTCGTGATGTGTTGGGCGCTCTCGATCCGTGAAACTCCTACAGGCCATCAACACTTAAAATAGTTCAACACTATTTTATTAATTATAAACTGCTAAACATACTATTACTGTGGGGTACACGATGCTAGATAATTAGAGACCTGTGCCTGTCCTAACCAGTCGAATCACTCAGCACGTGGTGAGAGTCTGTGCTGTAACTTATAAACTCTTGTGCTTCTGAGAGGCTGCATCCCGAATGAGCAGGAAGAGTGATGCCCTCTGTCTTTATAGTGAGTGTGTTCTAACTGGTGATTGGCTGCGGTGTTTGTGCATGTTGATTGGTCCTAGTGTATGTCCATCAGTGTGTGTGTCTGCACCACGATATACTGGTGTATATTATGACAGTTCGGAGTCCACAAGTTCTCCCCATGTCTGTGTGGGTTTTCTCAGGGCACTCCGGTTTCCTCCCACAAGTCTCGAAAGACATGCTCGTTAGGTGAATTGGACATTCTGAATTCTCCCTCCATATACCCGAACAGGCGCCGGAATATGGTGACAAGACAATTTTCATTTCATTGCAGTGTTAATATAAGCCTCCTTGTGACATTAATAAAGGTTATTATTATAATTATAAAATAATTGTTGGTCTTGATATCACCTTGCATTTATTTAATGACTCCTTTTATATTCTTACTGTGTGTTTTAATTTCCTTTGCTGTTCTTTCTATCCTTTGCATTCACCAGGAACGGTGCTACATTTTGTATGTTTTTTTTCTTTAGTTTTACATTTCCTCTTATGCCTTTAATTATCCATGATTGTTTTTGTGAACAAGTAGATCTCTTGCCCCTTTCAAAGTGTAAACCATTCTGTATCACGTTAGAATATCTATTTGATCAGTTCTCACTGATCATCTGTTGTTTTATTCATCAGCGGACAGATTTTCCATTTTACTGTCTAGCCTCAGTCTCATCTCATTGAAGCCAGTCTTACCAAAATCTAAAATTTCAGTAGTGGCTTTGTTTTTTTCTGTTTCAACATTGCCTTGAACTTACGACCCTCTATTTCATATATTATCATGAACAGTGAGGCTATTAACCAAATATCATCACTCATTACTCATAACTAAAGCTCAGTGTCTCCTGTTTACACTCAAGTTTCTCGCTATATATTTAATGTGATCTCTCTTTGCACAATCTCCTTTCTGGACTCAATGTTCCCTGTCTATTTAATGCCGTATTTCTGTACCCAATGTCCCCACATATTCAATGTTCTCAATGTGCTCTCTCTCTCTCATAACAATGCAGTAACACTGGAATAGAGGAGCAGGAGTAGACTATGTAGAACCTCAAGCCCGTTATACTGTGAAATTATTTCACTGTACTCCAATCTAACTCTATATGCCTGCCTTTACCCTACATCTCTCAATACCTTAGGTCAACAAAGGTATATGAATCTGAATTCCAAAATTAACAATTGATCAAGCCCAGGTTGCCATTAGTGGAAGAGATTTCCAAACTGTTATTTTCTTTTCCATTTCCCAGCGTCACTCCTGAAAGGCCCAGCCCTCAAATTTTAGACCTAGATTCCCCAACCAGCTGAACTTTATCTGGATCTATGCTGACTGTTCCCTTAATATCTTGAAAGTTTCAGTTAAACAACTCCTTGACCTTCTAAACTCCAGGCCTACCACCCATGTTTGTGCACTCTATCCTCATAATGTAACCCTTGGAGGTCAGGTATAATTCTGGTAATTTTATTCAGCATCCCTTTGGTGCCCAGAATGCTTCTCATTTCTCCAGATGTGGTCCAACTTGGGATTTGTACAGCTGCAGCCTGACTTCTACCACCTTGTATTCTAGACGTCTAGCTATAAATACCTGTATTCATAGAATCATAGAATCGCTAGCATGCAGAAGTAGGTAATTTGGCCCAACGAATCTGCACTGACCCTCCAAAAGAGCACTCTACCTAGGTCCACTTCCCTGGCCACCCAGCCCTAGCCCATAATCTAACCTGCACAACATGCACTTATGGGCAATTTTAGCATGGCCAATCCACCTAAACTGCATATCTTTGGATTGCGGGAGGAAACTGCAGCAGAGGGAAAGCCACGCGGACACAGAAAGAATATACATTACCCATGGTCGGAATTGAACCTAGGTCCATGGTGCTGTGAGGCAGCAGTGCTAACCACTGTGCTTCCATGCAGCTGCCGTAAGATCCCACTGGCGGGAAGGGCTGTAAATTCTCTTTGATCTTAAAATAACATGTCCTCCCGCCCAGGAAAATTTAGACTAAACAAAAATTCCTCAGAATAAAATATTCTTAGTACGTATGTTATAGCAGGAATAACTCTTCTAAGTTAACCTCTCTCAACTCATAGAATCCCTAAATGAAACATTCTGGAAAAATTAGGATCCTGAGGTATACAAAGTGAGTGTACAACTTTTTACATTGGTTACTTAATAATATTTTATTATAAGCTTAAATCTTAGATTACTTTATAGCAATGGTTGCAATATTATCAAGTGTGAAGTAAGTAAAATAAACTGATCCATCTAAAATATAATGTAAAATCAAATAGCCCATCTCAAAGTAAATGAAAGATATAAACCCATTTTAAAATAGATGTAGGATATTCACACAAATAACAAACTAAGTTTACACTCTCAATTGAACATAAACATAGTTTTTCTGCCTGATTCATATAAAAAGGAGATCTTTAAGATCTCAACTCTGTGTCCACCATGCAGACTTAGAACATAGAACAGTACATTCGGCCCTCGATGTTGTGCCGAGCAATGATCACCCTACTTAAACACACGTAACCCGTATACCCGTAACCCAACAATCCCCCCATTACCTTACACTATGGGCAATTTAGCATGGCCAATCCACCTAACCCGCACGTCTTTGGACTGGGGAGGGAAACCGGAGCACCCGGAGGAAACCCACGCACACACGGGGAGAACGTGCAGACTCCACACAGACAGTGACCCAGCCGGGAATCGAACCTGGGACCCTGGAGCTGTGAAGCATTGATGCTAACCACCATGCTACCGTGAGGCCCCTGATTGATTTAGCCCCTAATTTAAAGAAAATAGTTTGCTTTAAGAACAGCATAAACATTGTCCATCTTAATCTTAGGGTTCTGTCTTTTACAATTCTTGGAAGATCAATTAATGTTAATTTGTGTTTGCTGGTGTCTTTGGCTTGTTGTAAATAGTCTCAAGACCTGGCTGGGCAAGGCCTTCTGCATTTGGATGTGTGTCATATGTCTCTTTTTCTCTGATCTTGGCAAACATTAACATTATTCATTGTTTGAGTTAAATCCATAACACCTGAACCCCTTTGACCTTCACTGTTTCTAGCTTGTGGCCAGTTAGAAAGTTTACTGGTCTATTCTTTTCACGTTCAAGTAGATGACATCAAATTTACCTATATTAAAAATCATTTACCAGGTGTTTGTCCATTCAATAAATCTGTTAATATCTTTTTTGTAATGTTTTCCTTCTACCTACACTGCCTACAATGCATATTATCTTAATGCCTTTGGAAAATTTAGAGAGGAGGCTTTCATATTAATAAATATGGTGAAGTTTTGCTGCTCCAACACAGAATCTTACTGGAAATCACTCGTCACGTTTTGCCAATGACAGTATCTGCTCACTATCCCCTATTCTCTATCTCCTATCACTCAACCGATTTACTAACCAGCTTAATAATTTTCCTTCAGTTCCATGAGCTTCAATTTTAGCGGACAGCCTCTTGTGTGGGATTTTATGAAATACCTTTCTGAAGTCCATAAAAATAACATTCACAGACACTGCTCTGTTCAAAACTTCAGTCACCTCTTCAAAAGAATTCAATCAGGTTTTCCAGGCTAAACACACTCTTTACAATCTATGCTGACTCTCTGATCAGCTGAGAATTTCCAAGGTGTTCAGTCACCCTGTACTTAAGTTATAGATGCTGATAATTTTCTGACGACAGATGCAAGGCTAACCGATCTATAATTCCCTGGTTTGCCTCTCACCTTTATGAAATCACAATTTGCCAATCCAAAGGAACGGTTTCTGCATTTGATTTGTTCTTTGCTTCAATAGTCTCTTTAAATTTGGACTGTTTAGATCGATCGTTTTGTAAATTCTAATGTTTTTCTGATATTTGACAGATTGCTGAGCCAAAATAACCAAGGTGACTAACACCCTGTCAACAAAATCTGCCAATATACATTAGTGAGCAACTCTTAGGACATCTAACTCTTTTCCATTGACGTATTCCAAAGATACTGCTTCCTTTCCGCTAATATGACTCAGTTTGATGAATGAAATATAAAGTACAGTAAATTCACAAAGTCTTTTGGCAGCTCAATGCAGAAGTAGGTCAGAAAGATGCCAGTTCAGTCGATTTTAGTCAGGTCAGATGATGAGTGCGTTTCATAGCCAATGTATCCAACTAGTAGCGAGGCGCCTGTAGATATTGATTTAGGATACTGGAATAGGTTTGGGCTCAGTTATGAATCCCTCCCACACCTACAGTCATTGCATACTATTAATAAGAACTGGCCTAAAATAGGGAATGATTTAATAATACTAATAATCGCTTATTGTCACAAGTGGGCTTCAATGAAGGTACCGTGAAAAGCCCCTAGTCGCAAATTCAGCGCCTGTTCGGGGAGGCTGGAACGGGTGGTCTTGTTCTGCATTAAAAGCCAGCTGTCTCAGCCCACTGTGCTAAAACAGTTCTTGTTGTAAAATGTATTGCCATGGATTCTGGGATGTTGTGTAACGTAACATAGTTTGAGTGGTTTGCCGACTAATTTGCACTAATTGAAGGCCCTCAGTTGCTCCATTTCAAAGGAGGATTTGTTCATGCCAATGAAGTGTGTCATCAATATTACTATTTACAACAGTTGTCAAGTGGCATGAGAGAAGTGTGCTGCTTCTCAGGTAACACTCTAATTAGCAGTAACACATGGGAAGAGCACATTGTAAGGTTGAACAAAATCCTAGATTAACTTCAAAAGTATGGCGTCAAAGTTGAAAAGCACAAACGTTGTTTCATGTGTGAAATGATCAAAACTTGGGTTGCCACTGCAGCATTGACCCAACACAGGAGATGGTTTAAAGGGACTCTGAAGGCAAGGAGACCAGAGAACAAGAACTTAGAACATGCATAGGAATTTTAAAAAAAAATTATTCTCCTCCTTTTTCACATTTTCTCCCATATTTACATCCACCAACAATAAACAATGTTCAGTAACAAATATGTCAATCCCCATATCAATAACAACGATCCCATCCTCCCACCAAACCCCAAACATAGAACATAGAACATAGAACGATACAGCGCAGTACAGGCCCTTCGGCCCACGATGTTGCACCGACATGGGAAGTCAAAAACTGAAGGCCATCTAACCTATACTATGCCATTATCATCCATATGCTTATCCAATAAACTTTTAAATGTCCTCAATGTTGGCGAGTTCACTACTGTTGCAGGTAGGGCATTCCACGGCCTCACCACACTTTGCGGTAAAAACCTACCTCTGACGTCTGCCCTATATCTATTACCCCTCAATTTAAGGCTATGTCCCCTCGTGCTAGCCACCTCCATCCACGGGAGAAGGCTCTCACTGTCCACCCTATCTAACCTTCTGATCATTTTGTACACAACCAATGACAAAAAGGAATCAGGGATCACCCATAGTCGCCATTAACACAACAGCCCTTCTCCCCTCAACCCTCCCACCGACCCGCCCCAAACTAATGTTTTGATGTTATCCAGTTCTTGAAAGTGCACAATAAAAAATTCCATGAATTGTAGAACCCCTCCATCCTTCCCCTCAGTCAAAACATAACCTTCTCAAGAGTCAAAAATTTCAACAGGTCCCCCCGCCACGCCAGGGCACAGGGTGGCAAGATTGCTCTCCAACCTATCAGGATCACCTTTGGGCGATTAACGAGGCGAAGGCTACAATAATCTGCCTCCGCACCGTTTCCAACCCTGGCTGGGTTGGGGGCCCGGGTCCAGTTTCACGTGCACCACTTTAGAAACTACCCTAAAAACCTCCTTCCAGTAACCCTCTCGCTTTGGACAGGACCAAAACATATGAACGTGATTAGCGCCCGCCCCTCCCCTCCCCCCAACGTTCACAACATCTTCTCTTCTTCAGAGAATTGGCTCATCCTCACCCTCGTGAGGTTGCGCTCTATATACCACCAACCTCGTGCACCTGTATCGGCCCAAACCTCGTGCACGAGGTGGAGGCATTCACTCTCCGGAAACACCTCACACCAGAACCCCTCCCTCCATATCCTCACCCAACTCTTCCTCCCACTTTGCTTGGATCCTTCCACTGGTGCTTTCTCTTCTTCCAAAATAGCTCCGTAACTGCCATCACACCCCCTTCTCCATTCTGCCTGTCGTCAGCACCTCTTCAGCAATGTTGACGCTGGCTCCCACCGGGAAGCCCTGTATACTTCCTTTCTGGAAAAATCATAACCTGCATGTATCTAAACATTTTGCCCTGCTCCAGCCCATACTTTGATTCCAGCTCCTTCAATCCTGCAAACCCGACCCCTAAGAAACAAATCTTTTAGTGTTTAATCCCCTTCTCCTCCCATTTTCGAAAATTTCCATCCCACTTCCCTGACTCAAATCTGTGTTCCCCCCAAATCGCATTTCCTTGACCCTGCTCCCAACCAGAAGTGTTGCCGAAACTGCCTCCAAATTCTGAATTAAGCTATTACTGTATTACCGGACTCCCTGAGTATTTCCCCGGGGCCATCAGGAGCGGCGCTGTTGCAATTGCTTCAATTCCGGATCCCCTGCACAATCTCTCCTCCATTCTGACCCACTGGGAATCAAACCCTCTGACTCAGCTCCGCACGTTCTCCACTTTCGCCGCCAGTAGTAATACATCAGGTGCAGAAGACCCAAACCCTCTGCCTGCCTTCCCTCTGTAGCAGCACCTTTCTAACTCTGGCCACCTTCCCTCCCCATATGAACGAAGTAATCCTTCCCTCAACCTCTCTGAAAAAAGCCTTTGGCAGGAAAATCGGCAGGCATTGATAAATAAACCAGAAATCGCGGGCAACACGTTCAGTTTAACTGCCTGTATCTGGCCTGCCAGGACAGAGGGAGACCATCCCACCTTGCCAGATCAGCTTTCACTCTCCCCACCAAACTAGAAATGTTGTACCTGCGGAGGCCCCTCCCCACCCTCCCACCGCCCCCTACTTCCGGGCAACCTGCACCTCCAGGTACCTAAAATGAGTCCCTGCCCTACGGAATGGCAGTCCCCCCACCCCTGCCCCCACCCCCAGCCGAGACACCACAAAATACTCACTCTTGGCTCAATTTAGTTTGTTCCCCGAGAAATATCCAAACACTAGAAGCAGCTCCAATATTCCCCCTATCGACACACTCGGCTCCGACACGTATAACAGCAAGTTATCGGCATATAAGGACACCAATGCTCTATCCCCCCCCCCCCCCCCCCCCCCCCCCACACTATTCCTTTCCATACCCCCAAACTTCTTAAAGCGATGGCCAATGGCTCAATCACGAGTGCAAAACAGCAGAGGGGACATATGACATCCCTGCCTAGTCCCACGGTGGAGAGAAAAGTATCTTGAGCTGATGTTGTTTGTGCGGGACACTCACCCTCGCCTCCTTATATAGTGCTTTATACAGTTCACATGTCTTGGTCCAATACCAACTGCTCCAGAACTGCCGTCAAGTACCCCAATATCTACCCGGTCAAAACTACCCTTTTGATCCATGGATTATGAATAGACCTGTGACTTTAAGGCAAGCAATTTGTGGGTGGCCTGTGCCTTTAAATTCAAGTGGAGGGTTGCATTACATCATTTCCCATCTGGTGATGTTTGGCCACACCTACTTGAACATACTCTGCAACATTTCATTTTTTTCTCTCAATATCATCCCTAATGAATAAACAATCAACTGTTACTATACAGCAAACCCGTATACAGTACTAACTTACAACTTTACAAGGTTATGAACTAAGAGCCTTTGAAAACTAATGCTGTTCTCCTGATATGTCCCCGATCTGGTCACTGTAAATCTAGTCTGATATTACTGACCATTCTCATAATGATCTATATCTCTAGAACTTCAATCCTTAAATCTTGAATGGAATTCTCTGGCCTTTGGGGTTCTTTTTGAACCGGGCAGCGGGTTTCCCAGCGGAGTGCGGGTGGCTTCAATGGGAAATTCCCGCTATGGGAAGGAGATCTCTATTAACCTTTGTATAAAAGGTCGACCAAGGCGGCACTGACCAGGGAGGAACCCAGTTGAAAATATCGTGCGTACATAAATAATGTTTCTTTATTTTACTCAGTTTGAACTCCCTGTGTCTTATTAAATATAGTTAAAGGACCGCATTGTCAACCTTCAGGCTAGATTTACATTCTGTGAGATAGGAAATCATGACTTTCTGTCAAACTGTTATGTCTTCACCATCCCCTGTCTTTCTAGAAATGGGTACATAGAGGGGGAGGGGATAAGGCAAAAGGAGGTGTGGTATATCAAAGAGGTAACAGAGCATGGGTAGAAATTTGGGTAATGATAACCGAAGTAGGAAGGGACAGAGAGTATGCTAAAGAGTGCAACAGCAAATAATGCCAAAGGTTTCAAAAATGGTAAAAAAAATACAGTTACGTGTTCTGTATCTGAATGCATGCAGTATTCGTAACAAAATGACTAAATTGTTAACACAGATAGAGATGAATATGTATGACCTGATGGCCAGTGTAGAAATGTGGCTGCATAGTGACCAAGACTGGGACCTGAATATTGCAGGATTTGACATTTTGAAAAGACAAGAAGCTTTAAAAGGTGGTGAGGTAGCTCTCTTAATTATGGATGATATTAGTACAGATTACATTAGCTCGAAAGAACTTATATAGAATTAGTTTTGAATAGAAATATGAAATGGGAAAAAGAGAGAGGTCACTTGTTGGAGTAGTTTAGACCCCGAGCACTAAATTACACTTACAAGAAGAAATTAATGAGGTGTGTAAGAAAGGGTACCACAATAAGCAGGCTGACTTTAACCTAGTGGTAGATTGGGGTAAATCAGATTGCAAAGACAGCTTGAAAAATTAGTTCACAGAGCAGAGGAAATTTCTTAGAGCGATTTGTATTATCACCAACCACAGTACAGGCTAGTCTAGATCTGGTGCTGAGCATTCAGACAGGATAGCAATCACCTCATGGTAAAACAGTTCCAGGTGACAGCGATCATAAAATGATCATAGTTCGGTGTTCAACTTGAAGAAAAGTGTGGGTCTTAGACTAATGCTTTAAACCGGAATAAACATAATTACATGTGTGTGAAAGCAGAATTAGCTAAAGAGAAATGAGGAACTAGGGGCGCGATTCTCCCAAAACGGGGGAGAAATCGTAAAGCTGGCGTCAAACCCGGGCGGGTTTGACGCCCAGCCGCGCCCCTTCCGACCGGGAACCGATCTGGTCCCCCGGTCGGGGCTAGCAGCCCGACGCCGTAGGCTCCGGCATGCGGGCTTAACGAATATCGTTAAGCCTGCTTGCCGGAGTTAGCGCCGGCTGACGCGTCATAGGACGTCAGCCGCGCATGCGCGGATTGGAAGACTCCACCCCGCATGCCGGGATGACGTCATCGCGTATTTGCGCGCAACCCGCGCATGCGCGGGCCGGGTTGCCCCTCAGCCGCCCCGCGAAGGATACTGCGGGGCGGCGGAAGGAGAAAGACGTGCGCGGGCATCGGGCCCGCTGCCCGCGATCGGTGGGCACCGATCGCGGGCCCATGGCACCCTTGGCACGGCAGTGGTACTGCCGTGCCAATCGGTGCCATGGTTATGAAAAGGCGTAGTTTGTGACGCCATTTTTACGAACGGCCAGACCAGGTGTGTTTGCCGTTCGTAAAAACGGCGTAAAGGGCTGGACTTCGGCCCATCGAACAGCTGCGAATCGCTGCCGGCCGTAAAAAACGGCTGGCAGCGATTCGGGTCGGGAGATGGGCGGGGGGTGGGGGAGAATAGCGGGAGGGCGGGAAAAATGTCGGGAAGGCCCTCCCGCTATTCTCCGACCCGTCGTGGGGGTCGGAGAATTTCGCCCTAGATTTAAGGTAGGACAGTCGAAATGCACTGGGAGACATTTGAGGAGAAAGTTGATAACTCACTGCAAAGATTTATCCTAGTGTGACAGAAAGACTCTTTGAGAGGATGCACCATTCATAGCTAAATAAAGATTTTAGGCTGATATCAAAATAACGAGACAATGTGGAAAAGTCTGTGGTCGGTCGAAAGATGATCAGATTTTAAGAACCAGTAAAGGATGTCTAAAAATTACAAAGAAGCAGAAGGAAAGAGTATGAGCGAAAGTTAGCCAAGGCTGTAACACAAAAACAAATTGTAAGAGTGCTGTCAAACAATTAAATAGGAAACCATAACTAAAACTAGTGTTGGTCCTCCACAGAGTAGGTCTGGAAAATTAATAATAGAAAACAGGAAATGACAGAATCAAGTACTTTGTATCTGCCTTCACTGTAGAAGACTTAGATACTTGAAAATCAACAGGTTAAAGGAAGCGAGAAAGTTAACAAAAATCAACAACACCTGGGAAAAGGTGCTGGGAAAACCTTAGTTTTAAAGGCTGACAAGTTCCCAGGACCAGATCGTCTGTAATCCTAGGGTCATAAAATAAATGTTGCAGGGACATTAGAGGTATTGGCTATAATCATTCCAAATTACTCGGATTTTGTCATAGTCTGATCAGATGCAAAATAGGAAATGTAATAGATATATTCAAGAAAGGAGAGAGACTGCAGACCAGTTAGCCAACATCAGGTGGTAAAATTATTAGACTCCATTATAAGAAGGTTATAGCAGGTTACCATAATGAGATTAGGCAGACTCAATGGGTGGGATTTAATCGCTGGGTTAGCCGTGAGGGCAAATCCCATAATGACCACATTATGATCACATAATGACACCACCTGATGATCACGGTGCGAAAAATGGGATTTGTGCGGGTGAGATTTAAGAATGTGATCTTCCAGGGCCTCCCCGCTGCCATGATCTGATTCACACTCAGGAAGAGCATGAACCTGCAACTTCATCCAGAAGGAGGATCTTTTAAGATTTGCATGAATTTGAATCCATTTTAATATACTTACAAGATTAATGTTGCATCTTCTGCCCGCATTTAATCTTCTCACCCATTGGTCATGACCTCAGGCTGGCGTGAATCACCATTGCTTTTTAAAAATGGGAACCAGGCACCATAACCCCGAGAAGGAGGAAAGAGGGCAGCACCAACTGTCTCCTTGTGTTAGTCTGATATGTGTGGAATGGAGGTCTAGGGCGGCTGCGGGCCACATGGGGTGAGGTGTGAGATCTGATGAGAGTCAAGGAGCCAGTCCTAAGGATCTGGTGGGATGAGTCCCTGAAAGAGAAGGTGACATGGTTCCCAGCCTGGGAGGGGGGAGGCATAAAGTCTGGAGTGGCTGTCCAGGGGTCTTAAGTGTTGAGGCATGACACCAATGAGATCTCACAATAATGCAGCCTGAGTAAGAAGGGTCTTGATTATCTTTGCATATCCCTGAAGCAGAAAACAATTTTTTTCTCTCTCACATTACAGAGATCCATGCTTGTCAAACTAATTGGCCATCAATAATTAACCTTTAACAATGTCAGATAGGGCAGCACGGTAGCCTAGTGGTTAGCACAACCGCCTCACGGCGCTGAGGTCCCAGGTTCGATCCCGGCTCTGGTCTCTGTCCGTGTGGAGTTTGCACATTCTCCCCGTGTCTGCGTGGTTTCGCCCCCACAACCCAAAAATGTGCAGAGTAGGTGGATTGGCCATGCTAAATTGCCCCTTAATTGTAAAAAATATTGGGTAATCTAAATTTATTTAAAAAATTTAAAAAAACAATGTCAGATATCCACAGTCACAAAATCAAGGAATGGGATGAATACTCAGGGTTGAGGGCTAAACGCTAGGGTGCACCGGATCGAGAGGCATTGGGTTTGGTTATGTGCCAGGCCCTAAGGTCTGCCAGTGAGGATCCATTGGTCCCCAAGGGGACATCATCATTCAGCTCACCCTGCCCATTAGGGATGTGCAAAAGCAGTTGAGCTGTGAGTAAGCAGTCTGCGGCTAGCTGTTTCTAGTTCCAGGGGGGTCAATGGGTCAGGGGAGGTACTGATATTATCTGGCTGTGACATCAACCTGTCTCTCTCTCTTGACCCACCCCTCACAGATAACCAAGCAATATCAGTATGGATCCATTGGAGCTGGTTATTCTACTCATTACAGTGCTTGAGAAGCACAGACTCCAGCGGCACCCAGGGAAAGACCGAACAGCAGGAGACGGGGAGGCCACAGGGCATGTTCAGAGGCCAGAGACCACAGCAGCCATGCAAAGGGCATAAAAGCACAGAATGTGACTGTGGCTGTGCAGTGCACAAGTATCCTTTACGGAGCCTCTGGGCAACATATTCCATCGAATACTCCACCTCACCAAGGGGACTGCAGTACCTGTGCCCATCCTTGTAGACTTGGCATCACATGGTGGCGGAGGACACGTTCACAGTGTAGCCATGAGGGTCATGGCAGCCCTCAACTGTTACACAACGGGGTCATTCCAGGGCTCCACAAGTGACCTATGTGGCATCTCACAGGCATCCGCCCATAAGTGCATCTGTGAGGTCATGGATGCACTCTCTGCATCCATGGACTTTGGACTTTATTAATTCCGGCCTGGACCGGGCCTAGTAAGACAAAAGGGCTGTGGAATTCGGATCTGTCACAGGTAATGGGCAATCGACTGCACCCACATCACTTTATGCACCTCATGGCATCAGGAAGTCCCCTTCATAAACAGGAATGGGTTCCAGTCCCTCAATGTGCAGCTGGTGTGTAAACACCTGGGGCGGGATTCTCCAGGAATTGGCGGGGTGGGCAGAAACGGCGCAGTGGAGCGGCGGGAACCACTCTGGCGTCGGGCCACCCTAAAGTGCGGAATCCTCCGCACTTTCAGGGGCTAGGACGGCGCTGGAGTGGTTTGCGCCCCGCCGGCCGGCATGAAAGGCCTTTGGCGCCGCGCCAGCCAGGACCGAAGGGATTCCGCCGGCCGTCACGAGTCCGTGCATGCGCGGGAGCGTCAGCGTCTGCTGTTGCCATCCCTGCGCATGTGCTGGTGTTTCACCTTTCCGCCGGCCAATGCAGAGGCTTACACGGCTGGCGCGTAGGAATAGAGTGCCCCCACGGCACAGGCCCACCCACGGATCGGTGGGCCCCGACCATGGGCCAGGCCACCGTGGGGGCACCCCCCAGGGCCAGATCGCCCCGCGCCCCCCCGAGGACCCATGGTGGGGGGTGAATGTAATGCGACATGAATCCAAGATCACGGTTGAGGCCGCACTCATGTGTGCGGAACTTAAGCTATAAGTTTTTGCTCGGCAATTCTGCGTTGTCGCGTGTCCTGAAGACCGCCTTGGAGAACGCTTACCCGGAGATCAGAGGCTGAATGCCCTTGACTGCTGAAGTGTTCCCCGATTGGAAGGATTGTCGCACGATGCCCGTTCATTTCGTTCATTCGTCGTCGCAGTGTCTGCATGCTCTCGCCAATGTACACGCTCGGGACATCCTTTCCTGCAGTGTATGAGGTAGACTACATTGGTTGAAGTCGCACGAGTATGTGCCGCGTACCTGTGGGTGGTGTTTCCACGTGTAATCGTGGTATCCATGTCGATGATCTGCACGACTTGCAGAGATTGCCCTGGCAGGGTTGTGTGGTGTCATGGTCGCTGTTCTGAAGGCTGGGTAATTTGCTGCAAACAATGGTTGTGTTGAGGTTGCGCGGTTGTTTGAAGGCAAGGAGTGGGGGTGTGGGGGATGACCTTGGCAAGATGTTCATCTTAATTGATGATGTGTGAAGGCTGCGAAGAAGATGTCGTAGTTTCTCCGCCCCAGGAAAGTACTGGACGACGAACGGTACTCTGTCAGTTGTGTCCCGTGTTTGCCTTCTGAGGACGTTGGTGCGGTTTTTTTGCTGTGGCGCAATGGATGTCCCGCAGCGTGGTACATTGGCGAGACATGCAGATACTGCGACAGCGAACAAACCTCTTGGACTTTAACCTGGTGTTGTCAGACTTCTTACTGTGCTCACCCTGTGTTAGAGAGGTGCAATCAGGTTAGCACAGTAAGAAGTGTTAAAGTCCAACAGGTTTTTTTCTAAATCACTAGCTTTAGGAGTACAGCTCCTTCCTCAGGTGAATATGCTCCGAAACCTAGTGATTTGAACAAACCTGCTGGACTTTAAACCTGGTGTTCTAAGACTTCTTACTGTGCTCACCCCAGTCTAACGCCAGCATCTCCACATCATGGCAATCAGGTTAGTTCAATAATGGCAAATTAATAATGCCTTACTCGGTGAAATACACAACAGAAAGGTGGTGACAAGGCTGGGATGGAATTCATCTGTACATTTCATTTGAGAAATTAAGGACTGGAAAACATTGTGACAACTCTGAAGGTGATTGTAAGAAAGTTTGAGCCAATTAAATATTGTTCCATATGCATATTGTAGACAGTGAGTCAGCATGATTGGTAATTTTTCAAAATGGCACTGAAGGCAGATTTGGTGAAAATGGGTTTCATGAAAATTATGAACAAAGGGGTTATATGTTTGTTGCAAGCAGATAAAATAAGGAACAAGGATAAATTAAATGTTTTCCTCATCATGATGATGCCAGATGCTTTTGCGGTGATGTGATGGTGGTTGTAGTGGTTATGTCACTGAACTGGTAACCCAGAGGCCCAGGGACATTGGTTCAAATTCCACTTTGACAATTGTAGAATTTAAATTCAATTATTAAAATCTGGAATCTAAAGCTAGTCTCAGTAATGGTGACCCTGAAACTATCATCGATTGTTGTAAAATCCCATCTGGTTCACTGATGTCCCCTTTAGGGAAGGAAATCTGTCGTCTTTACCCGGTCTGGCCTACATGTGACTCCAGAGCCATGACTCTGGTTAACTCTTACCTGTCCTCTGAAATGGCCTAATAGGCCACTCATTTCAAGGGCCAGTTAGAGATGGATAACAATCCATGAAAGCATAAAGATGGTGTGAAACCAGTGTTCCCCTGGGGACTCCAAACCCAGACTGATGGAATACAGTGCAATGAAAGACATTTCGCACTCATGTTGTAACACAACTCAGAGTGAGAGATCCAATATCACGAAAACAGATGATCTGGTCATTACCACATGGCTGTTTCTGGGATCTTGCTGTGTGTAAACTGTCTGCCATCTTTCTTACATTATAACATGACACTTCAAAAACCACCACTTGGTTGGTGATTCATCACTTTGGGATGTCCAGAGGCTGTCAAAGCCACAGAATAAATGCAAATATCTCTTTCTTTCAAATTCATCACCTAAGCGATTGGAACTCCGAAAGGAGTATTGAAATATGTTTATTTTTTCAAACTTTATGCACAGAAGATTGCAATGACAGCAATAAAGTGACTGTTCAACAAGTTTATTAAATATTCAATGATTATTAAATGTGAGCAAACATCTGAAGAATTGTCCCACAGAATGAGTGCTTGCGGGTGTTCCAGGTCCAGAATCCCCGACAGTAAATTGAAAGCTGTTCATCGGTTTAGATGTCAAATTCAGACTTCCAATTCCCGTGATCATTCTTTGACCTTTCCTTCAGGCATTGGGAATAACAATACAGGAATAGTATTTTGATCTCCAAAGGCTTTTCTTTGGAAAAAGCATTTCCAGAATGGTAAGACCTCGTTCTAATTCAGTTTCTCTATGTAATTTCCAACCCAATTAATACTGAGGTTTAAGAATCTCTATTCGCCCTGGCTGTGGGATTCAGATAAGAGAGATGATGGAGTGAAAACAGTTTCTTCAGCAGCCCACCCTCTCCCCACTTCCTCCGCCCCTCCAAATATCATCCATCACGGCTCTTAGAACATAGAACACATGTATGCCCATCAAGTCTGTACTGACCCACTTAAGCCCTCACTTCCACCCTATCCCCGTAACTCAATAACCCCTCCTAACCTTTTTGGTCATTAAGGGCAATTTAGCATGGCCAATCCACCCAACCCGAATGTCTTTGGACTATGGGAGGAAACCCGAGCACCCGGAGGAAACCCACGCAGACATGGCGAGAAGGTACAGACTCCGCACAGATAGTGACCCAGCGGGGAATCGAACCTGGGACCCTGGCGCTGTGAAGCCACAGTGCTATCCACTTGAGCTACCGTGGTGCCCAGATGGTAGCCTTGCCTCATCTTCTGTAGAAACCCTCATCATGATTATCTTCATTGTCTCCAGATTCCGAGGGCAGAATCTAACGGTCCCTCCAGAAGTGGGAACCATGGTGGGCTGGGGAAATTTATGTGACATGAGGCCAAAAATCTATTTCCCAATGACAGGGAAAACTTTAAGGATTACGTTTTGGGGACTTTAAAGGCGGGTTAAAGGTAGGTGGAACTTCTCAATGAGCAATGTTGGGAAGGCCTTTTACATGCATTAGCAAGTCATACATGATCATTAAAAGGCCACCTCGTCCCACTTAAGTTGCCTGCCAGTGAGAAATTAGGATGTTCACTTTTACGACTGAAAATTAGTTCTGTGCACCTGGCATGGTAGACATCTTCTATGATGAATGGAGAGTTGCTGCTGTGTTGTCCGACTTGAGGAGCATCTGTAAATGTCAGCTTATGCTTGAGACTGACTGATAGCAGTTGGGGATGACTAATGAAGGGAGGAAGGGTTAGTGAGGAAGGGTCGGTCAGTGGCCGGGTAAAGGGTTAGTGCACGTGTTCGGATGCTCTTTAAATATGGTGCCTGGACCTTTGACTCCAGGAGGTAACAGCTGATGCGGTGACATCCTGCCTGCCCCTGCCACAAGATTCGGCAAACTCCTTGCGTGTGTACAGGTAATGAGTGCAAAATCAGCTGTTCCCCCCCCCCCCTCCCTCCCCCCCCCCCCCCCCCCCCCCCCCCAACAGCATGAATCAATCCGGCTTCCGCCTCTGTCACTGATCTAAGATTCCAGTCCATGATTCAAATACTTGCCTGACCAACTGCCATAGAATCATAGAATCTCTGCAGTGCCCATAGTATCGGCCATTGAGCCTGCAGTGACCCTCTGAAAGAAAACCCCACCATCGCCCACTCTCCTCCCCTATTCCCATAACCTCACCTAACCTGCAGATCTTTGGACTCGAGCAGACAATTATAGCATGGCCAATCCAACTAACCTGCACATCTTTGGACTGTGGGAGGAAACCGGAGCACCCGGAGGAACCTATGCAGACACGGAAAGTGCAAACTCCATACAGACGATCACCCGAGGCCAGAATTGAGCTCATGTCCCCGGCGCTGTGAGGCATAGTACTAACCACTGTGCCACCGTGCCGCCCCGACTTTCCTCCTCCCATAAAATTGAGCTTATCCAACATTACGTTTCCAATAATCTAAATGACAGTCAGTCCTAGTCACACATCACTCCTCGACCAACATTGGCCTCTAGTTGGAAACAGTTCGCTCTTAAAATTCTCATCCTTATGTTCAAATCACTCCAGGACCCTCACTACTCTCCATTTCTGGAATGTCTTCCAGCCCTATAACCTCCGAGAACTCTGCATTCCTCCATCTCATGCCAATCTCCTTTGTCTCAGCATTGTAATACTACAGCCAATTTGCACAGAGCATGCTCCCTCACCAGCAACCAGGTAATCACCAAATTTAGCGATGTTGTTTGATGAATAACAATTGGCCTGCATTATGATCACGGATCAGACCCCAACAGTGGCTCAGATACTGGACAGATATCCCTATCAATTTTGTAAGACTGAGGAAAGGATACCTCGTTCAGGAGTAATTTCATGCAAAATAGGAATCTGGTATATTAAAACAAACTTTATCACAAACACAGCATTAACATATCTTTAATATAGCACCAGAAAATAGCTTTTAATTAAACTTTGAACAATGCTAATTAATACATTGAATGCAGTAACTCTTAACTGTTATCTTTATTTCCATTCAAACAACAAAACAACCCATCTCAGCTCTTATTCCGCTGTTAAACATAGTTAGCACTCAAAAATACTTGCTTTACAAAGATGGCCTTTGAAAAGAGACCTTGTGCCATTGTTTTAAAGAAAATAATCTGAATCCTGTCAGAGCCATGCAGAAACTCTGGCTGTATTTCTTCAAAAGTTCTTACTCAGCTTGTTTCAGGGGAACTGGCAGCATGGGTTGGTACCTGGGACTTCGATGTTGTGGCCATTTCAGAGACATGGATAGAGCAGGGACAGGAATGGTTGTTGCAGGTTCCGGGGTTTAGGTGTTTTAGTAAGCTCAGATAAGGGGGCAAAAGAGGGGGAGGTGTGGCGCTGCTAGTCAAGGACAGTATTACGGACAGTATGACGGTGGCGGAAAGGATGCTAGATGGGGACTCTTCTTCCGAGGCAGTGTGGGCTGAGGTTAGAAACAGGAAAGGAGAGGTCACCCTGTTGGGAGTTTTCTATAGGCCACCTAATAGTTCTAGGGATGTAGAGGAAAGGATGGCGAAGATGATTCTGGAAAAGAGCGAAAGTAACAGGGTAGTTGTTATGGGAGACTTTAACTTTCCAAATATTGACTGGAAAAGATTCAGGGCGCGATTCTCCCATATGGGGAGAAATCGTAAGGCTGGCGTCAAATCCGGGCGGGTTTGACGCCAGCCCCCCCCTTCCCGACCGGGAACCGATTCTGGTCCCCGGTCGGGGCTAGCATGCCGACGCCGTAAACTCCGGCATCGCGGGCTTAACGAATTTCGTTAAGCCCGCTTGCCAGAGTTAGCGCCGGCTGACGCGTCATATGACGTCAGCCGCGCATGCGCGGATTGGAAGACTCCAACCCGCGCATACGCGGATGACGTCATCGCGCATTTGCGCGAAACCCGCGCATGCGCGGGCCGGGATGCCCCTCAGCCGCCCCGCGAAGTGATACAGCGGGGCGGCGGAGGGACAAAGAGTGCGCGGGCATCGGGCCCGCTGCCCGCGATCGGTGCCCACCGATCGCAGGCCCATGGCACCCTTGGCACGGCCGTGGTACTGCCGTGCCAATCGGTGGCATGGTTTTAAAAATCGAGAGTTTACGGCCGTTTTTACGAATGGCCAGACCAGGTGTGTTTGCCATTCGTAAAAACAGCCGTAAAGGGCTGGGAACTCGGCCCATCGATCAGCTGAGAATCGCTGCCAGCCGTAAAAAAACAGCGGCAGCGATTCGTATCGGGAGTCGGGCGTGGGGGGGGGGGGGGGGGAGAATAGCGGGAGGGCGTCGGAACAGTGTGGCCGTAAAATTTTACGAGCCACGCTATTCTCCGCACCGTCGGGTGCGGAGAATCTCGCCCATAGTTCGAGTACATTAGACGGGTCGTTCTTTGTACAATGTGTGCAGGAGGGTTTCCTGACACATGTTGACAGGCCAACAAGAGGCGAGGCCACATTGGATTTGGTTTTGGGTAATGAACCAGGCCAGGTGTTAGATCTGGAGGTAGGTGAGCACTTTGGAAACAGTGACCACAATTCGGTGACTTTTACGTTAGTGATGGAAAGGGATAAGTATACCCCGCAGGGCAAGAGTTATAGCTGGGGGAAGGGCAATTATGATGCCATTAGACATGACTTAGGATGTGTAGGTTGGAGAAGTAGGCTGCAAGGGTTGGGCACACTGGATATGTGGAGCTTGTTCAAGGAACAGCTATTGCATGTTCTTGATAAGTACGTACCAGTCAGGCAGGGAGGAAGGGGTCGAGCGAGGGAACCGTGGTTTACCAAAGAAGTGGAATCTCTTGTTAAGAGGAAGAAGGAGGCCTATGTGAAGATGAGGCGTGAAGTTTCAGTTGGGGCGCTTGATAGTTACAAGGAAGCGAGGAAGGATCTAAAGAGAGAGCTAAGACGAGCAAGGAGGGGACATGAGAAGTCTTTGGCAGGTAGGATCAAGGGAAACCCAAAAGCTTTCTATAGGTATGTCAGGAATAAAATAATGACTAGGGTAAGAGTAGGGCCAGTCAAGGACAGTGGTGGGAAGTTTTGTGTGGAGGCTGAGGAGATAAGCGAGATACTAAATGAATACTTTTCGTCAGTATTCACTCACAAAAAAGATAATATTGTGGAGGAGAATGCTGAGACCCAGGCTATTAGAATAGATGGCATTGAGGTGCGTAGGGAAGAAGTGTTGGCAATTCTGGGCAAGGTGAAAATAGATAAGTCCCCGGGGCCTGATGGGATTTATCCTAGGATTCTCTGGGAAGCCAGGGAAGAGATTGCTGAGCCTTTGGCTTTGATTTTTATGTCATCATTGGCTACAGGAATAGTGCCAGAGGACTGGAGGATTGCAAATGTGGTCCCTTTGTTGAAGAAGGAGAGTAGAGATAACCCCGGTAACTATAGGCCGGTGAGCCTCATGTCTGTTGTGGGTAAAGTCTTGGAGAGGATTAAAAGAGATACGATTTATAATCATCTAGAGAGGAATAATATGATTAGGGATAGTCAGCATGGTTTTGTGAAGGGTAGGTCATGCCTCACAAACCTTATCGAGTTCTTTGAGAAGGTGACTGAACAGGTAGACGAGGGTAGAGCAGTTGATGTGGTGTATATAGATTTCAGTAAAGCGTTTGATAAGGTTCCCCACGGTCATCTATTGCAGAAAATACGGAGGCTGGGGATTGAGGATGATTTAGAGATGTGGATCAGAAATTGGCTAGTTGAAAGAAGACAGTGGGTGGTGGTTGATGGCAAATGTTCAGAATGGAGTTCAGTTACGAGTGGCGTACCACAAGGATCTGTTCTGGGGCCGTTGCTGTTGTCATTTTATAAATGACCTAGAGGAGGGCACAGAAGGTTGGTTGAGTAAATTTGCAGATGACACTAAAGTCGGTGGAGTTGTAGACAGTGTGGAAGGATGTTGCAGGTTACAGAGGGACATAGATAAGCTGCAGAGCTGGGCTGAGAGGTGGCAAATGGAGTTTAATGTGGAGAAGTGTGAGGTGATTCACTTTGGAAATAATAACAGGAATGCAGAATATTTGGCTAATGGTAAAATTCTTAGCAGTGTGGATGAGCAGAGGGATCTCGGTGTCCATGTACATAGATCCCTGAAAGTTGCCACCCAGGTTGATAGGGTTGTGAAGAAGGCCTATGGTGTGTTGGCCTTTATTGGTAGAGGGATTGAGTTCCGGAGCCATGAGGTCATGTTGCAGCTGTACAAAACTCTGGTATGGCCGCATTTGGAGTATTGCGTACAGTTCTGGTCGCCTCATTATAGGAAGGACGTGGAAGCTTTGGAACGGGTGCAGAGGTGATTTACCAGGATGTTGCCTGGTATGGAGGGAAAATCTTATGAGGAAAGGCTGATGGACTTGAGGTTGTTTTCGTTAGAGAGAAGAAGGTTAAGAGGTGACTTAATAGAGGCATACAAAATGATCAGAGGGTTAGATAGGGTGGACAGTGAGAGCCTTCTCCCGCGGATGGAGGTGGCTAGCACGAGGGGACATAGCCTTAAATTGAGGGGTAATAGATATAGGACAGACGTCACAGGTAGGTTTTTTACGCAAAGAGTGGTGAGGCTGTGGAATGCCCTACCTGCAACAGTAGTGAACTCGCCAACATTGAGGGCATTTAAAAGTTTATTGGATAAGCATATGGATGATAATGGCATAGTGTAGGTTAGATGGCCTTTAGTTTTTGACTTCCCATGTCGGTGCAACATCGTGGGCCGAAGGGCCTGTACTGCTCTGTATCGTTGTATGTTCTATGTTCTAGTTCTCCTTCTGCTTACACTTTTCTAAACTGCTTGAAAATAAACTACTAATCCAGCAACATACATATCTTTAACTGAACTACAGTGAGAGCAATATGCTTGACCTCTCCAGCACTGTAGTCCAGTGGTTAACACAGTTGCTTCACAGCTCGAGGGTCCCAAGTTCAATTCCCGGCTTGGGTCACTGTCTGTGCGGAGTCTGCATGTCCTCCCCATGTCTGCGTGTTTTTTCTCCGGGTGCTCCTGTTTCCTCCCATGGTCCAAAGGTGTGCAGTTTAGGTGGATTGGCCATGCTAAATTGCCCTTAGTGCCAAATAAAAAAGGTTGGGTGGGGTTACTGGGTTACGGGGATAGAGTAATTGTGTGGGCTTGGGTAAGGTGCTCTTTCTAAGGGCTGGTGCAGACTCGATGGGCTGAATGGCCTCGTTCTGCCCTGCAAGTTCTATGATGATTCTCTGCTCACAGCTCCATTTAAAAAGGTGGGTGAGCTTGCAGCATGGGTTGGTACCTGGGATCTCGATGTTGTGGCGATTTCGGAGACATGGGTAGAGCAGGGACAGGAATGGTTGTTGCAGGTTCCAGGATTTAGACGTTTCTGTAAGAACAGAGAAGATGGTAAAAGAGGGGGGGGTGTGGCATTGTTAATCAAGGAAAGTATTACGGCGGTAGAAAGGACGTTTGAGGACTGATCTACTGAGGTAGTATGGGCCGAGGTTAGGAACAGAAGAGGAGAGGTCACCCTGTTGGGAGTTGTCTATAGACCTCCGAATAGTTCCAGAGATGTAGAGGAAAGGATTGCAAAGATGATTCTCAACAGGAGCGAGAGTAACAGGGTAGTTGTTCTGGGGGACTTTAACTTTCCAAATATTGACTGGAAATACTATAGTTCGAGTACTATAGATGGGTCAGTTTTTGTGCAGTGTGTGCAGGAGGGTTTTCTGACACAGTATGTAGTCAGGCCAACAAGGGGCGATTCCACATTGGATTTGGTACTGGGTAATGAACCCGGCCAGGTCTTAGATTTAGATGTAGGTGAGCACTTTGGTGATAGTGATCACAATTCGGTTATGCTTACTTTAGCGATGGGCAGGGATAGGTATATACCGCAAGGGAAGAATTATAGCCGGAGGAAAGGCAATTATGATGCTATTCGGCAAGATTTAGGATGTATAGGATGGGGAAGGAAACTGCAGGGGATGGGTACAATCGAAATGTGGAGCTTTTTCAAGGAACAGCTACTGCGTGTCCTTGATAAGTATGTACCTGTCAGGCAGGGAGGAAGTTGTCGAGCAAGGGAACCGTGGTTTACTAAGGAAGTTGAAGCACTTGTCAAGAGGAAGAAGAAGGCTTATGTTAGGATGAGACATGAAGGCTCAGTTAGAGCACTTGAGAGTAACAAGTTAGCCAGGAAGGACCTAAAGAGAGAGTTAAGAAGAGCGAGGAGAGGAAACGAAAAGTCATTGGCGGATAGGATCAAGGAAAACCCTAAGGCTTTCTATAGGTATATCAGGAACAAAAGAATGACTAGAGTAAGATTAGGGCCAATCAATAGTAGTGGAAAGTTGTGTGTGGAATCAGAGGAGATAGGGGTGCGTTAAATGGATATTTTTTGTCAGTGTTTGCACTGGAGAAAGACAATGTTGTTGAGGAGAATACTCAGGTACAGTCGACCAGGCTAGATGGGATTGAGGTTCACAAGGAGGAGGTGTTAGCAATTTTGGAAAGTGTAAAAATAGATAAGTCCCCTGGGCCAGATGGGATTTATCCTAGGATTCTCTGGGAAGCCAGGGAGGCGATTGCAGAGCCTTTGTCCTTGATCTTTATGTTGTCTTTGTCGACAGGAATAGTGCCGGAAGACTGGAGGATAGCAAATGTTGTCCCCTTCTTCAAGAAGGGGAGTAGAGACAACCCTGGTAATTATAGACCTGTGAGCCTTACTTCGGTTGTGGGTAAAATGTTGGAAAAGGTAATAAGAGATAGGGTTTATACTCATCTTGAAAAGAACAAGTTGATTAGCGATAGTCAACACGGTTTTGTGAAGGGTAGGTCATGCCTTACAAACCTTATTGAGTTTTTTGAGAAGGTGACAAAACAGGTGGATGAGGGTAAAGTGGTTGATGTGGTGTATATGGATTTCAGTAAGGCGTTTGATAAGGTTCCCCACGGTAGGCTATTGCAGAAAATAAGGAAGTATGGGATTGAAGGTGATTTAGCGGTTTGGATCAGTAATTGGCTAGCTGAAAGAAGACAGAGGGTGGTGGTGATTGCAAATGTTCATCCTCGAGTTCAGTTACTAGTGGTGTACCGCAAGGATCTGTTTTGGGGCCACCACTGTTTGTCATTTTTATAAATGACCTGGAAGAGGGTGTAGAAGGATGGGTTAGTAAATTTGCAGATGACACGAAGGTCGGTGGAGTTGTGGATAGTGCTGAAGGATGTTATAGGATACAGAGGGACATAGATAAATTGCAGACCTGGGCTGAGAGGTGGCAGATGGAGTTTAATGCGGAAAAGTGTGAGGTGGTTCACTTTGGAAGGAGTAACAGGAATGCAGAGTACTGGGCTAATGGCAAGATTCTTGGTAGTGTAGATGAACAGAGAGATCTCGGCATCCAGGTACATAAATCCCTGAAAGTTGCCAGCCAGGTTAATAGGGCTGTTAAGAAGGCATATGGTGTGCTAGCCTTTATCAGTAAGGGGATTGAGTTTCGGAGCCACAAGGTCATGCTGCAGCTGTACAAAACTCTGTTGCGGCCACACCTGGAGTACAGCGTGCAGTTCTGGTCACCACATTATAGGAAGGATGTGGAAGCTTTGGAAAGGGTTCAGAGGAGATTTACTAGGATGTTACCTGGTATGGTAGGAAGGTCTTACGAGGAAAGGCTCAGGGACTTGAGGTTGTTTTCGTTAGAGAGGAGAAGGCTGAGAGGTGACTTAATAGAGACATATAAGATAGTCAGAGGGTTAGATAGGGTGGACAGTGTCTTTTTCCTCGGATAGCGATGACCAACACGAGGGGACATAGCTTTAAATTGAGGGATGGGATTTAATTTAAATAGGACAGATGTCAGAGTCAGTTTCTAGTAGTAGGGGTGTGGAACGCCCTGCCTTCAACAGTAGTAGACTCGCCAACTTTAAGGGCATTTAAGTTGTCACTGGATAGACATATGGATGAAAATGGAATAGTTTAGGTCAGATAGGCTTCAGATGGTTTCACAGGTCGGCGCAACATCGAGGGCCGAAGGGCCCGTACTGCGCTGTAGTGTTCTATGTTCTTAAACTCAACTGACCTGCATTTATACAAAATAATGCCTTAGCTTCACCTAGTAATTACATAATCTTTCCAAGCTGGAATCTAATTAAGTCCACAGGAACCACCCCCCCCCCCCCCCCCGCCCCCCCCCCCCCCCCCCCCCCCCCCCCGCCCCCGCCCCTCCCTTAATGTAAACAACATTCGATTAGCCCAAGCTTTTAAAAATGCTTTAATTGCACCTCAGGCTCCCAAAATCCTAGTTGCCTTTCATAGAATCATAGAATTTACAGTGCAGTCGGAGACTATTTGGTTCACCTAGTCTGAATCGCCCTCGGAAAGGGCACCCCACCCAAACCCATGCCTCCACCCCATCCCCATAACCCAGTAACACCACCTATCCTTTTGCACACTAAGGGCAATTTAGCATGGTCAATCTACCTAACCTGCACATCTTTCGACTGCGGGAGGAAACCGGAGCACCCGAAGGAATCCCACGCACAGACGGGGAGAACGTGCGAATTCCACACAGTCACCCGAGGCTGGAATTGAACCCGGGCCCCTCGAGCTGTGAGGCAACAGTGCTAACCACTGTGCAACAGTGCCGCCATTTCAAACTACGATTTATTTTAAAAACATGACAGCAGCATTCATACATGCACTAATTCAAGCTTTAACCCTTACTGCACTAAATACCCATAATATAACATATCTGAAATTTCTACATTCATCACATCTGAACACTGGCACAACTCCATTTGATGTTTTATTTTTAATAATGACCATGGGATCTTCACCATCTACCTTAGAGGGTAGAAGAGGCCTTAATTTAATGTTTAATCCAAAATACAGTGGTCAAAGTCAATGGACTTTCGAATGGCTCGCTGCATTTTCCAGCCCCATCTCCTCTGTGACGGGGCCATAAAATTCAGCCCAATGCATCTGATAGTCCAGCACACCCTCAGCACTGCACTGGATTGTTAACCTAGGTTATCCATAGACTCCAGTTCACCTAGACTCCAGAGTTGGACTTGAACCTTCAGCATTCTAACTCAGATATTTAAAAGGTTAATTAGCTCACCAGCTAATGCCTCGTCCTGCAACTGCATTGGTTGCTTTAATTTTCACATAAAGCATTCAGAAGACAGCAAGCGACAGGCAACTGTCACAGCAGCCAACTGTCGGGGATTCAAGGATTTTTTGCTTTCAATATCCTGTCCAGAAACTCATTCCTTGTGATCATCAGTCGGGTTTGCTGAAGAGGAGGTTTTTGATGTTAGTGCTAATGCTGCCTTTTACTCTTCACAATGTCTGCCCCCTTTGTCTGACTGTCAAAGTTTAACATGGAGGAATGCTCTTTCCTGCCAAAAAACATCAGACACTCCATTTCTCACCTCCTTCAGCTTCACATTTACCCACTTTTGTTCGAAGGGGCATCAGTTCAAATTAAACAATCAGGTCGGTGACAGCACAAGTTTAAACGAGTGAAAAGTTCTCCGAAAAGAAACAAACCTTCTTTATTTTCTGAGGAGACAAGTATTGCCGCGGATACATTTAAAAGGTTTATTCGGGCAGCACGGTGGCCTAGTGGTTAGCACAACCGCCTCACGGCGCTGAGGTCCCAGGTTCGATCCCGGCTCTGGGTCACTGTCTGTGTGGAGTTTGCACATTCTCCCCGTGTCTGCGTGGGTTTCGCCCCCACAACCCAAAAATGTGCAGAGTAGGTGGATTGGCCACGCTAAATTGCCCCTTAATTGGAAAAAATAATTAGGTAATCTAAATTTAAAAAAAAAAAGGTTTATTGATTTCAATTAAACTCAGATAAATGGGAAGCTTTGTAGATTGAATTATTACAAAAGTGTGCTGCGGTTGATAAAGTAATGCAGAATGCCTCTGCCTGGTCCAAGTTACAATTGGTACACTTCCGGATTTCTGACGTTAAATGGGTATGCACTTGCTATTAATGGTGAGCAAGACAAACCTGGAGATTGGGGGCGACATGGTGGCACAGTGGTTAGCACTGCAGCCTCACAGCACTGAGCACCCGGTTTTGATCCTGGCTCCGGATTACTATCCGTGTGGGGTTTGCATATTCTCCCCGGTTTGTGTGGGTGTCACCCCCACAACATAAAGATGAGCAGGGTAGGTGAATTGGCCACGCTAAATTGCGACTTAATTGGAGTAAAAATAAGAATTGGATCCTTTAAATTTTAAATAAAAGTAAGATGCTCTTTCCAAGGACCAGTGTAGACTCGATGGGCCAAATGGCCTCCTTCTGAAATGTTGGGATTCTTTGATTCTTTAATTGACATGTTCCCAGTGGAAGAGTTTAAGCCAGAATGCAAAATAATCTTAGGCTAACTGTCCATGACTGCCACTGCAGATGAACATAATTGCGGCAAATAGCTTGTAACTGATAGCTGTTTCTTCTGTACCTGTTGGAGAGAAAGCCCATCAATTTGCTGACGAGGTGATTCATTTAAGGCTACAGCTCGAAACAGAACAACAGTTTCCATGGCAATGGTAGCAGGTTGTAAGAATATAATTAGTGAGTCACTAATGAAATTTGCAGTTTCCCAGAACGCAATTTGGTTCGCATTCATCAGTGTGACACAAAAAAAGACACGCTCCTCTTTCTTTAAAGAGGTATTTCTGTGCTGTAATGTGGCCAGGGTGAAATTTCCCGAGGTGCTGATCCAATCTTTTTTTATCAAATTCAAATGTGGGATGTGGGTGTTGCTGGCAAGACCAGTATTTATTGCCCAATTCAAATTGACCTTAAGGTGGTGGTGGTGGTGACTAATCCTCTTGGAATGTCTCAGTTTGTGGCATGAAGGTATCTCCAGAGTACTGAAGGTGGAGAGCTGTAGGATTTTCACCCAGCAATGAAGGAGCAGAAGCAACATGGTCACAAGTCAGGAAGACGTGTGACTTGAAACAGAACTTGCAGGTGACATTTTACAGCCTTGTCCTTCAAGGTTGTTGAGGCCTGTTCAGGTGCTGGTGAAGGAGGCTTGGAGATTCAGGCTTGCTGCAAATCATCTTGGGTGGCATGGGGGTACAGTGCTTAGCACTGCTGCCTCACAGCACCAGGGTCCCGCGTTCGACTCTGACCTCAGGTCTGTGTGGAATTTGCACGTTCTCCCCTTGACTGCGTGGGTTTCCTCCTGGTGCTCAGGTTTACTTCCACAGTTCAAAGATATGCAGGCTAGGTGGATAGGCCATGCTAAATTGCCCCTAAGTGTACAAAATTTGGGTGGGATTACATGGATGGGGATTGGGCCTAGGTAGGGTGGTCTTTCGTAGGATCGGTGAGACTCGATGGGCCAAATGGCCTTCTTCTGCATTGTAGTGATTCTGTGATTCTATGATCTTGTATATGGTACACACTGCTGCGACAGTGTAATAGTAGTAGGGCCGAGGGGTAAAAGGGCAGGAGGGGGCGGTCAATGTTTAAGATGGCAAATGGTGTGCCAAATAAATGGTATGCTTTGTCCTGTGTTTTCCGAAGGTTGTCAAGTAGGCTTCAAATGAAGTTACTGTGAAAAGCCCCTAGTCGCCACATTCCGGCGCCTGTTCGGGGGGGGCTGGTATGGGAATTTAACCATGCTGCTGGCCTGCCTTGGTCTGCTTTAAAAGCCAGCTATTTAGCCCGATTCTATAAATGCTAATTCTTTATTGAACGTTGGTCAATGGATTTTCTAAACTAATACTCGTTGTCACCTAACATGAGATCATCCAAACCTCCGCTGACCGTTTCTTAACTCACAGCAAGCCCTGTTTCCTGGCTACCCCTGCACTCATTTATCTGCACCTTGTCAAGCAACATGTTAATATAAAAATTCTCGCTCTTGTTTTCAAATCCCTCCATGGATTTGCCCGTCTCCATCTCTGTAATCTCCTCCGACCCCACAATCCTCCGCGATATCAACAATCCCCTAATTCTGGTCTCTTGTGCATTTCTAATCATAATTGTTCCAACATTGGTGGCTGTGCCTTCAGCAAAGTATGCCCTAAGATCTGGAATTCCCTCCTTAAACCTCTCCCTAACTCACTTTCCTCCTTTAAGATATCCTTTTAAAAAATACCTCTCCAACCAGGCTTTTGGTCATCTCACCTAATATGGGTGAATATATTTTATTTTATAATGCTCCTCTGAATGCGCTTGGGTGGCAGTGGCAAAATAATATTGTCACTGGACTAATAACCCAGAGACTCAGGGTAATGCTTTGGGGACCCGGGTTCAAATCCCACTAGGGCAGATGGTGAAATTTGAATTCAATAAAATATCTGGAATTGTCCATTAAACCATTGTCGTAAAAATCCATCTGGTTCATTAATGTCCTTAAGGGAAGGAAATCTGTTGCCCTTACCTTGTCTGGCCTACATGTATACTCCAGATCCACAGCAATGTGGTTTACTCTTAAATGCCCTCAGGGATGGGCAACAAATGCTGCCCCATCCAACGATGCCCACACCCATGAACGAATAAAAAGAAAAGTTCAAGATGCTATATAAATAAAAGTTTTTTTTTGTTGTTGTTGATGTTGGAACCATTAGATTCATCTTCCTCGTCCTGTTTTGAAACTGCATGGTGGGTGATGCAGATTCTCAATGAAGCACATCACATGAATTTGAAACCGCAGTGTTCCTCAGATGTCCCACAATCGAAAGTAATTTTTTGCACCAATCCAGCCACTTGATCATCATCACAACAGTGATGGTGGGATTCAAAAACACAACTCAAAAAGGTGTAAAGACAACATCATAACTGGCAGCTCCAGCATTCCGGTGTAAGCATCGGGACATGATGTAACTGGAAATGTCCGGTTTTTGGGCACGTTTAGCGGAGTGTTTCCCGGTGCCTGTAGCGCCTAAAAACTTTCCACTATTCACACTTTGTCATTTCATTTGGTCTGAGAAACTTTCTCTCTGCTGAGGCTGCACTTGAGCAATTTACTGTTGGCGAGCAAAGCAGTAAAGGCTCCTCTCAGATCGGGCGCCATTTTGTCTGAGCCTGATCTTCCTCCAGCCTTTCAGTCCACCACATTATCAATCTTCCGACTCTCTCCCCCCCCCCCCCAAACCTTGGAGAGGCCACCGGGAACAACCCCTCACCCCATCCACTTGGTAAGGTTCCTAAGGCCCATTCCCTGGCAATGCAACCTGGCACCCAGGCACCTTGGCACTGCCACCCTGTGACCTTGATAGTTCATCTGCTACATTGGCAATGTCACCCAGGTTGTGTCAGGTTTGTACTGCCAGGCTGCCTGGGTGCCAGAGGAAGTGCCGGGGTTCCACCCTGCCCTATACCTGACCACCCAGGGCACTCCAATGGCCTAGGAGACCCCTCCACCCTATGTGGCATTACAACTGGTCCACGTTTGTGGAAACAAGTACTGAATGGCTTCCTGGCAAGGTTTCCCAGGCAGGGCATCTTGTAGATGGTACATACGGCTGTCGCCGGGAAAATCCCACAAACGCATGTTGAAATCAGTCGAATGGATCATTTAAATATGCAGATCTGGATCATGCCAGTGAGGGTGGATGAGTACATTACAACCTTAATGATCATAAAAGCTTTAACAAATCCTGGTGGTTACCATTGATCAGAAACTGAACTGGACTAGCCATATTAATACTGTGGCTACCAGGGAAGGTCAAAGGCTAGGAATCCTAGGGTGAGTAACTCACCTCTTGACCCCCCCAAATCCAGCCCACTATCTTTAAGGCACAAGTCAGGAGTATAATGGAATACTCTCCACTTTTCTGGATCAGTGCAGCTCCAAAAATACTCAAGAGGCTTGACATCATCCAGGACAAAGCAGCCCGCTTGATTGTTAACCCTTCCACAAAAATTCAAACCCTCCACCACTGACAGCTGTATGTACCATCTGCAAGATGCACTGCAGGAACTCTCAAAAGTTCCTTGGATAGCACCTCTAAACTCACGACCACTACCATCTGGAAGGACAAGAGCAGCAGAAACTGGGATCCAACAGCCTGGAGGTTCCCCTCCAATGAAATGAAATGAAATGAAATGAAATGAAAATTGCTTATTGTCACGAGTAGGCTTCAATGAAGTTACTGTGAAAAGCCCCTAGTCGCTACATTCCGGCACCTGTCCGGGGAGGCTGATACGGGAATCGAACCGTGCTGCTGGCCTGCTTGGTCTGCTTTAAAAGCCAGCGATTTAGCCTTGTGAGCTAAATCAGCCCCTTGCCATTGCCAGTCACTTGCCATCCTGACTTGGATATATATCACCGTTCCTTCACTGTCGCTGGTTCAAAATCCTGGAACTCCATCCCTAACAGCACAGTGGGTGTACCTACATTTCAGACTGCAGCAGTTCAAGAAGGCAACTCACCACCATGTGAATGGCAACTAGGGATGGGCAATAATGCTGGCCTAACCAGTGACGTTCACATCTTGTAAATTAATTTTAAACAAAACATAATCTGGAACTTTCCGGCCATTCACGCCAGTTTCCCAGCAAGAAAGGGGTGCATTCGATGGGAAATCCGTTGACAAAGGTGAGACCAGAAGATCTCACCGCCAGTCATTTCCAGCAATTGGTCCAAAGCCTTGTATGCTTATGGCATTTCAAGTGCCTCTCTCAATGCTTTTAAATGTTGTGGGGGTTCCCACCTCTACCACCCTTTCCCACCTCTACCACCCTTTCAGGGTAGCACGGTAGCATGGTGGTTAGCATAAATGCTTCACAGCTCCAGGGTCCCAGGTTCGATTCCTGGCTGGGTCACTGTCTATGTGGAGTCTGCACGTCCTCCCCCTGTGTGCGTGGGTTTCCTCCGGGTGCTCCGGTTTCCTCCCACAGTCCAAAGATGTGCGGGTTAGGTGGATTGGCCATGCTAAATTGCCCGTAGTGTCCTAATAAAAACTTAAGGTTAAGGGGGGGGTTGTTGGGTTACGGGTATAGGGTGGATACGTGGGTTTGAGTAGGGTGATCGTGGCTCGGCACAACATTGAGGGCCGAAGGGCCTATTCTGTGCTGTACTGTTCTATGTTCTATGTGTGTGCGTGGGTTTCCTCCGGGTGTTCCGGTTTCCTCCCACAGTCCAAAGATGTGCAGGTTAGGTGGATTGGCCATGATAAATTGCCCTTAGTGTTCAGAATTGCCCTTAGTGTTGGGTGGGGTTACTGGGTTATGGTGATAGGGTGGAGGTGTTGACCTTGGGTAGGGTGCTCTTTCCAAGAGCCAGTGCAGACTCGATGGGCCGAATGGCCTCCTTCTGCACTGTAAATTCTATGATATTAACCCTTTACATACCAACTGATCTACAGATCACTACACCCCTGAAACTTCTCTACTCCAAGAAAAACAACCTCAGCCTAATCAGCCTCTCTTTACAGCTGAAACGCTCCAGTCCAGGTAATATCTGGTGAATCACCTCTGCACCCTTTCGAGTGCAATCACATCCTTCCTGTAGTGTGGCGACCAGATCTTCACACAGTACTCCAGTGGTGGTCTAATGAGCATTTTATGCAGTTCCATCATAACCTCTCTGCTTTGAACCCTTCCCCTTAGATGTGTCCTTATTATTCTCTATTATTTATTTGTTTAAATGATTTTGTTATTCACACAGTGACCCTATATATGGTTATCATGTTCTGAAATATGCCCTTAATATCTTTCCTGGTTACCTCTAATGGTTACCTCCACTAGTGGGTGGCACGGTAGTACAGTGGTTAGCACTGTTGCTTCACAGCTCCAGGGTCCCAGGTTCGATCCCCCGCTTGGGTCACTGTCTGTGTGCAGTCTGCACATTCTCCCTTTGTTTGCGAGGGTTTCCTCTGGGTGCTCTGGTTAACTTCCACAAGTCCTGAAAGCCGCGATGTTAGGTGAATTGGACGTTCTGAATTCTCCCTCTGTGTACCCGAACAGGCGCCGGAATGTGGTGACATGGGGATTTTCACAGTAACTTCATTGCAGTGTTCAATGTAAGCCAACTTGTGACAATAATAAAGATTGTTATAATTATTTTTATTTCTGTTGAAGTCATTTTAAACTCTTTATAGAAGAATAGTTTTTTTTTGTCCATTTTTCTTATTTTCTGAGGTAAACTTAAGAATGACTCCCGAATAAATAAGGAGAGACAAAACCAGCATAAAAGCTTTTTAAAGGTCCTTTGAAAACTACTTTAAAGCTTTCTCTTATATTTGTTTAGTCTGAAGAGAACTTGAAAGGCTTTGGTGTTACTTTATGTGTGGCACAGATGAGGGCTGTATAACGCCTGTTGAAAGCAAAGCTCTTAGCAAGTGCTGGCAATGTATATACTTTAAGTCTTCTGGCTAGAAATGGGTATACTGGAATATGTGTACACTCTCTGAATTCTAATGTACAATACCCCTGAATACAAATGCATTCTATGTATTTGTTCATATATCTCCGTCACAACTGATAATCAAGAGTAGACTGATGGGGAAGTCATTGATTGGGTCTGACTTTTCCTGCTTTCTGTGGATGTCACATCCCCAGGCAATTTTACACATTGTTGAGTTAATGCCAGTGCTGTAGCTGCACTGGAACAGCACTGCATTGGGCACAGCTAGTTCTGGAGCACTAGCTTTCAGCATTGCAGCTGAATGTTGTCATGTGTGGAATGATCTGTCTGGACTGTAAGCAGAACAATACTTTTCGCTTTACCTCAATAAACGTGACAAAGAACCCAAATCCAAATGTCCTCATTATAAAGGTGGGCGTTGCCTCCACGCTGACTGTGCGCCAGCCATTCCTACCTGACTGCAGTTGGTAAATTGGCGAGGGCGCAGCCAAGTAGAATTTTCACTCATGCTAATTCTCTCACCACCTGCCAATGACCCAGTCTGGCAGATAGGTCATTCTGGAGATCAGGGGTTATGGGGAGAAGGCAGGAGAATGGGGATGAGAAAAATATCAGCCATGATTGAATGGTGGAGCAGACTCAAGTGACCTAATTCTGCTTCTATATCATGTGGTCTTATGGACCAACCCGGTCACCAGTGGTGCTCAGCGCCGGCCCTAGGGTTGCTGGCGCCCCGGGCAAGCTGAACTTCGGTGCCCTTGGGGGGGGCGGGGCCTGGGGGGGGCCGAGGGGGGGCGGGGCCGGGGGGCGGGGCGAGGGGGTCCCGAGGGGGGGGGGGGGGGGGGGGGGGACCGAGCGGGGGGGGCGGACCGAGGGGGGGGCCGCCCTGGGGGAGGGCGGCCACCGCGCATGCGCTGGTTGGCACCTGCCCAACTGCGCATGCGCGGGACCCGAGTCCCTGGCGCTCCCTAGCACATGGCGCTCCGGGCGACTGCCCGAGTTGCCGGTGCCTTGAGCTGTCCCTGGTGGTGCTACCGAGCCACTCTTGGGAACAGATATTGTGGTTCCCCCACCCACAGTAGATTCTGTGCCCTTGCTCCTCTCAGTGCTTCTTCCAAGTGGTGTTCAACATGAAGAAGCATGGATTCATCAGCTGAGAGAGGGCAGTGGGTCGCAATGGAAATCTTTACAGCTTGTGCCATTTTTTCTATATGCCTTGGTTCTTTTAAACTGACAAAGAATTATCTGTATCAGCATCCACAAGCGAGAACTGCATAATTCCAATCTTCTTTGTCTGTAAAAGTGCTTCTTGATAGCAACTTAACAACGGGCTGAGCACCCATTTACTGAAATACTTCAAAGTATTGATCTGAACCATATATCCTGGTTCTGCATTCCACTGAGCTACTGCTGTTGGGGAAAGGACATCCATTAAATGCACCACTTCTAATCTGAACAAAGTGCTATCTATGCACCTACCATAGGTTTAAATCTTCAATCCAGAACAGCTATTGTTTATGGTCCTTCCTTTCCAATCTCTCATTATGTAACTGTGTACAATTCATCATGCTGCCTTCATTTGTATTTTACGTTTCTCGATACAGTTATCAAGCTCTCCTTCCTACTCCAAATGCGATCTAATCAATATTGATGATATTGTAAATCTGTTTCTGGGTAACAAATTATTTAGATGAATGGGTACGGTGGTGTATCAGTTCTGGTCATGGGCTATTAATCCAGGGGACTGGGCAAATAATACAGGCACTAAAAGTTCAAATCCTATCGTGATCTAGTCTCTAAAAAAAATCTGGAAATAAATAAGCAGGCATGAGTGAAAGTAATTGTGAAGCTGTTGGACTGTCATAAACACAAAGTGGTTAATTAATGTCCTTTGAGGAAGGAAACATACTGCTCTTGCCAGGTCTGTCCCTCCTGTGGGAGGCAGCACTCCGGCACCGATAAGCGGCCCTGCACTGCCGGCGCGGTTCCGTGCATGTGCGCACCAGCCGTTTCCATGCCAGCGCATGTGTGCAGTGGCCGTTTCCAAGCTGGTGCCACGCAACATGGCGTAGCGACACAGTGGCCCGGTGTGGAAGAAGGTAGGCCCCCCCGGATTGTGCGCCCACTGATCAGTAGCCCCCGATCGCGGGCCTGGCCATTGTGGAGGCCCCCCGGAGTCTGATTCTCTCAGCCCCCCCACCAGGACTGCCAGCGTGGCCGCAGGCCGGAGCTCCCGCCAGGTGGAACCTGGTTGGAACCACGCCGGCGGAACTCGGCCGGTCAATCGCAAAGGAACGCGCCCGGCGTCGAAACATCGTGGCAGGAATTTCCGGCGTCACCGGTGATTCTCCGACCTGGCGGGGGCTCGGAGAATCCCAGCCCCGGTGTCCTTACCTGATCTGGCCTACATGTGACTCCAGACCCACAGCAATGTTGATGACTCTGAACTGCCCCCTGAAATGGCTTAGCAAGCCACTCTGTCCAAAAGCAATTAAGGATGGGCAACAAATGCTGGCCTTGGCAGCGATACCCATATCCCATCAAAATACTCTGAAAAAGATAACAGGGTGTCTTCAGAAGGAAGAAAGGTCAGCTACTCAGCAAAGCTTGACCCCTCTGCAGATCCTGCAAGTAGCTTAATGGTGAACCTTCGCGGACAAATTGTCAACTGTGGGAGAAAGCAACAAGCAACAACCAAAACAAAGAGAGAATAAGCTATCAAAAATAAATTCAAATCCAGTAGATCACTGAGAGGAGCTGATCGATCTCTGTGTCCACAAATGAACACTGTGTTTATGAGGAAGCGCGATTCATTCCTCAAGTGCCGATCGGAAACCTGGGAGCCTCCGTCACTGTTCAATGGGCAGATTTAGGCTCACAGTGTGCGAGCTGCAATAATCATACTTCCTGGATGAAGCTCCTCCCTGCCCTACTTTCATTAGCTTTGCATCCAGTCCTTGTGCTATGCTGTTTCAGTAAAGCCTTGTGGAAATAATCAGCTTTGCACCTTACTGAAATATGTGGTTTGCAGGAATTCAACATCAACTGCAAACCGCTGGACTAAAAGCAACAGACAGAGGAATTTGTAGCCATACACTCACCATACAATTTAAATCTGCTGCATGGATGACCCATTTGTTGGAAGGTGTAGGTTTTCTGTTATAGCAGCATGTCCTAGAATCTACATCACAGTAAAAGGCTAATCATTCATCTGTTTAGTAACAGCATGAATGGTTGCAGTACAGAGGAGAGGCGAAGCTCCAGTTGTACAGGGTCTTGGTCAGACCTCAGTGTTCAGTTCTGGGCCCTGCATCTCAGGACGAATATAATGGCCTTTGAAATGTTGCAGTCCTGATTCCCAGAATCATCCACTGGCTTCAATTATAAAGTCAAATATTCACATTGAGGTGTTTAAAATGAGAAAAGAATTTAATTGGAAGATAGCGAGAACCCATTTCCTTGAAAACAAGTTGGCACAATCTTTAGATTTAAGCAAGGCCATTTACAAGCAAATCAAGAAAAAACATTCGCACAATAGGTTGGGGAAATCTGAAACTCACTGAACCAAAGCGATGGTGTCAGAGAGTGGGACAGGCTGTGTGTGTTACTGATGGAGGTGGTGGTATCTGAGAGTGAGATAGGCTGTGTGTGTTTGTGATGGAGGAGCTGATATCGGAGAGTGAGGTAGGCTGTGTGTGTGTTAGTAATGGAGGAGCTGATATCGGAGAGTGAGATAGGCTGTGCATTCGTGATTGATGAGCTGGTATTTGAGAGTGAGATAGGTAGTGTGTGTTAGTGATTGAGGAGCTGGTACCCGAGACTGGGATAGGTTGTGTGTGCTTGTGATGGAGGAGCTTGTATTTGATAATGAGACAGGATGTGTGTTACTGACAGAGGATCTGGTATCTGAGAGTGGGATATGCTGTGTGTGTTAGTGGCGGAGGAGGATATAGTGAAAGACACCATAATCCCAGAGGACCGTAGGCTACTTTCCCATTTTGAGAGAGAGCTGACTGGTTGAGATTTCCCCTGAGAGTCAGGGAAGGAACAGTGTTGCAAAGGCACAGCCTTCATAACCTGAGCCAGTATGGGAATTGAACCCGCACTTTGCTCTGCATCACAAACCAGCCTCCAATAAACTGAGCTAACCCACCCCCAAGGAGTTAGTGTGCATGATTTAACAGAATGTAAAGAAAACATTTTAGTTCATTTACAGGATTTGGGTGCCGATGTTAGGCCAGCATTTATTGCCCATCCCTAGGTGCTCTGCAGAAGGTGGTGGTGAGTTGCCTTCTTGAACCTCTGTAGTCCCTGAGGTAAAGGTACACCAACTGTGCTGTTAAGGAGGGATTTCCAGGATTGTGCCCCAGCAACAGTGAAGGAACAGTGATGTATTTGCAAGTCAGGGTGGTGAGTGACTTGGAGGGGTTCCCAGGTATCTTTTGCTCTTATCCTTCTTGATGGTAGTGATCATGGATTTGGAAGGTGTTGTCCAAGGAACCTTAGCGAGTTCCTGCACCACATCTTGTAGATGGTACAAATGGCTGCCACTGTCCATCAGTGGTGGAGAGATTGAATGTTTGTGGAAGGGGTAACAATCAAGAAGGCTGCTTTGTCCTGAATGGTGTCGAGCCGCTTGAGTGTTGTTGAAGCTGCACTCATCCAGGGAAGTGGAGAATATCCAGTACACTCCTGACGTGCTTTGTCGGTGGTAATCATGCTTTGTCAAGAGATGAGTAACTCGCCACAGGATTCCTAGCCTTTGACCTGCTCTGGTAGCCACAGTATTAATATGGCTAGTCCAGTTCAGTTTCTGATAAATGGCAACCCTCAGGATATTGATTGTAGCGGATCCCGCGATGGCAATGTCAGTGAATGTCAAGGGGCGATGGTTAGATCATCTCTTGCAGAAGATGGTCATTGCCTGGTACTTGTGTGGCACGAATGAAGTCGAGTCCCACATTCAGTGCATTTAGCTGGGTGTTTCCTGGCACAGGCAGCACCGGCAGCACCGGCAGTATCAAACTGGACTCTGCTTCATTCCGGGACATAGAACATAGAATATTACAGCGCAGTACGGGCCCTTCGGCCCTCGATGTTGCGCCGACCTGTGAAACCATCTGAAGCATATCTGACCTACACTATTCCATTTTCATCCATATGTCTATCCAGTGACCACTTAAATGCCCTTAAAGTTGGCGAGTCTACTACTGTTGAAGGCAGGGCGTTCCACACCCCTACTACTCTCTGAGTAAAGAAACTGCCTCTGACATCTCTCCTATATCTATCACCCCTCAATTTAAAGCTATGTCCCCTCGTGTTGGTCATCACCATCCGAGGAAAAAGACTCTCACTGTCCACCCGATCTAACCCTCTGACTATCTTATATGTCTCTATTAAGTCACCTCTCAGCCTTCTCCTCTCTAACGAAAACAACCTCAAGTCCCTGAGCCTTTCCTCGTAAGACCTTCCCTCCATACCAGGCAACATCCTAGTAAATCTCCTCTGAACCCTTTCCAAAGCTTCCACATCCTTCCTATAATGTGGTGACCAGAACTGCACGCAGTACTCCAGGTGCGGCCGCACCAGAGTTATGAACAGCTGCAGCATGACCTTGTGGTTCCGAAACTCAATCCCCCTGCTTATAAAGGCTAGCACACCACATGCCTTCTTAACAGCCCTATTAACATGGGTGGCAACTTTCAGGGATTTATGTACCTGGATGCCGAGATCTCTCTGTTCATCTACACTACCAAGAATCTTGCCATTAGCCCAGTACTCTGCATTCCTGTTACTCCTTCCAAAGTGAACCACCTCACACTTTTCCGCATTAAACACCATCTGCCACCTCTCAGCCCAGCTCTGCAGCTTATTTATGTCCCTCTGTATCCTATAACATCCTTCAGCACTATCCACAACTCCACCGGCCTTCGTGTCATCTGCAAATTTACTAACCCATCCTTCTACACCCTCTTCCAGGTCATTTATAAAAATGACAAACATCAGTGGCCCCAAAACAGATCCTTGCGGTACACCACTAGTAACTGAACTCCAGGATGAACATTTGCCATCAACCACCACCCTCTGTCTTCTTTCAGCTAGCCAATTACTGATCCAAACCGCTAAATCACCTTCAATCCCATACTTCCTTATTTTCTGCAATAGCCTACCGTGGGGAACCTTATCAAACGCCTTACTGAAATCCATATACACCACATCAACCGCTTTACCCTCATCCACCTGTTTGGTCAACTTCTCAAAAAACTCAATAAGGTTTGTGAGGCATGACCTACCCTTCACAAAACCGTGTTGTCTATCGCTAATCAACTTGTTCTTTTCAAGATGATTATAAACCCCATCTCTTACAACCTTTTCCAACATTTTACCCACAACCGAAGTAAGGCTCACAGGTCTATAATTACCAGGGTTGTCTCTGCTCCCCTTCTTGAACAAGGGGACAACATTTGCTATCCTCCAGTCTTCCGGCACTATTCCTGTCGCCAAGACGACATAAAGATCAAGGACAAAGGCTCTGCAATCGCCTCCCTGGCTTCCTAGGATAAATCCCATCTGGCCCAGGGGACATATCTATTTTGACATTTTCCAAAATTGCTAACACCTCCTCCTTTTGAACCTCAATTCCATCTAACCTGGTCGACTGAACCTGAGTGTTCTCCTGGACAACATTGTCTTTCTCCAGTGTAAACACTGACAAAAAATATCCATTTAACGCTTCCCCTATTTCCTCTGATTCCACACACAACTTTCCACTACTCTCCTTGATTGGCCCTAATCTTACTCGAGTCATTCTTTTGTTCCTGATATACCTATAGAAAGCCTTAGGGTTTTCCTTGATCCTATCCGCCAACGACTTTTCGTGTCCTCTCCTCGCTCTTCTTAATTCTCCCTTTAGGTCCTTCCTGGCTAACTTGTAACTCTCAAGTGCCCTAACTGAGCCTTCATGTCTCATCCTAACATAAGCCTTCTTCTTCCTCTTGACAAGTGCTTCAACTTCCTTAGTAAACCACGGTTCCCTTGCTCGACAACTTCCTCCCTGCCTGACAGGTACATACTTATCAAGGACACGCAGTAGCCGTTCCTTGAAAAAGCTCCACATTTCGATTGTACCCATCCCGTGCAGTTTCCTTCCCCATCCTATACATCCTAAATCTGCCGAATAGCATCATAATTGCCTTTCCCCCAGCTATAATTCTTGCATTGCGGTATATACCTATCCCTGCCCATTGCTAAAGTAAACATAACCAAGTTGTGATCACTATCACCAAAGTGCTCACCAACATCTAAATATAACACCTGGCCGGGTTCATTACCCAGTACCAAATCCAATGTGGCCTCGCCCCTTGTTGGCCTGTCTACATACTGTGTCAGAAAACCCTCCTGCACACACTGTACAAAATCTGACCCATCTATAGTACTCGAACTATAGTATTTCCAGTCAATATTTGGAAAGTTAAAGTCCCCCATAACAACTAACGTGTTACTCTCGCTCCTGTCGAGAATCATCTTTGCAATCCTTTCCTCTACATCTCTGGAACTATTCGGAGGTCTATAGACAACTCCCAACAGGGTGACCTCTCCTCTTCTGTTCCTAACCTCGGCCCATACTACCTCAGTAGACGAGTCCTCAAACGTCCTTTCTACCGCCGTAATATTTTCCTTGATTAACAATGCCACACCCCCCCTCTTTTACCATCTTCTCTGTTCTTACAGAAACATCTAAATCCTGGAACCTGCAACAACCATTCCTGTCCCTTCTCTACCCATGTCTCCGAAATCGCCACAACATCGAGATCCCAGGTACCAACCCATGCTGCAAGCTCACCCACCTTATTCCGGATGCTCCTGGCGTTGAAGTAGACACACTTCAAACCAGCGTCTTGCTTGCCGGTGCCCTCTTTCGAACTTTTAACCCTATCCCTGACCTCACTACTCTCAACATCCTGTACACTGGGACTACAATTTAGGTTCCCATCCCCCTGCTGAATTAGTTTAAACCCCCCTCGAAGAGCACTAGCAAATCTCCCCCCCAGGATATTGGTACCCCTCTGGTTCAGGTGAAGACCATCCTGTTTGTAGAGGTCCCACCTACCCCAGAATGAGCCCCAATTATCCAGGAAACCAAAAGCCTCCCTCCTGCTCCATCCCTGTAGCCACGTGTTCAACTCCTCTCTCTCCTTATTTCTCACTTCGCTAGCACGTGGCACGGGTAACAACCCAGAGATAACAACTCTGTTTGTTCTAGCTCTCAGCTTCCACCCTAGCTCCCTGAATTTCTGTCTCAAATCCCCATCAAATCCCCTAACCCTAACCCTAACCCTACGCTCTGCCAAAGCTGAGTCCCATTTCCTGCACTAACAAGCTCTGCTCGCCAGAGCAGGAAGAGATCAGGGTACCATTTTTAAATGGCACCTCAATCTCGAGACAACCCCAGCGCAACCTCCGGACCACCATTGTGGGTGTGATCCAGATACCTGTATCTCACGAGGCGTAGTGAGTCATGTAAATATTAATTTGCCCAGTATCTGTAAATGTGACAGGCTATTTCTGTTAACATTGGAGGATTTGGTATCTGAGAGAGGAACAGGCTATGTTTATGTGATAGAGGAGCTGATATTTGTCTGTCTGTCTGCTTAGATATGGAAAACAGCTGGACAATTGACAATAAGTCTCCTACCCTTTGCTTCCTTTAAATATCTTCCACTAAACAATGTACTCTACCTATTCCAATGCCCTTTTGCAGTTAATTTCCAGAACCTAGAGATAAGCTCATTCTTTGAAATTTGTGATTCCTATCAGCAAGTTAGCAACATTCGTTCACACAAAATGAATTGACTACAAATATCAGCATCCTGTGCATTCCCCACTGCCGTGCTCCCACATCTTGTGCCAGTGCGAAAATACAGAAGAACACAAATCTACGCAAATTCTATGATTCTATGATTCTATAGCTAAATTAGGTTGCAATTCATGCAACTAAGATTATTTTTCACTTTGCCCAGATTTATTATGAAGGAATTTTTTGGGAGGGAATTTGTTTTATTCAGCGCTGTATGCTGTATATTAACGTTAGTTTTTATTTTCAATTTACAAGCACTGGTGTCAGGGTCCATTGGCCTAACTGATTAACATTCAGCTTTTTATCAGTGTCTGTCCTCAGACGTGCTTCAAATCTGTTAAGCTATCCATAAAATTCACTTTTACGATTGAAAGCTTTTTTCTCTATTTTAACAGCACAAATGAGCTTACTAGTCCTCTAAACTCTCCTCCATAAGTTCCAAGTGCACTGACATATCTTCGATTTTCCTCTCTCTGGGCGAAATCTTCTGGCTCTTCACACCAGCGGGATCTTCCGATCTGTCAACGATGTACTCCCGCCATTGGTTTCCCAATGGTATAGGGTGGATTCAATGGGAAATCCCATTGACAGCAGCAAGATCAGGATATCTCACTGCCAGCCAAGGGCAGGCCCCCTCCCACCACCAAGAAACACACTGCGGGGTGACCAGATAATCTCGCCGACTATCTATTGAAATCGCTAAATCACTGCACATCCTCAATCTTGCTATTTCCATGGAAGTCAAACTGCTTGCTTCATTTCCTCCCTCAGTCGTCCTTTCGTTTTCCTACCTACAAGGCTTTCCAAACCTAATTGTTTTGACTGACAGTTTTATGAGCAGTTGAAGAAGAGGATTATGTTTTTTTTTTTCTTTTTTTTATAAATTTAGATTACCCAATTATTTTTTTCCAATTAAGGGGCAATTTAGCGTGGCCAATCTACCTAATGTGCACATTTTTGGGTTGTGGGGGCGAAACCCACGCAGACATGGGGAGAATGTGCAAACTCCACACGGACAGTGACCCAGAGCCGGGATCGAACCTGGGACCTCAGTGCCGTGAGGCAGTTGTGCTAACCACTAGGCCACCGTGCTGCCCTAAGGATTATGTTTTTGAAGAGGTTTTTGTATCACTCTTTGTTAATTTTGACAATTTTATGAGTTTAAAATAATTAAGCTTTTTCTTTCTTGGATTTTGAAAGGCAGTGTATTGATTGAAGGTTTTAAGAGTTCCTAACATTTATGAAGAGGTTTTTGAGCAGGTGCTTGTTTATTTTTGCCAGTTTCACAATAGGGCTTGTGAGTACTGGCCACAGTGGATACTGGATCAGCAAACATGGTGGGTGTGGAAGGGTATTTGGGGGGGGTAGATGCGGGTGCGAATGGGGGATAAATGTACCGATGAGTACAGGCCAGGAATCCTGGCACCCATATACACAACTGGCCTAATATTCTAGTGAACATGGTTCTTCAAACTTGCCCACCTCGGCATCCCCCCACATCCATTCGTACCTCGGGTCTGCTGCGGAATGTGAAGCTCCCATTCCAGCTCATCCCCAATACCCTGGTAGTGAGAATAATGTCAGCAGGTGGGAGTATAACATCGCAATATGGCCCAACTCTTGATTCCCATTGGAAAGAGGAAAATCCGGCCACATATTTCTCTGGACTAGTGAATTCATCTCATTTTCCTTTTTCTGTAATGTTGGAGGCATTTCTTCGGATGTCATCAAATTGTCACCAATTCTTCAAATTGTTTGCCTGGTAACCATTACAGTTCCAAATTAAGAACCAATCATTTTTTGTTTATTCTTGGGGTATGGATGGATAGGATCAGCATACCCCTGATTGTAATACGGAAATAGTAACTGGCTCAGATCTTCCACTTTAAGAAAAGGTTACCTACTCACCATCCCAGAATACTTGGGCCCCATCTCCCAGTGGAGGATCCTGCAGAACTGAGGCAGTACAGCAATCCTCACCGGGAGCAGTACAGAGAAACATCACAAAACCATGTCCCCTTTTCATGGCACTAATGTCCGTTATCCACAAAATAGAGAGTTGAAAAATTCCAAGGTCATTTTGTGAAGGTATAGAGAGAAGCTAAATGTGTAAGTTAAACAGGTGAGTGAGTAGAGTGGAAGGCAAGTGGGTGAGGGGATAGGGTGGCTTGTGGGTGTCGGGGGGGAGGGGTGGGGGGGTTGATGGTTGGACAAGCCAGGCCATTTGGGTAGTCAGGGGATTGGAGAAGTAGTCAGGAGTTGGGGGATAGGCGGGCATAGTCATGGAGTTGGGGGGGGGGGGGATGTTGGATTATGGGGTTTTAGGATTGGATGATGGGAGTGCTTGGGGGGGGGGAATTGGTGGATATTCAGGTGGCCAGGCTTCATTGTATCCCTACAGTTCAGAAGGCAGCCATTCTGCACAGACTGTCTGAAAGAGCACCTTACCTGGGCCCACTCCCCCGCCCTATCCCCATAACCCCATCTAACCTGCATAATTGTGGACTGCGGGGGGAATCAGGAGTACCTGGAGTAAATCCATGCATTCATACGGAAAATGTGCAAACTCCACACAGTCGCCCAAGGCTAGAATTGAACGTGGGTCCAGGGCTAGCCACTGTCCCACCCAGGTGTAGGTAGTCCGGGATTTGGTGGAGAGGGGTAGTCAGGTGGAGTTAGTCTGGTGTCGGGGGCGTCCAGTGGGGAGTTGGGTGGTCAAGTATTGTTACCCTTGTGTTATAACTGGTTTTAATCTTTCTAACTTTTCTTGGGTAACTATTCTGGTAGGAGTGTTGGAAACATCCAAAGGTCCCGACTCTACCCCAGAGTTTCAAGGGGTTCCAGTCGCAAGGGCATTGCCCAGGAGAATTCCAAACTTCATGGACTGAGCCCAGAAAGCGGCGGGAGTTCAGAGACAGAGAGCCCAGAAAGCGGCGGGAGTTCAGAGTCAGAGAGCCCAGAAAGCGGCGGGAGTTCAGAGACAGAGGGAGAGCCCATAAAGCAGCGGGAGTTCAGAGTCAGAGAGCCGAGAAAGCGGCGGGAGTTCAGAGACAGAGGGAGCCCATAAAGCAGCGGGAGTTCAGAGACAGAGAGCCCAGAAAGCAGCGGGCGTTCAGAGACAGAGAGCCCAGAAAGCGGCGGGAGTTCAGAGACAGAGAGAGCCCAGAAAGCGGCGGGAGTTCAGAGACAGAGAGCCCAGAAAGCGGTGGGAGTTCAGAGACAGAGGGAGCCCATAAAGCAGCGGGAGTTCAGAGACAGAGAGCCCAGAAAGCGGCGGGAGTTCAGAGACAGAGAGCCCAGAAAGCGACGGGAGTTCAGAGAGAGAGAGAGAGCCCAGAAAGCGGCGGGAGTTCAGAGACAGAGAGAGCCCAGAAAGCGGCGGGAGTTCAGAGACAGAGGGAGCCCAGAAAGCAGTGGGAGTTCAGAGACAGAGAGAGCCCAGAAAGCGGCGGGAGTTCAGAGACAGAGGGAGCCCATAAAGCAGCGGGAGCTCAGAGACAGAGGGAGAGCCCAGAAAGCAGCGGGAGTTCAGAGACAGAGGGAGCCCAGAAAGCAGCGGGAGTTCAGAGACAGAGAGCCCAGAAAGCGGCGGGAGTTCAGAGACAGAGAGCCCAGAAAGCAGCGGGAGTTCAGAGACAGCGGGAGCCCAGAAAGCGGCGGGAGTTCAGAGACAGAGAGCCCAGAAAGCGGCGGGAGTTCAGAGACAGAGAGCCCAGAAAGCGGCGGGCGTTCAGAGACAGAGAGCCCAGAAAGCGGCGGGAGTTCAGAGACAGAGAGCCCAGAAAGCGGCGGGAGTTCAGAGACAGAGAGAGCCCAGAAAGCGGCGGGCGTTCAGAGACAGAGAGCCCAGAAAGCGGCGGGAGTTCAGAGACAGAGGGAGAGCCCATAAAGCAGCGGGAGTTCAGAGACAGAGGGAGCCCAGAAAGCAGTGGGAGTTCAGAGACAGAGAGAGCCCAGAAAGCGGCGGGAGTTCAGAGACAGAGGGAGCCCAGAAAGCAGTGGGAGTTCAGAGACAGAGAGAGCCCAGAAAGCGGCGGGAGTTCAGAGACAGAGGGAGCCCATAAAGCAGCGGGAGTTCAGAGACAGAGAGCCCAGAAAGCGGCGGGAGTTCAGAGACAGAGAGCCCAGAAAGCGGCGGGAGTTCAGAGACAGAGAGCCCAGAAAGCGGCGGGAGTTCAGAGACAGAGAGTCCAGAAAGCGGCGGGAGTTCAGAGACAGAGAGGGACACAGGATAAAAGAGCGCGAGGAGAGCGGCAGTGAGCCAGTGAAAGAGCAGGAGGGGACACATTGAGAGCGGTGGGGCGCCAGTGGGAGCAAAGATAATATAAGGCGGGAACCGGAAGTACGACCCGCGGACTTCTGGGAAGGATTTTCTTCTAGCCAATAAATTCTGGTGGAGAGGATACCCGAGACACTACACGTGTAGGGTCTCGCACCCGCCCTCCTCCTCTAACCTAATAATAAGACCCATTGGTGTGAGCAGGTAAGTGCTATATTATATTATTATTTTTTATTTGTTTTATATTTGTTTACCAGAACTTGGTTGAAATTAAGTGGGATGGCAGGGAAGGCAGTGCAATGTTCCTCCTGCAGGATGTTTGAGGTGAGGGATGCCGTTAGTGTCCCTGCTGATTTTACCTGCAGGGAGTGCAGCTCCTACAAGACCGAGTTATGGTACTGGAGCTGGAGTTGGATGAACTTCCGATCATTCGGGAGGCAGAGGGGGTCATAGATAGGAGCTTCAGGGAAGTAGTTACACCAAAGACTGGAGATAGATGGGTAACTGTAAGAGGGACTGGGAAGAAGCAGTCAGTGCAGGGACCCCCTGCGGTCGTTCCCCTGAGTAACAAGTATACCGTTTTGGATACTTGTGGGGGGGGGGGACTTACCAGGGGTAAGCCATGGGGTACGGGACTCTAGCACGGAGTCTGTCCCTGTTGCTCAGAAGGGAAGGGGGGCGAGGGGCAGAGCATTAGTAATTGGGGACTCAATAGTCAGGGGCACAGATAGGAGATTTTGTGGGAGCGAGAGAGACTCACGTTGGGTATGTTGCCTCCCAGGTGCAAGGGTAAGTGATGTCTTGGATCGTGTTTTTCGGGTCCTTAAGGGGGAAGGGGAGCAGCCCCAAGTCGTAGTCCACATTGGCACTAACGACATAGGTAGGAAAGGGGACAAGGATGTCAGGCAGGCCTTTAGGGTGCTAGGATGGGAGCTCAGTGAGAACAAACAGAGTTGTTATCTCTGGGTTGTTGCCCGTGCCACGTGATAGTGAGACGAGAGCAATTAAATACGTGGCTACAGGGATGGTGCAGGCGGGAGGGATTCAGATTTCTGGATAACTGGGGCTCTTTCTGGGGAAGGTGGGACCTCTATAGACAGGATGGTCTACATCTGAACCTAAGGGGCACCAATATCCTGGGGGGGAGATTTGTTAGTACTCTTTGGGGGGGTTTAAACTAATTCAGCAGGGGCATGGGAACCTGGATTGTAGTTTTGGGGTACGGGAGATTGAGAGTAGAGAGGTCAGGAGCACAGATTTGACTTCGCAGGAGGGCGCCAGTGTTCAGGTCGGAGGTTTGAAGTGTGTCTATTTCAATGCCAGGAGTATACGAAATAAGGTAGGGGAACTGGCAGCATGGGTTGGTACCTGGGACTTCGATGTTGTGGCCATTTCAGAGACATGGATAGAGCAGGGACAGGAATGGTTGTTGCAGGTTCCGGGGTTTAGGTGTTTTAGTAAGGTCAGAGAAGGGGGAAAAAGAGGGGGAGGTGTGGCGCTGCCAGTCAAGGACAGTATTACGGTGGCAGAAAGGATGCAAGATGGGGACTCTTCTTCCGAGGTAGTATGGGCTGAGGTTAGAAACAGGAAAGGAGAGGTCACACTGCTGGGAGTTTTCTATAGGCCACCTAATAGTTCTGGAGATATAGAGGAAAGGGTGGCGAAGATGATTCTGGAAAAGAGCGAAAGTAACAGGGTAGTTGTTATGGGAGACTTTAACTTTCCTAATATTGACTGGAAAAGATATAGTTCGAGTACATTGGATGGGTCGTTCTTTGTACAATGTGTGCAGGAGGGTTTTCTGACACAATATGTTGACAGGCCAACAAGAGGTGAGGCCACTTTGGATTTGGTTTTGGGTGATGAACCAGGTCAGGTGTTAGATCTGGAGGTAGGTGAACACTTTGGAGACAGTGACCACAATTCGGTGGCCTTTACATTAGTGATGGAAAGGGATAAGTGTACCCCGCAGGGCAAGAGTTATAGCTGGGGGAAGGGCAATTATGATGCCATTAGACATGACTTAGGATGTGTAGGTTGGAGAAGTAGGCTGCAAGGGTTGGGCACACTGGATGTGGAGCTTGTTCAAGGAACAGCTATTGCGTGCTCTTGATCAGTACGTACCAGTCAGACAGGGAGGAAAAGGTAGAGCGAGGGAACCGTGGTTTACCAAAGAAGTGGAATCTCTTGTTAAGAGGAAAAAGGAGGCCTATGTGAAGATGAGGCGTGAAGTTTCAGTTGGGGCGCTTGATAGTTACAGGGAAGCGAGGAAGGATCTAAAGAGAGAGCTAAGACGAGCAAGGAGGGGACATGAGAAGTCTTTGGCAGGTAGGATCAAGGAAAACCCAAAAGCTTTCTATAGGTATGTCAGGAATAAAAGAATGACTAGGGTAAGAGTAGGGCCAGTCAAGGACAGTGGTGGGAAGTTGTGTGTGGAGGCTGAGGAGATAAGCGAGATACTAAATGAATACTTTTCGTCAGTATTCACTCAGGAAAAAGATAATATTGTGGAGGAGAATGCTGAGATCCAGGCTATTAGAATAGATGGCATTGAGGTGCGTAGGGAAGAAGTGTTGGCAATTCTGGACAAGGTGAAAATAGATAAGTCCCCGGGGCCTGATGGGATTTATCCTAGGATTCTCTGGGAAGCCAGGGAAGAGATTGCTGAGCCTTTGGCTTTGATTTTTAGGTCACCATTGGCTACAGGAATAGTGCCAGAGGACTGTAGGATAGCAAATGTGGTCCCTTTGTTCAAGAAGGGGAGTAGAGATAACCCCGGTAACTATAGGCCGGTGAGCCTAACGTCTGTGGTGGGTAAAGTCTTGGAGAGGAGTATAAAAGATACGATTTATAATCATCTAGATAGGAATAATATGATTAGGGATAGTCAGCATGGTTTTGTGAAGGGTAGGTCATGCCTCACAAACCTTATCGAGTTCTTTGAGAAGGTGACTGAACAGGTGGAAGAGGGTAGAGCAGTTGATGTGGTGTATATGGATTTCAGTAAAGCGTTTGATAAGGTTCCCCACGGTCGGCTATTGCAGAAAATACGGAGGCTGGGGATTGAGGGTGATTTAGAGATGTGGATCAGAAATTGGCTAGTTGAAAGAAGACAGAGAGTGGTGGTTGATGGGAAATGTTCAGAATGGAGTTCAGTTACGAGTGGCGTACCACAAGGATCTGTTCTGGGGCCGTTGCTGTTTGTCATTTTTATAAATGACCTAGAGGAGGGCACAGAAGGATGGGTGAGTAAATTTGCAGACGACACTAAAGTCGATGGAGTTGTAGACAGTGCGGAAGGATGTTGCAGGTTATAGAGGGACATAGATAAGCTGCAGAGCTGAGAGGTGGAAAATGGAGTTTAATGTGGAGAAGTGTGAGGTGATTCACTTTGGAAAGAATAACAGGAATGAGGAATATTTGGCTAATGGTAAAATTCTTGGCAGTGTGGATGAGCAGAGGGATCTCGGTGTCCATGTACATAGATCCCTGAAAGTTGCCACCCAGGTTGATAGGGTTGTGTAGAAGGCCTATGGTGTGATGGCCTTTATTGGTAGAGGGATTGAGTTCCGGAGCCATGAGGTCATGTTGCAGTTGTACAAAACTCTAGTACGGCCGCATTTGGAGTATTGCGTACAGTTCTGGTCGCCTCATTATAGGAAGGACGTGGAAGCTTTGGAACGGGTACAGAGGAGATTTACCAGGATGTTGCCTGGTATGGAGGGAAAATCTTATGAGGAAAAGCTGATGGACTTGAGGTTGTTTTCGTTAGAGAGAAGAAGGTTAAGAGGTGACTTAATAGAGGCATACAAAATGATCAGAGGGTTAGATAGGGTGGACAGCGAGAGCCTTCTCCCGCGGATGGAGGTGGCTAGCACGAGGGGACATAGCCTTAAATTGAGGGTAATAGATATAGGACAGAGGTCAGAGGTGGGTTTTTTACGCAAAGAGTGGTGAGGCCGTGGAATGCCCTACCTGCAACAGTAGTGAACTCGCCAACATTGAGGGCATTTAAAAGTTTATTGGATAAGCATATGGATGATAAGGGCATAGTGTAGGTTAGATGGCCTTTAGTTTTTTTTTCCATGTCGGTGGAACATCGAGGGCCGAAGGGCCTGTACTGCGCTGTATTGTTCTATGTTCTATGTAAATCCCATGCAGTCAGTATAGAGAGACTTCCAAGAAGGTCCCCAACGTACTTTGGCAGTGTAACTCCAGGGTATGACCATCCAGGTATTTGAGGTTCTGGGTGTAAGAGCTAACCAAATAGCATCTGGATGCAGGTATAAGTTACACCAGATCTGACAGAAGGTTCCTTCACTTAGTGGACCTGTGCAATGCTTTCACGACAATCCCAAAGCCTTTATGGTCATTATTTTTGGCACTACCCTAAATATAAAATGATCAAATTTATTAGATTCAATCTCAAAACTTCCCACATTTGGATTCAAACTCATTGGGGCTGCAATTTCCCAGTTCTGTAGTGGTAATCTTGGAGATTGGGGACTGGGAAAATAGTGTGGAATTGCACCGTCTGAGCAGCGTAGCAACTGGCAGCCGATTTGCAAATTTAAGGACACAATTGGGTGATTTAGATGACACGACAGCATATTGTCAGCGTTACACAGGAACTGTTAGAGTCTTGTAGTGTCATGATGGCTATGAATTTATATCATGTTCCAAGGAATATGTTGTTTGGTCAGGAGATAAACAGCTGCACTTTCACAGGATTACATTAAGCACGTTGGCCAGAACTACGCGCAGGAGATAAAAGTTAATAATGTAACAGTAAATCCCGTTCCAGCCTTCACCATATCAAGTCGGAATAGACTGACATTTTTTAATTGCTTTTGAAATGTGATCATTGTTGAAATTCAGAAAATGCGACAGCCAATGTGCACACAGGCAATGCAATGTGATTGGTGACCGGGCATAATGTCCTTTAGTGATGGTGGTTTGAGGGATAAATGTTAGCCAGGACACTGGGGTGAACTCCCCTGTTAACCTTCAAAATAATTTACTGAGACTTGCTTCGCTTCACCTCTGTCCTCAGAGGCAGAGAATTTTATGCCATTTAAAAAATTCAACAATGCAAGTACAAGAATTTCACTTGCATGTATTAACCTTAGACTGCAATCTTTTGTAAGGCCTGCTGTTCTGGATTTCCTTTTATAGAACTGCACAATTGTTTACAAAAATGCTTCAAGCTGTTCTACATGATTTACGTCACTCAGAATGACAGCAGAGAAATCGAAAGCGAGGGATTAACAGTGAGTCTCAGATGATTCAGGTGAGATCTTTTTTTCCCTGAAAAGTGCTGGATATCTTAAAAATAAACAGCAGAGCGTTTCATTCAGTGTTTGCTGGCTTCTGGTATGTGGTCAGCCTTATCTAGAGAGGTGGTAATCTTCCTCTGGTGGTGATGTGACCATCAATTCACAAGACACGTGGTTGGAAGTGAACAGTGGTTTTAATAGTCTGACAACTGAGTCTGCCTGCAACGAGATAGACTGGCAGGCAGACTCACGACTGCAAAGCTTTGTACTTCCGGTTAGTGGGAGGAGCCATGGGCGGAACCATGGGCGGAACCAAGGGTGGAGCCCAGTACAAACTCCTCATCTCCCCCTATGGGCAGAGCCGCGCAACTGCTCGTATACCGAGCTTACAATAACACAACACATACAATATAACACAGTGTGAATTACTAGATTGTGTTTCACCACATTCACCCCCTATAAAAAAATCAAGTCCAGCGGGGGTGATGGGTCTACAAATTGAGTCGGTCCGGCGGTCGAGTCGTCCTCAGAGATCTGCAAAGCACCGGGGTTGCAGCCTCTTCTGGTGGCTGGGTGGTGGCGGTCGGCGAGGGTACCATGGCAGACACTGGGGGTTATTCGGTCTGAACTTCGTACCCGACTGGTTTGACTGGTGACGGGAAGCGCCGGAAAACTATAGAGCGACCGCTCGTGAGGGGTCTGGTTGGTGGCCGTACATAGGAGGGACCTAATAGCATGGAGCGCGTCGGGGAGGACTTCCTGCCAATGGGAGGTCGGGAGCTTCCTGGACGGAAGGGTTCTCCCTCTTCACCTGCCCGTTCCCCCTGGGGTTGTAGCTGGTAGTCCTGCTCGAGGCAATGCCCTTGTCGAGCAGGTACTGATGCAGCTCGTCGCTCATAAAGGACGAACCCCTGTCACTGTGTACATAGCTGGGGAAACCAAACAGGGTGAAGATGCTGGGCAGGGCTCTAATGACTGTGTGGGAGGTCATATCGGGGCACGGGATAGCAAAGGGGAAGCGGGGGAACCCGTCTATTATGTTTAGAAAGTATACATTCCGATTGGTTGAGGGGAGTGGCCCTTTGAAATCAATTGCGAGGCGTTCAAAGGGCCGGGAGGCCTTTACCTATCTGGTCTATAGAAGTGGGGTTTGCACTCCGCGCAGATCGGGCAATCTCTACCTGAAAAGGGACAGATTAATCCACCACCCGCATGGACGCTTTGGTGATGTCCTCCTTGATGCAGGTAAAGGCCTGGCGAGCCTCATCTGATAGAGGAAAGAGTGTGGCCTTAAATAGTGGGCGGGCTTTTACCGCATACTGAGGGACCCACTGGGCGTAATATGAGAAAAACCCCAGGCACCTTTTGAGGGCCCTGGGACAATGAGGAGGAGGGAGTTCTAAGAGGGGGCGCATACGGTCCGGGTCGGGGCCCAGGACTCCGTTTTCCACGACATAGCCGAGGATGGCTAGTCTGGTCGTGCGGAAAACGCATTTCTCCGTGTTGTACGTGAGGTTGAGTTTCTGGGCAGTCTGGAGAAATTGATGGAGGTTGGTGGCGTGGTCCTGCTGATCGTGGCCGCAGATGGTGACGTTATCCAGTTACGGAAACTTGGCCCGCAGCCCGTACTGGCTCACCATTCGGTCTATTGCTCGTTGGAACACCGAGACCCCATTCGTGACGCCAAAGGGAACCCGGAGGAAGTGGAAGAGGCGGCCGTCAGCCTTGAACGCCGTGTAGTGGCGATCCTCCGGGCGGATTGGGAGCTGGTGGTATGCAGACTTCAGATCCACCGTGGAGAAGACTTTATAATGGGCGATCTGATTCACCATGTTTGCAATCCATGTCTGCAATATGAAAATAATTTTTCCCCGGTCTTGACGACCACCACCTCAGCTCTCCAGGGGCTATTACTGGCCTCTATGATCCCCTCACGTAGAAGCCTATGGACCTCGGTTCTGATAAACACCCTGTCCTGCAGGCTGTGTTGCCTGCTGTGAGTGGCTACGGGTTTGCAGTCAGGCGTGAGATGGGCAAAGAGTGGAGGGGGGTCGATTTTTAGCGTAGTGAGGCTGCAGATAGTGAGTGGGGACAAGGGCCCGCCGAAGCTGAGTGTGAGGCTTTTGAGGTTGCACTGGAAGTCAAGTCCCAGTAAGAGTGGGGCGCAGAGTTCAGGGAGCACGTATAGCTGGAAGTTAGCGTAGCTAGTGCCCTGGATTGTTAGGGTCGTCGCGGTGCACCCTTGGAGGTGAACGAAGTGTGAGCCCGAAGCGAGGGAGATAGTTTGCCGTGCAGGGAAAATAAGGAGCGAACAGCGTCTTACCAGATCTGGGTGTACGAAGGTCTCGGTGCTCCCAGAGTCAAAGAGGCATGGTGTCCTGTACCCGTTGATTTTAACGGTCATCATTGAGTTGCGGAGGTGCTTTGGACGCGACTGGTCCAACGTGACCGCGCTGAGTTGTAGGTAGTCGGCGGCTCGATCAGCTGTGCTGGAGTGGCCCCATGATGACTGCCCTCAGAGTTCGTAGTCTTCGAGGCGCTTTTATGAGTTGGAAGTGGAAGGATCCCAAGATGGCCGCCCCCGTGGATCGCACGTGGTGGGCGGCGAGGAAGATGGCTCCCAAGATGGCGGCCCCCATGAGTCGCATGTGGCCGGCCGCGTGGAGGGGGGTTGCCAAGATGGCAACCCCCATGAGTCGCACATGTCATTTGGGGGCGGAGTTGGAATGCAGGCCGCAGCATTTCGGGGCCTGCGGGCCTGTGCATTTTGAAAACGAGTGCTCTGGGCTGCGGGAGAGTGAGAAGAGTCTTGCTTTGCCAAGCAGACCCGGGCATAGTGTCCTTTGCGACCGCAGCTGCTTCAGGTCGCGTTACGGGCCGGGCAGTACTGCCGTGGGTGCTGGGGCTGTCCGCATAAATAGCACACTGGAGCTGCGTGATGGGTGGGTGGCTGCGCGGCGCAGACCTGGGGCAGTCGCTGGTCGGGGGCCCAGGATGGGGTCGCTTGGTCCGCGGGGAACGAGGTGAGGCTGCGGAACGAGACCTCCATGGTGGTAGCCAATTCTACCGTGTCCTCTAAATTCTGGGCCCCTTTATCGAGCAACCGCTGGCGCACATAGTTTGAATTGAGCCCTGCAACGTATACATCTCTGACGGCAAGCTCCATATGCTGTTCGGCTGATACAGCTTGGTAATTACAGTCCCGAGCTAAAGTCTTTAATTCCCGCAGGAATTCTTCCAAAGACTCCGCTGGGCGCTGGCGGCGGGTTGTAAAAATGTGGCGCGCGTAGACCTCATTGATGGGCCTCACGTACATTCGATCTAGCATTGCTAGTGCCCCCGTATACGAGTTGGTACTATTGAGTTGAGTAGATATACGGTGGCTCACCCTTGCGTGCAGTAGACTACGTTTCTGCTCCTCTGTAGTTTCTGGAGTACTTGATTCAGCCAGATAGGCCTTGAAACATCTGAGCCAGTGTTGAAAGATTTCTCTTGCTTCTGCAGCCTGCGGGTCGAGTTCTAGTCGATCAGGTTTGAGGGCTGATTCCATAGTCGTTTTCTTCTAGTTTCCTAAGACTATTAAATTGATGTGACCATCAATTCACAAGACACATGGTTGGAAGTGAACAGTGGTTTTAATAGTCTTACAACAGAGCCTGCCTGCGACGGGATGAACTGGCAGGCAGGCTCACGACTGCAAAGCTTTATACTTCCGGTTAGTGGGAGGAGCCATGGGCGGAACCAAGGGTGGAGCCCAGTACAAACTCCTCATCTCCCCCTATGGGCAGAGCCGCGCAACTGCTCGTATACCGAGCTTACAATAACACAACACATACAATATAACACAGTGTGAATTACTAGACTGTGATTCACCACAGGTGGTTACTTTGTTTGTTGGCGCAATGGCCAGGATTCGGACATGATGCCATGGTGGCACAGTGGTTAGCACTGCTGCTTCACAGCTCCAAGGACCTGGGTTCAATTCCGGCCTAGGGTGACTGTGTCTGTGTGAAGTTTGCACTTTCTCCCCCTGCTGCGTGGGTTTCCTCCGGGTGCTCCGGTTTTCTTCCACAGTCCAAAGATGTGCAGGTTAGGTGGATTGGCCGTGATAAATTGCCCCTTAGTGTCCAAAAGATTGGGTGGGGTTACTGGGTTATGGGGATAGGGTGGCGGTGTGGAATTAAGTAGGGTGCTCTTTCCAAGGACCGGTGCAGATGTGATGGGCCGAATGGCCTCCTTCTGCACTGTAAATTCTGTGACTCGCTGATTCTCCAGGCCCACCAATGAGGGACAAAGTTACAGGTGCGGCGGCCAAATTTGGACAATGGCCAGAAGTCAATTGCCTTTTGACGGCTCTCTAAATTCTCCCGAGCTGACCATGATGACATCCGGTGCTGGTTCGACCAGAAAATTCCCCTGAATGTAGAAGTATGTCTCACATACTCTCCCAATCTCTTTGTCAAGAGTCTAGCACTACTGCAGGTGTCACTGTTACATCGTGATCCACATCAATCATTGCCATAACGATTCTATTTAGTCATTACACTACATCCATTCAAGTAAAAATAAAGGAAGTAAAGTCGCCATAGTCCCAGATGACCATGGGCTGCTTTGCCTTTTGAGGGGGAGAGCTGACTGGTGGTGATTTAACCTGAGGATCACCCCACCTCAGGCGAGGGACAAGGTTGAGAAGGCATGAATAACCTCGGTAGTACCAGAATTGAACTCGTGCTGTTGGTCTCGCTCGGCATCTCAAATCAGCTGCCCAGCCAACTGAGCTGAACCAAGTATTCTACCAGCTTCTTAACAATAACGTCAAGCTATGTTTTAAACTATTTACATTGTATTTCTGTAACTTCCTGTAACTTCCTCTCACTGTTACAGATTTTACCTACCTCTCACTGTTTCCTACCCCCAATCATTCTTATGAGGGATTCAGTCTCACACAATGTTTGTGGCTCTCTGGGAAGATATATTGGACATAAGGCAGCATTCCTCTTTTCCATGGAGGACGTTATCAACAGCACAATGGGACAGCAGCTGAATGGACTGCTGGTAATCAGAGTGTAGAGTACTGAGCTCGAAGGACTGTGGATCCTTTTCTGAGAAATACTGAGAAGGCAGCGAAGAGCATCAACACCTGGACGCCCTTGAAAGAAGACGGGAAGAAATTAGGATGGCTCAGGAATTTTCTGGCGCCTTCAAATACACAAGGGAAAGACCTAAGCAGCTGAAGGATCTTCAACTCCAATGAAGACTCACAGACTCACATACTCTGCTGCGCCAAGGATGAGAAAGGCATTGACGATCTGAGATTCTAATGAATCTGGGTGAAGAGAAGAAGAATGACCGACATTGCAGGAAACTAAGAAGAGATGATTTTCCGATGACATTTCAGAAAAGTCATCCCCTTTCTGAATGCAATGGTAACATTGCCACAATTTACCCTGTGAGGGGCTGCTCCACCAAGGCAAAGGGAAGAATTTTGGCAGATGAGAAGCGAAGATAATGCCACTTTCTCCAATGGGATGACTGAATAAGACAACATGAAGATAAATTTCCTGGATAGAATTGTGAAGCTGAAGCAGCTCTTGGCCTCTGTGCTGAAGGGCCGCTTCACTGAGAAGAAGAATTTCAGCTGAAGCAGAAGTGTGGGTGTCAATTTACATTCACTCCAATTAAGGTATTACCAGTTCTCTGACCGTCTGATCCTCTATGAGCTCAAGCACGGACATGGAATCAATCGCGTTGTCTCCCTGAAGAGCTCTTCATTAACCAGAAGCAGGCAAGGGGAATTGCATTGGTGGGTTCAGTGGAATTAAAATTGAAATGCTGTTCTGCCGCAGGAAGCACAATTGACTCCTGAAAAAAAAACAGACTTCATACGGTTTGGCAGGAGATTTGAGTGGTGAGCTAGCCTCTAGGATTTCATTATCCAGTGGATTACTCAATGCTACAATGTCTTCTTTTCATGACTTTCTTCAGAAAAGGACTTCATAGGATGGTTGCTGTCTTCAGTTCCTTTGTATCCACATCTTCTGGTCCAGCATCATAAAGAAATTAGGTTAACGACATCAGTATCTGCCGGAGCTCTAGTGGGAGTGTCTTTGTGACACTCAATAAATAAACCTCACTAGTTGTTACAAGCTGAAAGTCCATTGGTTCAGAACTTCTTCCATGAAAGGCATGCAGTTGTCCAAATGCAGCTCATCATCCGGTTTACACAGAATTCTTGCCAGTACGTCAACATCTCCACACAATAAGGATGTGCATTGACTGCAAACAAAAAATAGAGGGAGTCAATGATCTGTCATCCCTTGTAGTGGATAGTGACAATTAGCCAACCTTTTATTGGGAAGCTTGAGTCACCTGAACCTTTGCAATTTAATACATGATGGATGGAGGGATTATTGGCTGAAGCCAGTCCTGATTGTTAACAAGTATATTAATACCAGCTCCAGTGTCAATTTTGCATGCTGGAAATCAAGGATGTTCAACTGCACCTTGAGCGCCAGTTGAATATGTGGATGCCAGGATCTTGTTCCGGTGAGATTGAGCCGTGTGGGAGGGCCTGCACTGATACGTCGAACAAATAACACGTTGATGAACAGATCATTTCTACGAAAAATTTCTGGACATGATAACACATTCTCCGGCTTATCCTCTGTTTCTGTTGAGGACCCTGCAAGGGGTGATACCCTGTGTGTTTTGTTTTGTGAAAATGAGCTGATATATCTTTGTATTTGTACCAATATGAAACTGTTACATTTTCTTGTTGTTTAATAATTAATAATGATATGTGGAATGTTACATAGTTGATTTTCAAGTCTTTGTTACTGTTGACCATTTAATAAACAAAATATTCTCAAAGCCTTTAACTTGCAATGTATCTAAGTCCTGATTAAGACTTCTCCTAGAAACTCTGTAATTTTCTCTTTGTCATGTTTTCCTATTTCTTGGTTTGTGTGAAATTCTGGTTATTGGTTATTGATGGATTCTATTGTGATTATAAAATCCCGACAGTGCAGAAGGAGGCCATTCATCCCATCGAGTCTACACTGACCCTCCGATAGAGCATCCCACCGACTACAAACTGTTCCATCCTCTGCTCAGAGAGTCTTGCACATGACTGCTGAGGTCACTGTTACATCCTGGCCGACAACACTCATTACCATAACTAATCATTTATCTCATTACAGTAATCATGGGAGAAGGCTATTTAGCCCATCATTCCAGTGCAAGCACTTTGAAAGAGCTATCTAATTCAACCCATTCCCCTGCTCTTTGACCATTGTTCTACACATTTTGCTCAAAGATATGTCTGTAATATCCCACACGGGACCTATGGGGTGGGAATGCTTGTCTCCCCCATGCTCCTTTCAGAGTATTAGCTCCACCACCAGGGCCGGTTATAAGCCATAAGACATAGAAGCAGAATTAGGACACTCGGCCCATCGAGTCTGCTCCGCCATTCATTCATGAATGATGTTTTTCTCATTGTCGTTCTCCTGCTTTCTCCCCATAATCCCTGATCCCCTTATTAATCAAAAACCTATCTATCTCTGTCTTAAAGACACTCAGTGATTTGGCCTCCACAGACCTCAGCGGCAAAGAGTTCCACAGATTCACCACCCTCTGGCTGAAGAAATTCCTCCTCATCTGTTTTAAAAGGTCGTCCCTTTAGTCTGATATTGTGTCCTAAACTTCTAGTTTTTCCTATAAGTGGAAACATCCTCTCCATGTCCACTCTATCCAGGCCTCGCAGTATCCTGTAAGTTTCAATAAGGGGGGGCATCCTTCTAAAAGTTGAGTACAGACCCACAGTCCTCAACCGTTCCTCATACGACAAGTTCTTCATTCCAGGGATCATTCTTGTGAACCTCCTCTGGGCCCTTTCCAAGGCCAGCAGATCTTTCCTTAGATATGGGGCCCAAAACTGCTCACAATACTCCAAATGGGGTCTGACCAGGACCTTACACAGTCTCAGAAGGACATCCCTGGTCATGTATTCCAGCCCTCTTGACATGAATGCTAACATTACATTTGCCTTCCTAACTGCTAACTGAACCTGCACGTTAACCTTAAGAGAATCGTGAACAAAGACTCCCAAGTTCCTTCGTGCTTCTGATTTCCTAAGCATTTCTCCATTTAGAAAATAGTCTCTGCCTAAACTCCTCCTTTCAATGTGCATGACCTCACACTCTTCCCCATTGTATTTCATCTGCCACTTCATTGCCCACTCTCCTAGCCTGTCCAAGTCCTTCTGCAGCCCCCTTGCTTCCTCAACACTACCTGTCCCTCTACAGATATTTGTATCATCTGCAAACTTAGCAATAGTGCCTTCAGTTCCTTCTTCCAGAACACTAATGTATATTGTGAAAAGTTGTGGTCCCAGCACAGACCCCTGAGGCACACCACGAGTCACCGGCTGCCATCCTGAAAAATACCCCTTGTCCCCCACTCACTGCCTTCTGCCAATCATCAATCCAGGCCAGGATCTTACCCTTAACACCATGGGCTCTTGAATTTGTTTAACAATCTCCTATGCGGCACCTTGTCAAAGGTCTTCTGGAAATCTAAATCAATCATGTCGACGGGTTCTGCTTTGTCTCACTTCCTTGTTACCTCCTCAAAGAACTCTATCAGATTTGTCAGACATGACCTCCCTTTGACAAAGCCGTGCTGACTCAGTCCTATTTTACCATGCACTTCCAAGTACTCCGCAATCTCATCTTTAATAACAGACTCTAAAATCTTATCAATGACCAAAGTCAGGCTAACCGGCCTATAATTTCCCGTCTTCTGCTTCCCTCGCTTCTTAAACAGAGGTGTTACATTAGCCACTTTCCAGTCCTCTGGTATCCTTCCTGCCTCCCGAAAGATCACCACCAATGCCTCCACAATCTCCTCAGCTAACTCTTTTGGAACCCTGGGATGTAGGCCATCCGATCCAGGTGACTTATCCACATTCAGACCTTTCAGTTTCCCCAGAACCTTCTACTTAGTGATGGCCACTGCACTCACCCCTGCCCTCTGATTCATCTGAAGCTCTGGCATCCCACTGGTGTCTTCCACCATGAAGACTGATGCAAAGTAACTATTCTGTTCCTCTGCCATTTCTTTGTTTCCTATTATTACTTCTCCAGCCACATTTTCCAGTGGTCCTATGTCTATTCTTGCCTCTCTTTTACTTTCTATCCATTTGAAAAAATCTCTACCTATTTTGTTTTATATTACTAGCTAGCTTTCACTCATATTTCATCTTCTCCCCCCTTATTGCTTTTGTAGTTGTCCTCTGCTCGCTTATAAAGGCTTCCTAATTCTCTGGCTTCCCACCAATTCTCGCCACTTTGTATGCTTTTTCTTTAGCTTTTATGCTGTCCTTGACTTTCCTCATCAACTATGGATGCCTTGTCCTCCCGTTAGCTTGTTTGCTCCTCCTTGGGATGAATTTATGCTGTCCCTCCTGAATAACCCCAAAAAACCCCTGCCATTGCTGTTCCACTGTCTTCTTTGATAGGCTCCTTTTCCAATCAAATCTGGCCAGCTCCTCCCTCATGCCTTTGTAGTTACCCTTATTTATTTGTAATACCATTACATCTGATTCCAGCTTCTCCTTCTCAAACCACAGGGTAAATTCTATCATATTGTGGTCACTGCTCCCCAAGGGTTCCTTTACCTTAAGATCCATAATCAAGTCTGCCTCATTACACATCACCAAATCCAGAATCGCCTGTTCCCTAGTGGGTTCTACTCCAAAAAAACATCTCTTAAACATTCCATAAATTTATTTTCTTGGGATCCATTACCAACCTGATTTTCCCAGTCAATCTGCATATTGAAGTCCCGCATGATTATTGTGATATTGTCTTTTTTACATGCATTCTCTATCTCCTGATTTATTTTCTGCCCCACATCCTGACTACTGCTCGGGTGCCTGTACATAACTCCCATCAGGGTCTTTTTACCTTTGTGATTCCTCAACTCTACACACAGAGATTCTGTGCCTTCTGATCCTATATCGCTCCTTGCTTCATAAATTGATTTAGCTTCATTCGTCACTAACAATGCAACCCCGTCCCCTTTGCCCATCTGTCTATCCTTTTGATAGGACACGTAGCCTTGGATATTTAAATCCCAACCCTGATCCCCTTTTACCCACGTCTCTGTGATGGACAAAACATCATACCGGCCAATTTGAATGTGCGCACCAAGCTCATTTACCTTGTTCCATATACTGCTTGCATTTAGGTACAACAGCCTCAGTCCTGCATTGACCACCTCCCTTCTCACACTTGTCACCTTTTTTGCTCTGCCTGAGAGTGACGTTGTTCTCTTATTTTTGTTCTCTATTTCCCCTCAGTTATGACACCTTCTAAGCTAATGCTGTGGTCCCCACCCCCCTGCCATTATCTCAATTAACCAAGATATTATAAGGTTGGCCAATAAGACACCGAGCAGAGAGGAACCGGGTAGAGGTCTACTGGGTAGTATATATATTGTTCATGTAAATAAAACTTTGTTCTTATTTTACTTGGTGTGAACTTCCCGTGTCCTTATTCAAATATCCAATTTCCTACTTAAATTGTATTGCCTACCAAACAATTGAGTAATATTGTGTATGAATTTCAGTGCCAGTGCAATGTCAAGTACATCGGTCAAGTCTGCCTAATTGGCTGACCGAATCGAACAGCATGTCCCTTTGGCTGTTTGTGATAGGTAGTGTACAGATCACACTCAACCAGCCTGTGATGGCAAAACCCAAAAAACAAAGCATCTATTGTTAGATGTGATTTTACAATTGGGCAGCTGTTGCTGAACAATCCTGAGTGTGATAACACCCACACTAACACTAATTTAAAATAATCAGTCAAGCTCAAATGAATCGTTTATGAGAATACATTCACACACAGGGGCCCATTTTCTGCACACAATAGAAATGTTACGGTACCCAGACCAGATCCCACGTCATAAAAGGAAAACGGACGACCCCAGCAATTTCCCAATTTTGTAAACTGTGAGGAAAAGATACTTCACTCCAGGAGTGATTCCACCTAGGGAACTTTTATATTAAAAGAAACTATATTATTACAAGATTAACCCCATAAACATCCAGGACATCAAGTAGCTTTTCAATTCACAGTTAAACAGTTCTTGGGCAGCACGGTGGCACAGTGGTTTAGCCCTTCTGTCTCACGACGCCGGGGTCCCAGGTTCGATTTCGGCTCTGGGTCACTGTCCGTGTGGAATTTGTACATTCTCCCCGTGTCTGCATGGTTTCACCCCCACAACCCTTAAGGTTAAGGGGGGGTTGTTGGGTTACGGGTATAGGGTGGATACGTGGGTTTGAGTAGGGTGATCATTGCTCGGCACAACATTGAGGGCCGAAGGGCCTGTTCTGTGCTGTACTGTTCTATGTTCAATGTAACCCAAAGATGTGTAGGGTAGATGGATTGGCCACGCTAAATTGCCCCTTAATTGGAAAAAATGAATTGGGTACTCTAAATTTATTTTTAAAAAAGTTTCGAAAAGACATAGAGAAAGGTCTTTGAGCTTACTTTTCCATCTACTTCTAAACTTTAAATTAGGTAAAATCCACACACACAGGTCAAATGCCACTTATTAAAATAGTTAATACTCAGTGCCTTACAGAATTATTCACAAAGTCCTTGGGAGAGAAGCTTTCAGAAGTCAGTCTGAGAACACACCACCTTCCTCAGAACCCAGAGCAGAACTCTCAAAATGAAACTAAAGACAACAGACACGCTGCACTGTTCCGGGGGCTGATTCACAGACATGCCGTTGTCAGGAGCGGGAACTCAGGGAAGCCAGTGGCCACCGTCTATCTCATAGGGAGGCTCTGGTTTGGCACCCAGTAACCCCTCCTCACGGTCGCGTGCCCATAGGGCCCTGGCGGTCACCTTGGGATGGAGGGGCAGCTGGTTTGATCTCTGGATGCCCCTGCATCATTTGGTTCTGCCAGCCCTAGCGTCTCCTCAGTGTCTGCAGCATGGTATCGATGCCCTCAGCGATGCCCCTCGATGACTTGGACATGCTCTGGAGTGCCCCGGCAAGTCCTTCTGAGGCCAGTGCACGTCCCCCATCAACCGGGAGATGTTCTGGACTGCTTCGGCAATGCATAACTGAGACTATGTCATGCTCTGCAGCGCCTTAATAAGGTCCACTTGGAATCTGGAATTGACCCCCAGCAAACATGCTGCCAAGGTCTTCACTGATTGAGCTATGCCTTGGACATCTCTACTCATGCTGCCATTATCAAGCAACAGGCTCTCCACTGCAGTCACCACCCGAGCAGTGTTGGCCTCAGTGCCATGCATTGCTGGCACTATCTCCTGCACCCACAGCCTTGGGACTCTTTCAGTCAGCTATGGACCTGCTGGAGTGTCGCTGATATCCCTCTCTGGATCTCACGGCTGGACCCTATTGACTGCATTAGCTCTGGGGAAACGTGGCCCATAGGTTCAGCATCTCACTGGGACTCAGCTGGGTTCTTGGATCCAGCAGGCCTCTGACTGGTGTCTGCCCTGGATATTCTTGCTTATACCTGATGTGCACCTGCAATTGTGAGGTGCGTACCAGACTCAGGTGCGCATCTCTCTGCTGGTGGAGGGTAGGGTTTACAGCTGTGACACATCTACAGTGGTGTTCTCTTGGGAGCCAGGGACTGGACGGGGCCTGGGGGTTGGGCTGGGCGGTGGGGCCTCCCCAGATGTGCAGGCACCATCTGATGGAGTGGAATGGACATGGATCAGTGAGAGGGAAGGATCATTCTGTCTGTCATTAACAACTCATGGGTGACAGGTCATCTGGGGGTGGAGATTGGTGAATCCTCACCTCTGCGCCATACGCTAACCTCTACGCCAGTCACTGCTCTGTTCTTGGCCACCCCGGCGACTTACAGGGCCCGTTCACCATTCAGTGTGAGGACTCTGATGTCCAGCACCCCGCTGCCCGTCTGAGCCCTCTCCCATCTGTTGTGGGCTGACCCCTCCTGGGGACACAGAGAGGGCATTGTGAGCCGCACGCTCATACATTTCTGAGGTTGGGGGGTGGCAGGGCAAGCATTAGCAGCACCACTGGACATAGGTGGACTGGGGCACAGTATGGCGCTGGGCTGGAGTGGGGCTGAGCACATGATCATCGTGGTGGGGTGGGCGAGTTAGGGTGACAGGTGGGGGGTCAACTCACCCATGCAGCCCAGTGGAGGTTGTTGATCTTCTTATGGCACTGGGTGGTGGTCCTGCTGGTGATGCTCTCTGAACTGATGGCCGCTGCCATTTCCTCCCAGGCAACACTGGCTGCCCTGTCGCTGACTCTCTGAGCCCCTCGGGGGAACAGGGCATCCTGTCTGGACTCTACCGCGTCCAAAACTTTGACCAGGTCAGCATCTCCGAATCGTGGGGCTGGTCCCCTCGGTGTCATGGCTGCGAGCTGTGTGAGGTTTGCTCTATGGGATTGGTTTAAGTGCTGCTCCCCCTTGTTATCGGGAAGCCAACGTGCATGGTCCCAGAGAATCACTCGGCAGGACAATGATTTGTGGAGTGATGCCCATGGAGCCTTGTTAAGTGAACCAATTAGTGTTTGATACCAGTGACAACCTCACTGAGTCACCCGTCGAGAAGCTCGCAGCAGTTCTCGCTCACTACCACACTTAAACGTTTCCATTAAAATGCACCCAGAATCTGGATAGCTTAACCAAAGTTATTTAGTTATTTTAATAATATGACTGCAACAGACACATAATACAATATATATATATTAATATTTCCTACATTCATCACAGGCATATTTTCAAGCCTTGCACCTTTTCTGAATTACCTGTGAGCTTTCTCCATGGCCAATCAGAGTCGTCTTTTCAACCAGTACTATTTTCCCCTGCGGTATAAAATGTTGTGATTCTTTGAAATTTGGTAATTTTGGGTTTGTCCTGATGAGTGCAAAATGAAAAACTTCAGCAACATTTCTCTCTTTTCAGTAATATTCAAGTTTCTATTGCACCTGATTTCACCACTCTTTTAGGGATAATAAAGTTATTGTTGTTGTTAAGTTATTGTTACGGTCACCTTGTGATTCTGCTCCTCGGCAATCAATACTGAGGTCCAGAGTTCAGATTCTATTGTGAAATGGGGTGGAATAAATTCTGTCACTTATGGGTTTGAAGCAGAATCAAAGTGACCAGAACTGCTGGATTATTATTCAAACCCAATTGGCTCATCAATTTTTTAGGAAGGGAACTTGCTTCCTCAGCCCCATGGGTGGCAACATGCTGTGATGCACAATATATTCGACTCTCGGGGCAGCAGCATTACCCACATTTCAAGAACAAACAGGCCAGAGGGAGGTTAAAGAGAACCTTAAATAGATGTGTTTAAAATAGTGAAGGAGCAGGCTTGCCCATGGTATGTCCTAGGGGCCGGATGAGGCCCGCAAAGTCCCTCTACCTGTCCCCTCACCCTGAGGCAATTTTCAAAATTCTTGTCAATGTAATAATCCACCTGGAGCTGCTCCACCAATCAGGCTAATCAGCCTATCAGCAGCAAATGAGGCAGAGAAACAGTCTCTGATTGGTAGAGCACCAAACAATGTGCTGAAGGCTGGTGGAAGAGAGAATCAAAGGTAGCTCACTCCAGAGCACAGGGGGGGGGCACCCAATGGCGATACTACAGCACCGAAGATGAGCAACAGTGAGGACTGGAGCCTGCCTAGCTGCGCAATGGTGGGAGCTGTGGCTTGGGAAGCAAAACAATGGTGGAGTCCCAGGCACAGAGCAACGGAGGGGGCAAGTGCCTGTTTGAGTGAGATAGATGGACTGTGTGACTGAGTGTTTCGACTGTGAGTGAGAGAGAGGGTGACTGTATGTGTGTGTGTATGAGACATTCACTGGCTGAGTCAGAGAGAAGGAGTGACTGTGAGTGAGATTAACTGTGAGTGAGAGAGATTGAGGGCGCAATTTAACTAAATCTGAAATTTAACTAAATATCCCATAGCAAGCGCATTTAGCCACATGCTTCTCAGAGCTCGCAGCGCCGAGAAAGACGACGCTATGTAATGGCACTCAAGTTAGATAGGGGGCCTCAGCGGGGAATGGACAACCGAGGCCGTACATAACCCCGTGTTCCACATGGTGTTCCCGATCTCTAGAGCCCCTGCATGACCCCCGATCACTGCAAGCCCCAACTCACTATGAGGGGACGTCTCTGTGCCCCCCGCACCCCCTGCAACACCTACACTGGGTACCCTCATAGCGATCGCCGCCGTGCAGAAAAAGCCAGCTTGGCACCTTGGCAGTGCCAATCTGGTACCCTGGCAGTGGTTATCTTTGTGAGGTTGACTTCAGGATGGAAAGCGTAATGATCACAAAGATACTTGAAGTTCTTTTCATGAATTAAACTAATTTTATTTACGCTACTTGATTTAGAGTTAGACACTTATTCCTATGGCAAACAAATTATATTATTGAACTACATTCACTAACACTATAATCTGACTACAAGCTTACTCTATCTTACTAGCTCTACAATGCAATCTAATTCAGTCTCCTCTAAACTCTATTCTATCTTCTCAAGCTCTCTCCCAGAAATCTAAGAGCCAGTGCAATTTATAGTATTGTCCCTTAGCTCCCTCTAGTGGCAAGTTTTAATAAAACATTAACTCTTCATATGCTGTACATTTCTATACTGTCACACCTGCCTGCTAACAGTGCTCCTGGACATGTAGAGGTAGATTGTTTCTTACCCTTGTAGTGTGTATTTGAATTAAATATTTCAGCAGCAAGCTTTCATAACTTAAAAATAAAGGTTCTATATCTTACACACTTACCCCAAATTAACACAATGTAACATAATAATAATAATCGCTTATTGTCACAAGTAGGCTTCAATGAAGTTACTGTGAAAAGCCCCTATTCGTCACATTCTGGTGTCTGTTCGGGGAGGCTGGTATGGATACATACTCAGACTCATTCACACACCCACCCGCACACACATACAAAGATTGGCTACAGATGGAGATGGTGCATTTTTACAGTTGCTTCAGTCTCTGATTTATGCCTGTGGTTTCTTGAACGGATTCAATGATTTAAAGTTGGAGTGAGGATCTTGTTCAGAGAATGGTTCTCAGCAGGTTGTGAGTTTTTTTTTATAGTTGACTATTGTGACAACAGTGTGACACGTACAGTGTGGGATGATTGTTTTCCCCATGCTCCTGGAGGAGTGCAGGCTCCCCAGCTATGGACAGGGTAGCTTACCCGTACTTGTATAGAAGGTCGGCCAGTCTGGAACCGACCGGCAATAGAGAGATTAACTGGTGAGGTACTATCGGTACTCATGTATATAATTGTTATAAAATAAAGTTGCATGCATTAGCTTACTTTGGATCCCCCGAGCCTTATTAAACCTATCAAGGAGGTTGGTTCTCAGGTGAACTTTGAAACTAGAACAAGTTAAGTACATTGACATCTTGATAACTGACAGCAATTTCAGGGTCTGGCTCTCAGACTGGCGGATGATTCTGAGTGACCTCGTGGGTCCTGTGATAATAAGGGTGCACTCCCCAAAACCAGTTTTAACCAGATGACCACTGCATTAACATTTCTGAGGCCCATCTAGCCTAGTTTGGATGGGGGAGGCCATCGTTTTACAATGGGAAGTTGACAGTGGCCACTGAGTGCCAATCTTCACTTTTGCCCAGTATGAAACATGAAGACAGTGAGGCTGAAAACTCAATTAGTACTTAGGTTTACATTCTTAACCAATGAGATGTATGAATTCCACAACTGGCGATGGAGATATCCTCACTGATGTCCTTTTCAATAGGGGATTTTCTGGATATTTAATAATATCTGTAGTCCAAATAGCAAAAGTTACATGATACGCAGCAACTATCTTACAACTTGTTTGTGTTGGATTTTTAAAAGGATTGACTGAAAGTTGATAATGTGACAGGCCTATACTGGGCATGACATAAAAGAGAATAATGATGAAATGCTAGTAATTTGGTAGTTAAACTAGACCAATCAATATTAATTTCCTAGTTCCCTCTTCTTGTTAGCTTCACAAGCCCAGTTCTGGTAAAGTGTCCATGAAGCAATTTATAAATGAGAGTTTCATTGCACCTGACAGTAACTAATTCCCTTCTGATTTTTCCGATTTGCTGCGTTAGTCCCAGTGAAGCAGAATACAACATCCCAGATCCTCATTTGAAAATAATGTCCAACAGTACTGATAATAATTGACAGCAGGACAGAAGCCTGGGAGTCTAATGGCTGTTAGGCTGGTGTCACAAATTGTGGCAACTTAGGCTCTCCTTTTGTGTACTTTAATTCATAGAGACAGAATTGAGGACGAAGAGGCCCCAATTCACTTTCACCCTTCAGTACTTTCTCTTCCATACTACTACCGTATGCACTGATGAACAGCCAAATGTCAAGTTTGAAATTCTTCATCCTCATCATCAGCCTGGCACGGGGCAGTGAGATGGTCACTGAAGAGCAGGTCGTGGCACCCTGGTTTGCACTTTGCCACAGCTGCACAGGGATGAGTCATGGTGTCGCAAATGGAAGAGGTTATTACGGCAGGGTCTGACTCCAGTTCGAAACCTGTTCAGTTTGACCCATTCGCCTTGAGATGAGGCGTTTGCTGGGTGGGTGATATCTTCTACCAGTGGCAGATCCAGATTTGTATGCACTCTTTCTCGCAATTGTGCTATGCTGGTTGCATGATGCAATCTGTGTGGACGAACTTGTGGCTGCATGTGGTGGCGCAATGTTGCGACTTGTGTGTGTTGACCACATTGCTCCCGAGATGTTCCTCATGGTCTCACTCAGCTGGACACCTACCGGTTTGCAGTGCGCAGAGCTCTTCCAGACAGAAGTGCTCAACTGCTGAGTAGCAGAGAAACAACGAGGAACTTCTCAAGGTTCTGGTGTTGGCTCCCCAAGAGATTCTTGCCAGTTTGTTGATGAGATTATTGGGAGTCTTCAGTTTAGCTGAGACTTTCTGAAGGTGTCGCTTGAAGGTCAGTGTGCGGTCCCAAACAAAACAAACATAGGTAGGTGTAGGATGGTGTTTGATGTGGCTGCCATTCAGGTAGAGGTCAAGGTAACTTCTTGCATTGTCTTTTTAAAAATATATTTAGAGTACCCATTCTTTTTTTCCTAATTAAGGGGCAATTTAGCGTGGCCAATCCACCTACCTGGTACATCTTTTTGGGTTGTGGGGGTGAAATCCACGCAGACACAGGGAGAATATGCAAACTCCACATGGACTGTGACCCAGGGTCAGGATTGAACCCGGGTACTCAGCGCCTTGAGGCAGCAGTGCTAACCACTGCATCACTGTGCTGACCTGCCTCTTTCATTGTCAAGGTGGTCTCCACATGATACAGCTTTGGCAGCACCAGTTTTGACAGTAGTCAGAGTTTACCAAAGTCTTCGTTAAGAGCACTGTTAATGTCCTTCAAATCTTTCACTCGTTAAGCACAGCAGATGTTAATTGCCGAGATGAACTTGCGGCTGCGTGTGGCTGGCAGGTAATTTATTTACAGGTTGTACAGAGTGGGGCCAATACTGATCCTTGAGGTAGGCTATTTCACTGCACTTTCCATGTCCTGGCTTGGGCCCCATATGGATTTGAAACAATTTGTTTTGAAGAAGAGAAGTGATGGTATCAACAACCCAGGGTGATCAGACCTTGGAAAGCTTGACCAGTAGGCCTTTGTGCCACACAGTGTCCTAGCCTGCAGTGAGAGCGAGGAAGATGACTCCAGTTCTCAGACACCTTTGAAAGCCATTTTCAATGTAGGTGGTGAAGACAAGTACCTGGTCTTCTGTACTGCACCATACAGAATCCAGCTTGGTGTATGGCTCGTGTATCCTCCAAGGTCACTTGTATACGCTGCAAGATGTTTCCGTCAAGCAACTATTGATACATGTAAAGAAAATAAATTGGTCTGGAACTGGAAGCTCCTGTGGGGGCCTTGCCAGGCTTGGGGATCTTTCCATCAAGTTTTCAGCAGGTACTTCTAGATGATTTTGGTCAGGAAAATAGAGAGCCATTTTGATGCCGAGGGGGCCAAGGTGCTTAAGGAATTCAGTGTAGATTAGGTCGTAACCTATAGCTTTGCGAGGTTTCAATTTGCTGAATGTACTGTCCTTAGATAATCCCACCTGGTCCTGCAGTTGGTCAATACCTCCTCACTGTGGCCTTATCAATTGACATACTGATTTGTTGATTGCTCATTAGAACACAGCTCATTAGATGTACAAGACTGATTTTCAACAATACAAGCACCATAGGTCTGAGGGTTGTATACAGATCCAGCTGGGGTAATTTATAAAATCAATTAATAATTTTGCTAATTATACCATTGAATCGGATGCACTCTCTGTTAGATTGCATCCTCTCCAATGCACACAAGCAATAAAAAGACTTCATTACATCACAGATTGCACTCTCTGATTGATAGCTGCTCAGAATGATATTGGAAAAGTGGCCCCAGGATAGATTGCAAACTCCCACAACACCGAAGGAAATTGAGCATTTGAATGTCAAGTATTTTGTAATATCACTGCTTCATGCTGTAGCCATCTCCTGTGTGTCACTCCCCCAACATAAACAAGGGCACATCTGGAGGATGGTATATGCTTGGATATGATGCTGCAGTGGCAATACCACCGGACTAGTCATCCAGAGGCCCAGGCTGATGCCCAGCGACCACTGGTTCAAATCCCACAACCCAGCTAATATAAATTAAATAATAAAATTTGGAATATAGTCAGCATGAAACTATCATCAATTGCAGTAAAAATCCATCAAATCCATTTGTGAGGGAAATCTGCCGACCTTACTTGGTCTGGCCCACATGTGACTCCAGATCCACAGCAATATAGTTGACTCGTAACCGCCCTCTAGAATGGCCTCATAAGCCACTCCATCCAAGGGCAACTAAGGTTGGCCATCAAATGCTGGTCTTGCCTGTGAAGCTGACATCCCATGAAAGAATAAAGAAAAAAAAATTATCCCAGTGACGAGTCTGAAGAAGAGGATTTTGCTGGATTTTTTTTTAAAAATCCACTTGAAAACACTGAATGATTGAAGTTGAGTTGTGATGATCAGATATGCATCAACTTTCAAAAAGAAAATGGATAAATAATTGAAGGGAAAATTTTACAGAGCTAAGGGAAACGAGTAGGGAAGCTACACTTGCAAAGAGCTGTCACAGGCTAGATGGGCAGAATGGCTTCCGCTTTGTTCTATGGTTGCATGATTTGATGTGAAGATCCTCAAATGGGCAGTGCTCTGGGGACTTTTTAAAGAAGGAATTGTATATCCCCTATATAATACATCAATGGATGTTAATCAGGAATCCTGTACAACTACATTGAGGATATGGGGCGAAATTCTCCGACCCCCAGCAAGGTCGGAGAATCGCCTGGGGGCGCCTAAAATCCCACCCCCGCCGTGGCAGAGATTCTCCACCACCCGGGAAGTGGCGGCGGCGGAATCTCGCCACTCCGATCGGAGAGGCCCCTGCGGTGATTCTCCGGCCCGGATGGGCCGAAGTCCCGCCGCTGGGAGGCCTCTCCCGCCGCCGAGGTTTAAACCACCTCTGGAACGGCGGGCTCAGCGGCGCGAGCAGGCCCCCGGGGTCCTGGGGGGGTGGAGGGCGATCGAACCCCGGGGGGTGCCCCCACGGTGGCCTGGCCCACGATCGGGGTCCCCCGCTCAGACTACGGGCCAGTGCCCTGGCTGCACTATGTTCTTCCGCGGCCGCCACGGCCTCCGCCATGGCGGAGGCGGAAGAGAACCCCACATCGCGCATGCCGCTGACGTCACTGCTGGCGCATGCGTGGTCCGGCGAAAGCCTTTCGGCCAGCCCCGCTGCCGGTGGCGCCGGTTCTTTGCGCCGGTTGTCTGGTGGCAACCGCTCTGGCGTGGGGCTGGCCCCCAAAGGTGGGGAGAATTCCCCACCTTTGGGGAGGCGCGACCCCTGAGTGGTTGGCACCACTCCCCTACTCCGGGACCCTCCGTCACGCCGGGTAGGGGAGAATGCCGCCCATGGTTTCTCAGTACCTTCTTGAATGTGATTCCTCAGACTTCACAACCGCAATACAGTGTGTGGCCCCGATTGCAGCTAAAATACCAGAGGCCAGATAATCTGCAACTTCTTAATTGGCCTCATCAACCTAATAGAAATATAGAGTCATGGCTCTAACTGGCAGTCTGAGTAGCAATTAAACTTTGAATGGCCTCCATTAGCATTCAACTAACTGCAATTAAACATTGAAGAGCCAAAGAGATGCATCTTCATCTGAACAGTAGAATAATATATTGTGTGCTACATGACAATAACACCTCAGTCCTTCCTGATGAAACAATTCCAGAAGAGAATCTCTAGCCTATAAAGAAATCCTGCCTAATGAGCTCAAGAGAAGAAACATGATTAATAAGTGTAATTTCTTTATCGTCACCGATCACAAGCTATTGCGCGGGCTCTTCCTCGAAGGCAAAGCAATCCTGCCAATAGCGTGTGAAAGGATTCAGCGTTGGGCTCTGTTATTGGCTGGTAATGAATGCTCTTTTGAGTTCTGCCTCAGGACCCAGATTGTGTGTTTCCATCGTTGGTCATTCCTGGAAAAGGTCACTGGTCTGTCACCAGAGACTTGAAGAGCGCCACTCCATATCGGGTGTGGCTGTGCAGGAGGCTCTGCTGCTCTTACCGGCAGCCATTGGTGTGCTGGAAGGATTTGCAGGATGACCTGTTTGGCTACATTAGGAGCTCCCCTTCCTTGGTCATCAAGTCCTGGAGTGGGATTCGAACCTGCAAATTCTGGCTCAGAGGCAGGGATGCTACCCACTGCACCACATCTCCATCTTTGCCTCTTTGGGCTGGATTGTGCTGTGTGCTTTGGGACCCTGATATTGGGACCAAGTCAGTTCCTGCACTTTCTGGTGATGATACCAGCACAGTAATCTTCCCAGAGGAGGCCATGTGGATGCTATTCTGTCAATCACAGTACTGGGCATATCACAGAACTGGCCACTCAGGACTCTTGGCAATACCATCTCGAGATGCAAGTACTGCTGGTGCTTATTATAATAAGTTAACATATGATTATCAGGCCCATATGTTGGAATTATCCACCCACAACAAAAACTCCATCCATGATGATGTAATGTCAGAATGATGTGACGCACAACTAGCCTCAGAAGGTGTGCACCTGGCAAGCATTACTTCCAGGGGGCTCGAATGTGAATGTAATGTTCAGGAGGGAGAGGATAATGTCAAGCCAGGGTAATGCCAGCCTGATGGCATCTTGATGCCACCTTGATACCAGGGTGTGCAGGAAGATTCCAGCAGGATTCCAGGGGGTCCACCTGGGTGAAGATTATTTCCTGATTTGCTAGCTGTGCTGAGGTGGCCCTTAAAAAGTGGCCTGGATCACTAAGCGCCTGATTTGATGGTGGAGCAAACGAATCAGAGATCACTCACCAGCTATATGTCGTAGAATCCATGACCTCTAGTTTTATTTTCTAAGTGCCGCACTGTTATGGCGGAGAAAGCAGCCATTGCAGTCGGTGGCTGCAACATCGCTTTACCGCCCGACATCGGCCTTTGTCGATATCGGAGAAAATTCCGATCCGAGTGATAACTTTGTGTAGTTACAAAGAACTATACAGCCCATCCAAGCCTGTACCGACCATGGTACCTACCTAAACTAAAACCATTTCCTTCCATTCCCACCCTATTCATATATTTGTCTCGTGAGAAAGTTAGAAATTTAGAAGGTTTACCCAGGGTCAAATAAGGAACCAACATTCTAAACAGCCTGCTTTGGAATCCATAGAATTCCTGCAGTGCTGAAGGAGATCGTTTGGCCCATCAAGTCCACACCGACCCTCCAAAAGAACATTTTACCTCGATTCACCCCTCACTCTATGCCAGTAAAGACACCTAACCTGCACGTCTTTGGACTGTGGGAGGAAACCAGAGCACCCAGAGGAAACCCACACAGACATTGGGAGAACATATAAACTCCACACAAACAGTCACCCGAGGTCGAAATTGAACCCTTTCTGGACTGGACTGCAGTGGGGCAATGAGGCAGCACCATAGCGACCTTTAGAGGGATTTTGGGGATCGATAACATTATGCTGGCCTTGCCATTGATGTCCATATCCCTTGACAGACTCTGAGAACAGTAAGGTGAGTAAAGTGTGATGAATATCTGAAATATGTTCTCGTATATATTGAATTATGTGTCTATTGCAGTAATATTATTTAAAAAACCTACGTTAAGATCATGGCCGTGAGTCTCCCCTACCCGGTGGGGCGGGGGGGTCCCGGCGTAGCGGAGTAGCGCCAACCACTCCGGCGTCGGGCTGCCCCAAAGGTGCGGAATTCTCCGCACTTTCGGGGCTAGGCCCGCGCCAGAGTGGTTGGCGCCACGCCGACTGGTGCCAAAACCGGCGCCAACGGCCTTTGACGTTGGTGCCGCCCGGCGTCGGGGCTGGCCGAAAGTCCTTCACCGGTTCACGCATGCACCGGTGCGTCAGCGGCCGCTGATGTCACCACCGGCGCATGCGTGGTAGGGTGGTTCTCTTCCGCCTCTGCCATGGTGAAGGCTGTGGCGGCGATGGACGAAAAAGAGTGCCCCCACGGCACTGGCCTGCCCGCCGATCGATGGGCCCCAATCGCGGGCCTGGCCACCGTGGGGCACCCCCCGGGGTCCAATCGCCCCAGTACCCCGGGGGCCCGCTCGCGCCACTGATCCCGCCGCCACCAGAGGTGGTTGAAATCACGGCGGCAGGAGAGGCCTCCCAGCGGCGGGATTTTGGCCCATCGCGAGCCGGAGAACCGCCGCAGGGGGCACGCCGATCGGCTCGCCGCGATTCCCGCTCCCGCCAATTCCCGGGTGGCAGAGAATTCCAGCCACGGTGTGGGCGAGATTTACGTCGGCCCCGGGCGATTCTCCGACCCTGCGGGGGGTCGGAGAATTTCGCCCCATTTGTCTATTAAAGCTGTGATTAAGGGAGAGGGGTTTGGACTGTTTTAATTTTGTTTTCAGCCCTGTCCTGTGTCTGCTGTTTTTTGTTTAACTTTGAAAGTTCTGCTCTGGGTTCTGAGGATAGGAGTTGTGTTTCTCAGACCGACTTCTGAAAGCTTCTCTTCAAAAGGACTCTGTTAATAATTCTGTGAGGCACTGAGTGCCTTAATAAGTGGCATTTGACCTGAGTGCGTGGATTTTGCATAATTTAAATTTTAGAAATAGATGAGAAAGTAAGCTCACAGATCTTCCTTTATTTTTTTATAAGGAATGTTTAACTGTTAAGGAGCAAGGTGTTTTTTCCTTGAATGTTAATGGAGCCGGTTTAGCTCAGTTGGCGGGACGGCTGGTTTGTGATGCAAACCAAGGTCAGCAGGGTGGGTCCAATTCCCATACCTGTTGAGGTTATTCACAAAGACCCCGCTTTCTCAACCTTGCAGTTCGCCTGAGGTGTGGTGACCCTCAGGTTAAATTGCCAGTCAGCTCTTGCCCTCAAAGGGGAATGCGGCCTATGGTCACCTGGGACTGTGACGAACCAGCAGAGGGCAGCAGAGCAGAGCTACTGATCAGCTGTTCTGGGGAAATTTGCATACGTGCAGTGCGGTCAGCCTAAGTTGAAGGTGGTTTGTGGAGGGGCTGTTGGCAAGTGACAGTTAAACCCGAAACACTTTGTGAGTGTTTCCCACCCTACCTCCTCCTCTAACCAACCCCCCCACCCCACGGTGGTTGGGAAGCGGGAGCAGGGGCCTGTCGTGAAGGTGAGTGAGTGCCTTTAAATTTGCTTACCTTTCAGCGGGATCAGGGTTTGAGGTAATATCAGGTAAGCTCTTCCTTTCTTTTTCTTTTTCTTGTTTTTTTTTTAATCTAGAGGGGATGTCAGGGAAGGCAGTACAATGCTCCTCCTGCAGAATGTTTGAGGTGAGGGACGCCGTCAGTGTCCCTGCTGATTTCATCTGTGGGAAGTGCACCCAACTCCAGCTCCTCAAAAACCGTGTTAGGGACCTGGAGCTTGAGCTGGATGAACTTCGGATCATTCGGGAGGCAGAGGGGGTCATAGATAGGAGCTTCAGGGAAGTAGTTACACCAAAGATTGGAGATAGATGGGTAACTGTAAGAGGGACTGGGAAGAAGCAGTCAGTGCAGGGACCCCCTGCGGTCGTTCCCCTGAGTAACAAGTATACCGTTTTGGATACTTGTGGGGGGGACGACTTACCAGGGGTAAGCCATGGGGTACGGGCCTCTGGCACGGAGTCTGTCCCTGTTGCTCAGAAGGGAAGGGGGGAAAGGAGTAGAACATTAGTAATTGGGGACTCAATAGTCAGGGGCACAGATAGGAGATTTTGTGGGAGCGAGAGAGACTCACGTTTGGTATGTTGCCTCCCAGGTGCAAGGGTACGTGATGTCTCGGATCGTGTTTTCCGGGTCCTTAAGGGGGAGGGGGAGCAGCCCCAAGTCGTAGTCCACATTGGCACTAACGACATAGGTAGGAAAGGGGACAAGGATGTCAGGCAGGCCTTTAGGGAGCTAGGATGGAAGCTCAGAGCGAGAACAAACAGAGTTGTTATCTCTGGGTTGTTGCCCGTGCCACGTGATAGTGAGATGAGGAATAGGGAGAGAGAGCAATTAAACACGTGGCTGCAGGGATGGTGCAGGCGGGAGGGATTCAGATTTCTGGATAACTGGGGCTCTTTCTGGGGAAGGTGGGACCTCTATAGACAGGATGGTCTACATCTGAACCTGAGGGGCACCAATATCCTGGGGGGGAGATTTGTTAGTACTCTTTGGGGGGGTTTTAAACTAATTCAGCAGGGGCATGGGAACCTGGATTGTAGTTTTGGGGTGCGAGAGATTGAGAGTAGAGAGGTCAGGAGCACAGTTTTGACTTCGCAGGAGGGCGGCAGTGTTCAGGTCTGTGGTTTGAAGTGTGTCTATTTCAATGCCAGGAGTATACGAAATAAGGTAGGGGAACTGGCAGCATGGGTTGGTACCTGGGACTTCGATGTTGTGGCCATTTCAGAGACATGGATAGAGCAGGGACAGGAATGGTTGTTGCAGGTTCCGGGGTTTAGGTGCTTTAGTAAGGTCAGAGAAGGGGGCAAAAGAGGGGGAGGTGTGGCGCTGCTAGTCAAGGACAGTATTACGGTGGTAGAAAGGATGCAAGATGGGGACTCTTCTTCCGAGGTAGTATGGGCTGAGGTTAGAAACAGGAAAGGAGAGGTCACCCTGTTGGGAGTTTTTTATAGGCCACCTAATAGTTCTAGAGATGTAGAGGAAAGGATGGCGAAGATGATTCTGGAAAAGAGCGAAAGTAACAGGGTAGTTGTTATGGGAGACTTTAACTTTCCTAATATTGACTGGAAAAGATATAGTTCGAGTACATTGGATGGGTCGTTCTTTGTACAATGTGTGCAGGAGGGTTTTCTGACACAATATGTTGACAGGCCAACAAGAGGTGAGGCCACTTTGGATTTGGTTTTGGGTAATGAACCAGGCCAGGTGTTAGATCTGGAGGTAGGTGAACACTTTGGAGACAGTGACCACAATTCGGTGACCTTTACGTTAGTGATGGAAAGGGATAAGTATACCCCGCAGAGCAAGAGTTATAGCTGGGGGAAGGGCAATTATGATGCCATTAGACATGACTTAGGATGTGTTGGTTGGAGAAGTAGGCTGCAAGGGTTGGGCACACTGGATATGTGGAGCTTGTTCAAGGAACAGCTATTGCATGTTCTTGATAAGTACGTACCAGTCAGGCAGGGAGGAAGGGGTCGAGCGAGGGAACCGTGGTTTACCAAAGAAGTGGAATCTCTTGTTAAGAGGAAGAAGGAGGCCTATGTGAAGATGAGGCGTGAAGTTTCAGTTGGGGCGCTTGATAGTTACAAGGAAGCGAGGAAGGATCTAAAGAGAGAGCTGAGACGAGCAAGGAGGGGACATGAGAAGTCTTTGGCAGGTAGGATCAAGGAAAACCCAAAAGCTTTCTATAGGTATGTCAGGAATAAAAGAATGACTAGGGTAAGAGTAGGGCCAGTCAAGGACAGTGGTGGGAAGTTGTGTGTGGAGGCTGAGGAGATAAGCGAGATACTAAATGAATACTTTTCGTCAGTATTCACTCAAGAAAAAGATAATATTGAGGAGGAGAATGCTGAGACCCAGGCTATTAGAATAGATGGCATTGAGGTGCGTAGGGAAGAAGTGTTGGCAATTCTGGACAAGGTGAAAATAGACAAGTCCCCGGGGCCGGATGGGATTTATCCTAGGATTCTCTGGGAAGCCAGGGAAGAGATTGCTGAGCCTTTGGCTTTGATTTTTAGGTCATCATTGGCTACAGGAATAGTGCCAGAGGACTGGAGGATAGCAAATGTGGTCCCTTTGTTCAAGAAGGGGAGTAGAGATAACCCCGGTAACTATAGGCCGGTGAGCCTAACGTCTGTGGTGGGTAAAGTCTTGGAGAGGATTATAAAAGATACGATTTATAATCATCTAGATAGGAATAATATGATTAGGGATAGTCAGCATGGTTTTGTGAAGGGTAGGTCATGCCTCACAAACCTTATCGAGTTCTTTGAGAAGGTGACTGAACAGGTAGACGAGGGTAGAGCAGTTGATGTGGTGTATATGGATTTCAGTAAAGCGTTTGATAAGGTTCCCCACGGTCGGCTATTGCAGAAAATACGGAGGCTGGGGATTGAGGGTGATTTAGAGATGTGGATCAGAAATTGGCTAGTTGAAAGAAGACAGAGAGTGGTAGTTGATGGGAAATGTTCAGAATGGAGTTCAGTTACGAGTGGCGTACCACAAGGATCTGTTCTGGGGCCGTTGCTGTTTGTCATTTTTATAAATGACCTAGAGGAGGGCGCAGAAGGATGGGTGAGTAAATTTGCAGACGACACTAAAGTCGGTGGAGTTGTAGACAGTGCGGAAGGATGTTGCAGTTTACAGAGGGACATAGATAAGCTGCAGAGCTGGGCTGAGAGGTGGCAAATGGAGTTTAATGTGGAGAAGTGTGAGGTGATTCACTTTGGAAAGAATAACAGGAATGCGGAATATTTGGCTAATGGTAAAATTCTTGGTAGTGTGGATGAGCAGAGGGATCTCGGTGTCCATGTACATAGATCCCTGAAAGTTGCCACCCAGGTTGATAGGGTTGTGAAGAAGGCCTATGGTGTGTTGGCCTTTATTGGTAGAGGGATTGAGTTCCGGAGCCATGAGGTCATGATGCAGCTGTACCAAACTCTGGTACGGCCGCATTTGGAGTATTGCGTACAGTTCTGGTCGCCTCATTATAGGAAGGACGTGGAAGCTTTGGAACGGGTGCAGAGGAGATTTACCAGGATGTTGCCTGGTATGGAGGGAAAATCTTATGAGGAAAGGCTGATGGACTTGAGGTTGTTTTCGTTAGAGAGAAGAAGGTTAAGAGGTGACTTAATAGAGGCATACAAAATGATCAGAGGGTTAGATAGGGTGGACAGCGAGAGCCTTCTCCCGCGGATGGAGGTGGCTAGCACGAGGGGACATAGCCTTAAATTGAGGGGTAATAGATATAGGACAGAGGTCAGAGGTGGGTTTTTTACGCAAAGAGTGGTGAGGCCGTGGAATGCCCTACCTGCAACAGTAGTGAACTCGCCAACATTGAGGGCATTTAAAAATTTATTGGATAAGCATATGGATGATAAGGGCATAGTGTAGGTTAGATGGCCTTTAGTTTTTTTTTCCATGTCGGTGCAACATCGAGGGCCGAAGGGCCTGTACTGCGCTGTATCGTTCTATGTTCTATGTTCTATGTTCTTACTTTAATCCAGTGTTAATAACAAAGATTGTTTTAATATAATAGTTGTCAGTAGATCACTCCTGGAGCGAAGTGTCCTTTCCTTGCAGATTACAGATTGTGTGTGAATTGTTGTGGTCTTGTCTGGTTTCCTAATATCAAGTTGGGTTTGCTCCGGATACCATAACGATAGAGAGCAGAGGGTTCACTTGTCCTCGCATTGCAGGGCGATCATCCTCGGCACCCCTGTTCCACTGACCACCCTGGAAACCTCCTTCCAAGCCGCTGTGGTGAGTCCAGGTGGGCTTCCTGCTACCATCGGTTGGAAAGAGGATGTCACACCTGTCTTCCGTGGCCTGGAGGAGAGTGAGCTGCTTTCCAAAGGAATCCTCAGTGCCCTGAAGCCCTGACGCTCTGAATCATAGAACATAGAACATACAGTGCAGAAGAAGGCCATTCGGCTCATCGAGTCTGCACCGACCCAATTAAGCCCTCACGTCCACCCCATCCCTGCAACCCAATAACCACTCCTAACACTTTTTGGACACTAAGGGCAATTTAGCACGGCCAATCCACCTAACCTGCACGTCTTTGGACTGTGGCGGGAAACCGGAGCACCCGGAGGAAACCCACGCAGACACGGGGAGAATGTGCAAATTCCGCACAAACAGTGACCCAGAGAGAAATAGAGCCTGAGACCCTGGCGCTGTGCAGCCACAGTGCTTTCCACTTGTGCTACCGTGCTGCCAGGTGTTCTTTTTTCCTTTTCGCTGGCTGTCTAGGTGCCACTTAAATACAGCATGTGGGCATGGAGGCGGGGCATGCAACTTCCTGCCCAGCCAGCCATGTTATGCCAGCTAATCATCCAGGCTGCATAAGTAATGAGATGAGCAGAACGCAATTCGATGTGCTCACCCACCCCAATCTCCAGGGGAAGTCACTCCGACTTCCCACCAGACCTAGGCCCAGTGTGGAAAATTCTGCTCAGTTCAGTATGTGCCTCGGTGTGTGTGTCTGTGAGTGCCTGTGTCTGAGTATGTATTTGGGTGCCTGTGTCTGTGGATGTGTGTGTGTGTGGGTGCCTGTGTCTGTGGGTGCGCACATATTTGGATGCTGGCATCTGTGGGTATGTGTTTATGTGGGTACCTGTGTCTGTGGGTGTGTACATATTTGGATGCCTGTGTCTGTGGGTGCGTACATATTTGGATGCCTGCGTCTGTGGGTGTGTGAATGTATTTGTGTATCTGTGACTGTGTGTGTATGTGGGTGCCTGTGTCTGTGGGTGTGTGTGTGTCTGTGTGTCTGTGACTGTGGGCGTGTGTGGGTGCCAGTGGCTGTAGGTATGTGTGTGTGTGTGTGGGTGCCTGTGACTGTGGGTGTGTGTGTGGGGCCATGTGTCTGGAGCTATGTGTGTCTGGGGTGTGTGTCTCTTGATGTGTGTGCATGTGGGTGGGTGGGTGTGCCTGTGGGGGAGCATAAATGTGGATACCTTTGTACATTGGTTGAGAATAAAACATGTTTTAGTTAAGATGGCACCAGATAGGCTAAAGAATAGATGATGTTACCTGAGTCCATACAACTGCAGCCCAGTGGGGAGTCAATGGGTTTGGAAAGAGATGGAAGACAGGGAAGAGTATTATGGGATGCCAATGAATAAGAGAGTGAGCTCTCTCTCTCTCTATTGCTAGTGGCAGTTCTCTGACAGTAAATACCATTAGCCCTTCTGTCACGTTGACCAGTCCTTTACCCTCAGGCCATGGCTGAGCTCACTCCAGTATACTGCTTGCACAATGATTGCTCAATAATCACAAAAGGCCATTAACTATGAACAATGAAGGCCGATGATGAGCTGCAAATGTAAATTATGGCCTGTCGGTGATTGCCGAGTGCTCAGTACTACTTTCCTAACCTTCGTTAAGATGGTGACGTCTCTGCTCCCCAGGATAACAGCCACTGTCGTAATGTGCTCCGAGAAAATTGATTCCACAGTGGGAATTACATTACAGCTAATCATTCTGAATAAGTACAGAGAACAATCTGTTTTCTGGAATAATATTTGCAAGACGGGCGCTGTGCTAATTGCTTTAAAATTTTCCTGCTGACATTTGGAGCGATGGTATTGGATTTCAGCTTACAGGATGGAAGAGAGCCTCGTGAGTATATTTCAGTATTTCAGTCAGAAGCGCACTGATCAGGAAGTACTGAAGCACACAGAGCAGCATGGCTCTTCCTTCAGCCTCCTGGCTGTGTCACACACCGGCCACACCGGCATCAGCATGCAAAACTGGTATTTGCCTGTGTTAACATATCATTTCCAGCTGTCGCCAGGTATTCTCCGGGCCTCCGTGATTCTCGCCCCCATCTGGCAGAAGTGATGCCAGCACAGTTCACTTGTGGGATTTGAAACCGGGGACCAGACTGAGGGCAAGAGAGGGGGTAAGAAAAGTTTCCAAAAGCACCATGCTGGGCGGACAATTGTGACACTGGCTTGGAGGTGTCTGCCAGGGCTGGGGGGGAGTAGTGCGGTTTGACTCAGAGACTCCCTGGTGTCAGGCACCGATGGGGCCAGGGGTGTGATGTGGAAGGCAAAGATTCGGGGGAACGGCTGAGGGTGGGGGTGGGAATGGAGGGGGGTTGGGTGGGGGGGGGGTACATGCAGAGGCTGGAGCTGTGACACAACCCAGGGCCACCGTGTAGCCTTTGGACCTGGATGGGTCCAGGAACGCTCACCATGCTAACATGTCTGCCCTTTTCCCCCTGCAGAGAATGGATTTTGATGTTCAGCCAGCAACCGATGCCTTCTGGCTGACCACAGCTGCCTTTGTGGACACAGAGTCTGGAGCTGCTCGAGGTGCAGGGGCCTGGCGGCAAGGCTGGGGAGCCGGCCACTCAACATGCCGAGGAGGAGGTGCGAGAAAGGCACCGCATCAGGCCATGCATATGTCCATCATGTCCTCAAAGGACATGATGGACCGAGCATGTTGCCAAAGACTTCAGCTAACAAGGGAGATCCTGTGATATCGGTGCCAGAGGATGTCATACCTGGAACTGCAGGGGTATGGGGGAGGGCACCTGCTCCCAATAGCCGTCAAGGTGATGGTTGCCCAGAACCTCTTCACCAAGGGGTCCTTCCAGGAGCCAAGTGGTGACCTGTCCAGGCTATCGCAGACGTCCAAGCACAGGTGCATCCAAACTGTCATGGATGCCGTATATGCCCGGGAGGCGTGCTATATAAACATCAATGTGGACCGAGTGATTTGGATGCCTTGGCAGCAGGATTCGCCACAATCTCTGTCATGCCCCAGGTCCATGCAGTAATCGATGGGCTCATGAGGGGGCGCCCTTCATCAATCAGGGCTTCCACTCCATGAATGTACAGCTGGGGTGTGACCACCAACTGCACCTCATGCAAGTCTGCGCCCAGTACCCAGCCAGCATGCATTTGTCCTGGTGCACTAGACAGTGCCCGATACCTTTGAGGTGCTCCCTCGGTTGAGGGGTTGGCTCTTGGGTGACAAGTGTTAACTGCTCCATTCGTGGCTGATGACATCTGTCCAGAGACCCAGATCAATGCGAAGAACCCCTATAATGATGCCCATGCAGAAACCAGAAGCATCACTGAGCAGTGCATCAGCAATCTAAAGACACTCTTGCAATGCCGAGATTGCTCGGGTGGGGCCCTCCAATATAGGCCTGGGAGGGTCTTCCACATTGGGCTGGCCAGCTGCCTTGTAGGCCATGGCACTGGCTACTGACCATGCAGGATACTGGTGAAAGTTTGGTTTCTGCTCAGAACGGGGATAGGCCAGATGAGGCTCTTGAAGATTTATGGAATGAAATGGAAAATCATCAAGGCGTGCCTTGCAAGGTGATTGTATTCGGCCTGAATGGAAGGATTATCGAAGGACACTAGAAGTTTTGACTTGGCTGAGCAGTACAAAAGAAATCAATCTGCTGGAGAACCAGGAATGATTGTGGGATACATCTGCCAGAAGTGAGGCTTTGTGTATAACTGCTTTATAAGACAATCATCTATTAATGAATGTTTGATCTAGTTATTCTTAGTTTGCTTGTTACAGTAAAAGTCTTAAAATGTAATATCCTGTCCTTTGTTTCTCTCTGTCAGTTGCTGAAAATGTTAGCTATTTTTAAAAGTTTTTATTTTTTACGGGAATCATTACAACTGAACTGGAATATGTTGTCAGCTTTGCCTTCAATTTCCACCCATTGCATGGCATATCACTGACCTTCTCCCATCTCCATTTCTGACTTACATTGTTAACCAACATTGACTATAAATCCACTGTCCCTCACAGCTATAAAAACATGGCTCAAACAACTCACCAGGTCTGGCAGCATCTGTGGAGAGAGAAACAGAAGTTAACATTTGAGTACAATACAACTCCTCGTTAGGAATGAAGAGTCATCACGTTTGATTTCAATCTGTTTCTCTGCCCACAGATGTTGCCAGACCGGTCAGTTTTTTCCCTGAAATTTGTTTTTATTTCGGATTTCCAGCTTCTGCTTTTATCGTGCATTCCAGATCCTACACATTCAATGCATGAAAATGTTTTCCCTCACGTTGCCATTGTCTCTTTTGCCAAGGGGATTTGAGCACAAGAATAAAGAATTCTTACTGCAGTTGTACAGGACTCAAGGCCACAGCTCTGGTTCCAATTTTTCATATTTCATATTTAAGGAAAGATATGCATGCATTCAGGATAGTTCACCATTTTGGTGACTGGGATGAAGGGTCATTTAATGATGAGTAAAGGAGTGAACTTTTCATGGAGTTTGGAAGAATAAGAAATGATTTTATTGAAACGTTCAAGATTATGAAGGCTCGACAGGGTTGACTCAAGATTGATTCCCCTGGCTGGGGAATCGAGAACAAGGAGGCACGAGGGGCCAATTATTTAAGACTGAGATAAGAAGGAATTTCATCATTCAAAGGATTGTGGATCTTTGGCATTCTCTACCCCAGAGGATTCTGGATTCTCCATTGTTGAATACATTTAATGCTGAGATGGACCGGTTTTAGATTTCTCAGGGAATTAAGGTATATTGTGAACAGCTGAGAAAATGGAGTTGAAGCCACAGATTAGCCATGATCGTATTAAATGGTGCAGTCGGTTCAAAAGTCTTTACATGGAATCACAGAAACTTTACAGCGCAGAATAAGGCCATTTCGCCCATAAAGTCTGCATGAATCTCTGAAAGAGCATTCTACCTAGTCCCACCCACACTTTATCGATGTAAACTTGCATATTCTTTATTTTCAGATAACAATCCAATTCTCTTTTGGATACCTTGATCGAACTTGCCTTCACCACCCTCTCAGACTCCAACAACCTTCTGGGTGAAAACTATTTTCCTCACCTCACTTTTATTCCTTATGCACATGACATCCCTCCATCAAGTCTTCATTCAATCTTTTTCCCTCCAAGAAAAACAGTCCCAACCTCTCCAATCTATCCTCACAGCTCCAGTTCTTTATCCCTGGAATCATTCTTGTGAATCTCCCCTGTACTCTCTCCAATGTCTTCACATCCTTCCTCAAGTATGGTGCCCTGATCATGGATGCAGTCTCCGTATCTTATGCAAGTTCAACATTATCCCCTAGCTCTTGTAAAGTGGGTTGAAATTATAAACAGATTTATGCTCTGAATGTTATGCTTTCCATTGATGGAACAAAAAGATAGGGTATTAATGTTTTTTTCAAAAGTACTCATTTAGTCGTTTAGCCCAAGTTCGATTCCCGGCTGGGTCACTGTCTGTGTGGAGTCTGCACGTCCTCCCCCTGTGTGCGTGGGTTTCCTCCGGGTGCTCCGGTTTCCTCCCACAGTCCAAAGATGTGCGGGTTAGGTGGATTGGCCGTGCTAAATTGCCCGTAGTGTCCTAATAAAAGTAAGGTTAAGGGGGGGGGGTTGTTGGGTTACGGGTATAGGGTGGATATGTGGGTTTGAGTAGGGTGATCATGGCTCGGCACAACATCGAGGGCCGAAGGGCCTGTTCTGTGCTGTACTGTTCTATCTATGTCTATGTAGTCAATTTGAAAGCTGTGAAAGAGAGAGACAATCTAACATTGATTCATTGTGTAAATTTCTGAGAAATGCGGAGAAACTAGTTTCCGTTTAGTTTTAGAATGGAAATGATGGATTAATGGTCCAATGGTCTACTAATCTACCTATTCTCAAAACCCCTCCACCCAGACACATGCAAGACAAACAATTAGTAGGGGGTAGGAAAAAGATTAAAATAACAGGGATTAAAAAGGTATGAGAGATTTGAGGATCTTCGCTGCTGAGGTTGAGTTCCTTGTAGGTGGTGAACTCTTCAGAATGCGAGGTGTTACAAATCATTGGTGAGGTTGGATCTTTTAAGGACTACCATCCATTAGAACTCCCAGACTGTAGGTATTCCTCTGGGGAATCACCTTTGTCGTGTTGTTCACCCTGGGGTAACACGGATTGCACACGATGCAATTAACTGATCAAGTAAACACCAAACGAATATCAATATAAGATTTATTGAACTCTGGCAACGAAACACACAGCTGCCTGTGGGTTGACTCTCTACTACCCGAAGTAAACTAAAGCTAACTATCTAGACCAAGCTAGCTCTGATCCACGTGTTGGAGGTGTTGAATGATTTGTACATCCTATCACTATAGCTATCACCAGTGGCAAGAGGCAGAGTGCTGATGCCTCGTGTGATTTATAGGTATACGTCCCCCTCTGGTATCCTGCCTTGTGATTGGTCGTGTTCTGTTCTGTATATTGATTGGCTCACCTGGGTGTCTGTCACTGCCTGTTTTTACCTCATGATGTGCATGGGTGCAAGTTATGACAACCTTCACACAGGAGATTCTGTGCAATTCTATCATGCAACCACCAGATAGACTCTCAGTCTCCTGCGATATTGCTACTGAGTTTTCAACCTGAGAGTTTACAGCAGATTTTACATCCACTCTGTCTTTCAACTGCTTGTCTAATCTTGGTGCAGAGATTCTGGCTATATCATGAAGAGAGTTCACAGAGTGGGCTTTTCCTAGCCATTCGCACAGAAGATTAAACTGTTACAGTCCTGGTGGGAGAACCTGCTCGCAGCCTTTCAAACCAGTTGTTCCTTTCACAGGCCTGGCTACTGCCTACGGTCTTTTAACTAGGAATACCTTCCACAGGTCTGGCTGGGAACTCCTTAAATCGTCTGACAGAGAGAGAGCTGAGAGATAATGCTTTAAAGTTGCTTCATAGCTGGATCTTTCATAGAACTGACAAAATGGAGCTGGCTTTTCTTGTTTCAGAAAAGCTTCACCAGTCCGAAACAGAATCAGATTTCAATGAACTGAATGGCCGCTTGCCATGTCCATCAACATGCCATCATGGGTTATGCCACAGAGCGTACTGAATCAGAGGGGATTTGCCGGATCAGTCCACATAACAGCTTGCAGCAGGGGTGGGGGTTTTCTGTTCAAAACAAAAGTCTGTGTTTTTAAAACCAGCCAGCAGGACAAACATTACATGAGAAGCACAAAGCAGACGAGGATTTAGCAAATTCCTTACACTGGTAATTAACATTGCACAACTAGGCAAACACAGAGGGCGGTGGCACAGATGTCTGTGGAGAGATCACGTCAGAGGACACAATCCTCTCTGAACTCTGCTGGAAGCAGATACTGTACCTCAGGGGTCAGTGATGAAAACGAGAATCAATGAAGGGCAGCAGAAAATTAATGACATGATTACACAGATGCACAGAGTCAATATTTGCAAATATAATGAAGGAATCCATCTCAAGCATGACAGCACAGTGGTTAGCACAGTTACGTCACAGCTCCAGGGTCCCAGTATCAATTCCCGGCTTGGGTCACTGTCTGGGTGGAATTTCCACATCTCCCAATGTCTGTGTGGGTTTCCAACGGATGCTCCGGTTTCCTCCCACAGTCCAAAAATGTGCAGGGGAGGTGGATTGTCCATGTTAAATTGCCCCTCGTGTCCAAAAAGGTTGGATGGGGCTACTGGTTACACAGGTAGGGTGGGCTTAAGTGAGGTGGTCTTTACAAGGGCCGTTGCAGACTCGATGGGCCGAATGGCTTCCTTCCACACTGTAATTTCTATGATTCTATGAGTGTGTTAATACCACATCCATCTACACTGCTAACAATGCAGAAGAAGGAGAGTTAATATCACACCCATCTACACTGCTAACAATACAGAAGAAGGAGAGTTAATATCACACCCATCTACACTGCTAACAATACAGAAGCAGAGTTAATACCAACCCCAACTACACTGCTAACAATACAGAAGGAGTCTGTTAATACCACTCCCATCTACACTGCTAACAATACAGAAGGAGAGTTAATACCACTCCCATCTACACTGCTAACAATACAGAAGGAGAGTTAATACCACTCCCATCTACACTGCTAACAATACAGAAGGAGTGTGTTAATACCACCCCCATCTACACTGCTAACAATACAGAAGGAGTGTGTTAATACCACCCCCATCTACACTGCTAACAATACAGAAGGAGTGTGTTAATACCACCCCCATCTACACTGCTAACAATACAGAAGGAGTGTGTTAATACCACCCCCATCTACACTGCTAACAATACAGAAGGAGAGTTAATACCAACCCCATCTACACTGCTAACAATACAGAAGGAGTGTGTTAATACCACCCCCATCTACACTGCTAACAATACAGAAGGAGAGTTAATACCAACCCCATCTACACTGCTAACAATACAGAAGGAGTGTGTTAATACCACCCCCATCTACACTGCTAACAATACAGAAGCAGAGTTAATACCAACCCCATCTACACTGCTAACAATACAGAAGGAGTGTGTTAATACCACCCCCATCTACACTGCTAACAATACAGAAGGAGAGTTAATACCACCCCCATCTACACTGCTAACAATACAGAAGGAGTCTGTTAATACCACCCCCATCTACACTGCTAACAATACAGAAGGAGTGTGTTAATACCACCCCCATCTACACTGCTAACAATACAGAAGGAGAGTTAATACCACCCCCATCTACACTGCTAACAATACAGAAGCAGAGTTAATACCACCCCCATCTACACTGCTAACAATACAGAAGGAGAGTTAATACCACCCCCATCTACACTGCTAACAATACAGAAGGAGTCTGTTAATACCACCCCCATCTACACTGCTAACAATACAGAAGGAGAGTTAATACCACCCCCATCTACACTGCTAACAATACAGAAGGAGTGTGTTAATACCACCCCCATCTACACTGCTAACAATACAGAAGGAGTGTTAATACCACCCCCATCTACACTGCTAACAATACAGAAGCAGAGTTAATACCACCCCCATCTACACTGCTAACAATACAGAAGAGAGAGTTAATACCACCCCCATCTACACTGCTAACAATACAGAAGGAGAGTTAATACCACCCCCATCTACACTGCTAACAATACAGGAGAGTTAATACCAACCCCATCTACACTGCTAACAATACAGGAGAGTTAATACCAACCCCATCTACACTGCTAACAATACAGGAGAGTTAATACCAACCCCATCTACACTGCTAACAATACAGAAGCAGAGTTAATACCAACCCCATCTACACTGCTAACAATACAGAAGGATTGTGTTAATACCACCCCCATCTACACTACTAACAACACAGAAGAGAGAGTGAGTTAATAAAACAATATAGAAGGAGTTTGTTAATACCATCCCCATCTACATTACTAACAGTATAGCTGATAAAATTAAACAACTAAGCAGAGGGTGAGGCTCCATACATTTCCTCATCAATATCACAGTCACACCATCCTGATTTAGAAATATAACAGGGTTCCTTTATTGTCCCAGTGTCAACATTCTGGAAGTTCTTCCCTACAATATAGACTGGAATAGTTGAGAACTACTTAAGAGCAGTCTGGCATTGACAACAAACTTGCCCTGCCAGAGATGGTGACGTCCCATGAATGAATAATTAAAACAATCCAAACTCAATCTACTTGATCCATCTGCAGCCTTTGACATGATTGACTACACCAAAGCTCCTCCAATACCTATCCACCATTATCCATCTGCTGCCTGTTTTCATTCATATCTATCCAGTCATATTGAAAGAAATACCGGCATTGACCCTGCTTCCGACGCCCTGGCCTTTACCAGCTATCTAACCTTGGCTCTTTCCTGCATCTTGTCCAATGCTGCCCCTTGATGACAAAGACCTGAAAATGCAACATCAGGGTCCACAAGTAAACTGATGCTATGGTGGCACAGTTGTTAGCGTCACAGTGGCACAGTGATTAGCACTGCTGTCTCACAACACCAGGGACCCAGATTCAATTCTAGCCTTGGGTGACTGCGTGGAGTTTGCCCATTTTCTCCGTGTCTGCGTGCGTTTCGTCCGGGGTGCTCCGGTTTCCTCCTGCAGTCCAATAATGTGCAGAGTAAATGGATTGGCCATGATGAAAAGAAATTGCCCCTTAGTGTTCAGGGATGTGCAGGTCAGGTAGTGTTCAGGGTGTAGGATTGGGGAATGGGGTTAGGTAGGGTATTCTTTCACAGGGTAGGTGCAGATCCCCTTACAGGTAAATTTGGGCTTGGGGATGGGTTTGGGGCTCATTCGGGTGTCGAGAGGTGGAATCCCGATCTCAGTGCAGGGAATGGGTACAAGTGTGGCCTCAGCCACATGATCCCCACTGAGGCCTGCAATCTACCTGAATAGCTGCTCGATAGTGTGGTGTTTCTCGGAGCTCCAGGCACCTGGAAACCCCTGGCTAATCACGCGCATTACAGGACTCTGTTCCCATTCGGCAGATCACTTCCGATATCTGATCCGGTAATGAGCTTCTGACCACATATCTGTTCTGACCGTACGCCCAGCCATTTCCATCTCGTCAATCACACAACTCCATCCCTGCCTTAACCTATCTGCTGTGAAAACCCTCATCCATTTCTTTGTTACTTCTAGCCTTGACTATTCCAATACACTGCCGGCTTGCCTTGCATTTTTCATCCTTCATAAATTTGAGCTCATTCAGAATTCTGCCACCTGTTAACTTACTGGCACCAAGTCCCATTCACCCATCACTCACATGTTAACCTGCTGTGACTCCTGTTCTACAAACACATCAAAATTAAAATTCTCATTCTCCTTTTCAAGTCTCTCCATAGCCTTGTGCATCACTAGTTTTTTAAACTTTCTCCAGTGATTCAGCCCACCCAGTTTTCCTGGTTCCTTTAATTCTTACCTCTTGTGCATCCCTGATTTTAATCTTCCCACGAAAGATAATAATAATAAATAAATAAATAATCTTTATTGTCACAAGTAGGCTTACATTAACACTGCAATGGTTACTGTGAAGAGCCCCTGCAGGTTAGGTGTATTGGCCATTCTAAATTGCCCGTTAATGCCGAAAGGTTAAGTGGGGTTGCAGGGTTGCAGGGAAGTGGGCCTAGTTGGGTGTTCTTTCAGAGGATCATTGTTGACTCGGGATGAATAGCTTCCTTCTGCACTGTAGGGATTCTATCAATCTTTGATGAGCAGTCATGCCTTCAAAAGCCTAGGACGGGATTCTCCATCCCGCCAGCCCAGTTTTCCTGCCCGGCTTTGCCTCGGCTGCAGCGGGATTTTCCATTCCCGCAAATGGCCAATGAGGTTTCCCATGTTGGGCCACCCCACCCAGTCAGGAAATGTGCAGGCATGGGTGTGCTGTCGGCAGGGCTGGAGGATCCCACAGCGGGTCTCGAAGCTCAGGAATTGCCTCCTTAAATCTCTCTGCATCAATAGTTCTCTCTGCTCCTTTAAGACATTCTTTGATCCCTACCTCTTTGACTCAGGCTTTCTGTCAGTTCTGGTAAATCACTTTGCAGTGTTTTGCTGCATTAATGTTGGGATATAAGTGCAGGTTGTTGCTCTTTTTGTTGAGAAGGTGAGCAACACAACTCTTGTTAATGGCAGTTCATTACACATTTATGGTAAGGCACGTGAGGCAATGGGAAAACTGTGGTTGAGCTGCACAGTAAATGATAGATGTGACCAAGAAATATCCCACAGATTTCTCAGCAACTCACGCAGACATCAGTGTCCACTGTGAGTTACACAATCTCCATATATATTATATATATTATATTATTTATACATATGTTAGATAGATATGATCCTGAAATAGACCCCCAGATTTTGGTACGATCCAGTTATAGACCACTAACCTTTTGTTTAATGTAGACAAAGTTTGTAATCCCAGATACTGAATAAAAGAATAAAGCAATAAGATTTATCAGTTTTTAAACAATCCAAAATAAACTTTATTCAAAGTCGAAAAAGTAAACAATTTTGCTGTATCCATCTTCTGATCTAACATTCCAAATTCAATTGAAGTAAATGTGAATTAACAGACAAACTATGGTCGGTCCAGCACACCACCCAGTATAATAAATGATAGATGCAATGAAGGCAGGTAGCCAAGATTTTATCAAAAGGTGGATTGGGCTCGCGGGGCTGAATGGCCTCCTCCTGCTCCTAATTCATGTATACATATGACAGTATAAAGGTTTTTTTGATTAATAATATATAGCCTATGAGCTAGGAATAGATTCGACTTAACATGGGGCCTGGAGCATTTACAGGCTGATTCTCCAATTGGGTATCCTTCTGTGATGTCTGCAGCCCTCAACCCTTTTAATGATATTGTTCTGCCTGCAAACGTGTTACTCCTTTTAGACGCTCCAACTTGTCTCATACTTGCCGTAGGATTGGCATGCATTGTGGCTTTATTCCCCTCTGACAGATTTTGCAGAAGGCATGCCTCATGTCAACACCGTGCTTATAATTGAATTGCATGGTTTGAATGGCAGTAATATTGGGATATATTTCACTGCAAGTTATAAGAAACATAACACATTCCGAGCTTTTCTTTTTAGACTTATCTATGGGAATGCAGTATCTGTCTTCAGTGAGGCACTGCCTCCCCCCACCCCCCCCCCCCCACCCGCCGCCAAAACCCCAACCCCTCTCCGCTGCCAGCAACAGCATTATCTGCTTCTTTGCACTGTCAGTTGAAGATAAATAAAAATGATCTCAGCGTCTCTTTTGTCTATTTGACCCCAGATAGAAGTCAAATGCTTTTAACTGCACAGAATGCCAAGGCTCATATCGTCTTCTTTTTTCCGTAATTACTTGAAGATCCCTCCCCTGCCATTTCTGTTTGACTATCACCCTTCAATCAGACCGAATGGTAATTCTAGGTTTTCTCCTGTCAGATTTGTGACTTACAAAGACACTAACCTCACCTGGCAGACACCAGGCAATCAGTACATAACTACATAGGCATTTTCACACTTTGGAAGATGTTAATGAGTTGCCTCTGAGATGAAACGTTAAATCAAGATCCAGTCTGCCCTCTCATTTGGATGTTAAAGAACCTGCGGCACTATTTTGAACAAGAGCTGGGAGTTATCCCTTGTGTCCAGGCTACTACTTGTCTCTCAGCCTGCAAAAAAAAATACGGATCATCTTGCCGCTGTTTGTGCATTCCAGTTGTGTGCAAATTGGCTGCTGTAATTCCTTATATTTGCAATGACCGTCTTCAAAAGCAATTCATTGTCTCCAAAACACTTTGGGAGGTGCTGAGATGGGGAAAGTGCTGTGTAAAGGCAAGTTCTATGTATCACTGAGTACATCAGTGATGACACCAGAAAGCAATGGGGGTAGAAGGGGTAAAGCATCACCACTTGAGGGCGAACACTGATATCTTAGATGTTGCCAGCACTGTTGACGGAAGCTTTACTCCACCCTGTGCTGAACACAGATGTAATTTTGTTCAGAGGCTGAGATGAATGTGTGGTGTTGTTACGTGTAAAATGGCCTCCTAATATTTGCATTAACTATTCCCTTGAGGTGGTGGCGATTATGTGGTGAGGGGGGAGATTTGGTAGAGTGGGGAGAGTGGGGGCACGGCGGTGATGTTCTCCATGGTTGCAAAACAAGAGGAACCATACACACCAATTAAAAATCGGGTGGGGTGCATAATGTGTGGTTAATTCACTCCCCAGTGCATTCTAATTAATGTTATGTTAACAAGCTTTATGTAACTTAAAATGTCCATGTCTACTCATGTGCCCACTCTGGCTGCCACTCCAGACCTGAGTCTATCACTTACATTTCAACTTTGTTATTTTCCTCCCTCTCATTTATTTTCCCCCTGCCTTCCAAGATCCTTCTCTCCTGTTGTATAATTTCTCACCTTTCCCAACCCTTCCGCACCCCTTGACATTTCTGGATCCCAGGCTGGTAAGGTCAGCATTTAATGCCCTTGGGAAGGTGGTGCTGAGCCACTTTCTTGAACTGCTGTAGTCCATGAGGTGTAGATACACTTACAGTGCTGTTAGGAAGGGAGTTCCGGGATTTTAACCCAGCGACAGTGAAGGAACGGTGATGTGGGCCTTGGATTTTCCTCTCCCTCCCCAGCGTGTTCTTCAGCAGCGGAGGTCGACATTTCAGTGGCGGACAGCAAGGTCTTCAGGTCCTGCCATTCTCAATGGAGTTTCCCACTTGCAGTATCTGAATTATTGGCAACCAGCAGTTTTGAACACCAACAAACTGTTTATTAGAATAACTGGTTTAGCTCACTGGGCTAAATCACTGGCTTTTAAAGCAGGCCAGGAACACGGTTCGATTCCCGTACCAGCCTCCCCGGACAGGTGCCGGAATGTGGCGACTAGGGGCTTTTCACAGTAACTTCATTGAAGCCTACTCGTGACAATAAGCAATTTTCATTTTTTCATTTCATATATATAGAGTGCTAGGTTGTGCTACCGACTTCCACAGCTCCAGGATCGATTCTACTGGGAAAGACCGTGCTCAGCCCCAGGCCGATCGGGCCACATGACCTTTTGAAATCTCGCTTCCTTAAAGGGCCCATTACAACTTAAAGTCCTTTAAACAAATTACTATCAAAAGTTAAACTATTTACAAGGCAAAATCAATAATAAATATTTTTAACACAGCTCATTATACACAGACTATCTGGGGACTTCCTCTACCTCTGGGAGCGATGTAGCTCAACCAGTTGTGTCTCAACAGTGGAGGTCATCTCGGTCGGATCCTCAGAAACCTGACTTTCATCTTCAAAGGGTGCAGCAGTGCTCTTTAATTCTTCAGTTCCCACTTGTACAGTACTTTGCCCTTTTTCAGGCTGACTCACCTCCAGTTCCTTGACCAACAGGCACATTACTGACAGGTACAATTGGAGCGGATCGTCCCATTGGTTCTCAAAGTGGCTCCCGTCTCCTCAAATGACCCACATGCTCTTTCCTTGAGTTTTGTCCAGTTCCTCCACCTCATATGACACCGGGCCCGCTCTGGCCACCACAACATCTGGACTCCAGCTCGGTCCACTTCCAAATATCTGACAAACACTGATCGTCTACTTTGAACAACCTCTCACATCGCGATACATCGTGATTCTTCTTCTGCACATTTTGCATTGACTCCACCTGTCATAATATACACACAAGTATATGATGGTGCACAGACAGGTATTGATTGACACACAGGTTGACCAATGAACACACAGAACACAGCAGCCAATCACCAGACAGGACACGACCACTATAAAGCCAGAGCACACTAGTTTTCCCGCTCTCTTGGGATCCAGCCTCTGAGACAGTCAGAGCCCGTGAGCAACAACGAGAACATACACCATGTGGTAGTAAGATAGTCTGGTCAGGTTAGCCTCAGGTCTCCAGTCAACTCAGCATAGTGTCAACCCACAGTTAAAGTGTGTATGATAGTTTTTAAAAAAAATTTAGATTACCCAATTATATTTTCCAATTAAGGGGCAATTTAGTGTGGCCAATCCACCTACTCTGCACATTTTTGGGTTGTGGGGGCAAAACCCATGCATACACGGGGAGAATGTGCAAACTCACACGGACAGTGACCCAGAGCTGGGATCGAACCTGGGACCTTAGCACCGTGAGGAACTGTGGTAATCACTAGGCCACCGTGCTGCCCCGTATACTATGATAGTTAAGAGTTCAATAAAATAGCGTTGCATTTTTTAAAGTGTTGGAAGCCTGTCTCTCTCACTGCTATGGTAAACGCAGTCCTCACAGATCCAGCTTACCCAACACATCATGGTACCAGTGCGTGATGTTAGAGTTTGACGGACCTACCTTCAGATAGTCTCCTTTGACCAGCGATCAGCCATCCGGTAACATGGACAGCGTCTGCCCTCCCCCGCTGCTCCGCATCGCCGGCAACCTCGGTGCCAACTGGAAGATTTTTCAGCAGATGATTCAGCTGTATCTTGAAGCCGCACGGATGCCAGGGAGAATTCTCTCTTCCTCTCCACAGCCAGGGACCACGCTATCCACATCTTTAACTCCTCACCTTTGCTGAAGGGGAGGATAAGACAAAGTTTAAAACAGTCCTGATGAAGTTCGACAGCCACTGTGACATCGAAGTCAATGAGAGCTTTGAACGCTCTGTCTTCCAGTAGAGGATTCAGCGTAAGGATGAACCTTTTCAGTCCTTTTTAACCCATCTCCATATCCTCGTGCAGTCCTGCAACTACGGCTTCACTTTCGACTCCATGATCCGTGACCAGATTATTTTCGGGGTCCACTCCGATCCCCTTCGCCAGCAGCTCATTAAAGTTAAGCAGCTCACCCTTACCATCGCCATCGAGACCTGCATCCTACATGAGCACGCTAATAACCGGTACTCCCATATCAAGGCGGTAGAGATGGATCGGCAAGGCCCCCACGATGCGGAGCGGGTGCAGGCCGTAAAACAGCTCCAGGGCCTGAGTCTGGATCAGCGTGGCCATTTTGAGCGCTTTTCCCAGGCTCCTGCGCATGCGCGCAACGACCAAGGGGACGGCGAGGCCGACGGCCGAACTGTGCAGGTGCGCACATCATTCGACCGCGCCACGCATGCATGGTGGCGCTTGGAGCGTCCTGATGTCGGAGCCATGATGTGCAACAACTGTGGCTCCGCCCACTTAAAGCGGCAATGTCCCTCGAAATCTCGACGCTGTCTCCAAGCTTAGCCACTACACAGCCCTGTGCAGATCTGCTCAACTGCCCAACACATAGCGATCCCAGCGGCAGTGCAGGAACGTCCGGTCAGTACAGCAACCCGTTGCAGACTCCGACATGGTTCCAGATCCCGACACCGACGCCTACAATGAAAAATGAAATGAAATGAACATCGCTTATTGTCATGAGTAGGCTTCAATGAAGTTACTGTGAAAAGTCCCTAGTCGCCACATTCCGATGCCTGTCCGGGGAGGCTGGTAAGGGAATCGAACCGTGCTGCTGGCCTGCTTGATCTGCTTTAAAAGCCAGTGATTTAGCTCAGTGAGCTAAACCAGCCCCAACATATCCTCCTCAAACTCCGCCGCTATGATTTTGACCTGGTCTACACCCCAGGCAAGGAGCTCATTGTGGCCAACGCACTCTCTAGATCCATCACCACGCCGTGTGAGCAGGCGGACTTCGTCTGTCAGATCGATGCTCAGGTGAGGTTTTGTGCATCCAACTTTCCGGCCACCGATGAAAGGGTCGTGCAGATTCGTCAGGAGATGGCCAGGGATCCTTTACTCCAGTGGGTCATGTGCCATCTCACGGATGGTTGGCAAAAGGGGCAGTGCCCACAGTTCTATAATATAAAAGACAATCTGGCGGTAGTGGATGGCATACTAATGAAACTGGACAGGATAGTGATCCCACAGAGCATGCGATAGCAGGTCCTCAGCCAAATCCACGTAGGTCACCTGGGAGTCGAAAAGTGTCGCCGTAGAGCCCGAGATGCAGTATATTGGCCAGGCATAAGTCAGGATATCAGCAACACGGTCCTCAATTGGCCAATGTTCCAACGGTTCCAGCCGACTCAGCCGAAAGAGACTTTTCAGCCGCATGAACTGGTGTCTTCCCCATGGACGAAAGTTGGTATTGACCTCTTTCATGCAAAGGGCCGAGACTGTGTCCTCCTCGTGGACTATTTTTCTAACTACCCCGAGGTGGTCAGACTGACTGACTTCACATCAGCAACAGTCATCAAGGCATGCAAAGAGACCTTCGCCCGTCATGGCATTCCACTTACAGTCATGACTGATAATGGCCCGTTCTTCAGTCAGGAGTGAACGGATTTTGCCCGGCACTACAATTTTACACATGTCACTTCAAGCCCCCACTACCCCCTGTCGAATGGGAAAGCTGGAAAGGGGGTCCACATTGTTAAAAGACTGGATAAAAGCAAATTACTGCGGATGTTAAAAGACTGTTGTGCAAAGCTTCTGACTCGGGTTCAGATTTTAATCTGGCGCTGCTAGCCTACAGGTCAACTCCTTTAACGCTGGCCTGTCCCCAGCACAGCTGCTAATGAACCGCACACTATGGACGACGGTGCCGGCTATTCACATCTCGGACCTTGACAATTTTCCGGTCCTGCAAAGGATGCAACAGTCTTGGGCCCAATGCTAGTCGGCGTATGATGCCCACGCCACAGATCTCCCTGCTGACCGAGTTCCTGTTCAGCTACCTGATGGTGGCTGGTATGCCACAACTGTGGTGGTCAAGCAAGTGGCCCCGAGATCATTCCTCCTTCGCATGCCTGATGGCTCCTTTCTTCGGCGTAATAGGCGGGCACTACGGCTACTTCCACGCTCACCACCTGAACGTGATGTCCCGCCTCACATGCTGGTTCCTCAGGACGCACCCTTCCACAAGGCCACTGATCTGCCAGTTCTTTTACCACCCTCAACATCGGAGGCGGCTCCGCCTGTTCCAGTCCAGGCGGCCCCTGACCCACCCTTGAGGCGGCCAACCAGAATCCGTCGCCCGTCACAGAGACTGAATCTATAGACTGAATGTTGCATTACCTTGTGATCCGTTTACACATCTGTACATATTGTTTCTTCCTTATTTGTTGTATGCCCTCTATCTGCACTGGATACCTTCCCATGTAAATACGTTCACGTAGGGGATCCAAGACAGAATAGCTCCCGCCAATGGGGATCCAAGATAGAATAGTCTCTAGGGGGGAAGAAGGGGAGGGTAGAGTCTCTGATATTTATAAGGTGCTCATGACGGAGGAACTGAAACTTAAATGGGAAGAGGAGCTAGGCGGGGATATGGAGGAGGGGCTGTGGGCAAAGGCCCTGAGTAGGGTAGATTCGACCGCGACATGTGCCAGGCTCGGGCTGATTCAATTTAAGGTCGTTCACCGGGCCCACATGACGGTGGCTTGGATGAGCAAATTCTTTGGGATAGAGGACAAATGCGCTAGGTGCGCGGGAGGATGAACAAATTCGCTGGGAACCACGTTCACATGTTTTGGGCATGCCCTAAGCTTAGGGGGTACTGGGAGGGATTTGCGGGCGCCATGTCCCGGGTGATAAAAACAAGGGTGACGATGGGTCCAGGGGTGGCAATTTTTGGGGTTTCTGAAGACCCGGGAGTCCAGGGGGAGAAAGAGGCCGATGTGTTGGCCTTTGCTTCCCTGATAGCCTGGCGACGAATACTATTGGCTTGGAGGGACTCAAAGCCCCCGAAGTCTGAGTTGTGGCTTGCGGACATGTCGAGTTTCCTGGGTATGGATAAAATTAAGTTCGCCTTGAGGGGATCTGTACAGGGGTTCGCCCGGAGGTGGCAACCATTTATTGACTTCTTTGCGGGAGACTGTGTCAGCAGGGGGCGGGGGGGGGGGGGGTGGCGTGAGGGGTAGAGTAGAGTAGAGTAGCAGGGATAAAATGGCGGTTAGTACCGGTGGGAGAGGAGCGGGCTTGTGCAGTATGTTACGATTGAAGTATTGCATGTACGTGGATGTTTGCACATTTTTGCCTTTTTTGCTTTCTTTCTGTTGATATCTGTAACTGTTTACAAAGCCAAAAACTACCTCAATAAAATTGTTTATTAAAAAAAATACGTTCACGTGCTTTGTATATAGTCTCCTGTACACACACACAGTATTTATTGACCTATACACATTTTTTTTAAAGTAAAAAAATAAAAGGGGGGGAGATGTCATAATATACACACAAGTATATGATGGTGCACAGACAGGCATTGATTGACACACAGGATGACCAATGAACACACAGAACACAGCAGCCAATCACCAGACAGGACATGACCACTATAAAGCCAGAGGGCACTGGTTTTCATGGTCTCTTGGGATGCAGCCTCTGAGACAGTCAGAGCCCGTGAGCAGCAACTAGAACATACACCATGTGGCAGTAAGACAGTCTGGTCAGGTTAGCCTCAGGTCCCCAGTCAACTCAGCATAGTGTCAACCCACAGTTAAAGTATGTTTAATAGTTAAGAGTTCAATAAAATAGCGTTGCATTTCTTTAAGTGTTGGAAGCCTGACTCTCTCACTGCTACAGTAAACGCAGTCCTTGCAGACCCAGCTTACCCAACACATCACCCTCACCGCTAAATTTGGAAACACCAGGTCCTCAGCAGGACTAACTCCAGTGGTCATGTGTGGCATCGTTCTGTCAGTAATGAGGAAACAAACCAATTTTGGCAGCAGGGATTTACAAAAAAAGCAGCTGTTTTTTTAATGGTTGCCTTAAAGATCTATACAGCACATTCAGCGAGTCCATTTGAGGAGGGGTAGTAGGGTGCAGTATATATGTGTTTAATTCCATTTGATGACATGAAATATTAGAACTCAGCACTGGTAAATGCTGTTCCATTGTCTGAAACTAGTACCTCTGGCAGACTGTGGAGAGCAAAGCAGTGATGTAGCTTCACCATTGTAGCATAGGCTGCTGTGGACTTCATCTTGTAAATGCCTCAACACTTTAAATACACACCCATTGGGAACGTTGTACCCACAAATGGGCCTATGACATTCCAGGGTGGGCACGATGCAATTCATCAAGTGGTAGCTTTCTGCCAGGTTCAGGAATGACCAATCTCACTGCCTATAGCACGATACCGCCCACACAGTTACGTTCATCCTTCCTTGTTCGAGAAGCTTCCACTGTTCTGACATCCTGTCATGATGCCAACCATGTAGAGTCATATGCTTGGCTATTGACAATATCGGATCTCTGTTGTGCAGATACAGGAAATGTATCAAGAAAATTTAAGGCCAAGGCAACTTCCTGAGGCACTGATGGAGATGGTGTACTTTCTACACCAGATGGAGTTTAATGCAGAAAAGTGTGAGGTGGTTCACTTTGGAAGGAGTAACAGGAATGCAGAGTACTGGGCTAATTGCAAGATTCTTGGTAGTGTAGATGAACAGAGAGATCTCGGCATCCAGGTACATAAATCCCTGAAAGTTGCCACCCAGGTTAATAGGGCTGTTAAGAAGGCATATGGTGTGCTAGCCTTTATCAGTAGGGGGATTGAGCTTCGGAGCCACAAGGTCATGCTGCAGCTGTACATAACTCTGGTGCGGCCGCACCTGGAGTACTGCGTGCAGTTCTGGTCACCACATTATAGGAAGGATGTGGAAGCTTTGGAAAGGGTTCAGAGGAGATTTACTAGGATGTTGCCTGGTATGGAGGGAAGGTCTTACGAGGAAAGGCTCAGGGACTTGAAGTTGTTTTTGTTAGAGAGGAGAAGGCTGAGAGGTGACTTAGTAGAGACATATAAGATAGTCAGAGGGTTATATAGGGTGGACAGTGAGAGTCTTTTTCCTCGGATGGTGATGACCAACACATAGCTTTAAATTGAGGGGTGGTAGATATAGGACAGATGTCAGAGGCAGTTTCTTTACTCAGAGAGTAGTAGGGGTGTGGAACGCCCTGCCTGCAACAGTAGTAGACTCGCCAACTTTAAGGGCACTTAAGTGGTCACTGGATAGACATATGGATGAAAATGGAATAGTGTAGGTCAGATAGGCTTCAGATGGTTTCACAGGTCGGCGCAACATCGAGGGCCGAAGGGCCCGTACTGCGCTGTAATGTTCTATGTTCTATGTTCTACTGATGTTTCAGAGCAGTTGCAGGATATCCTGAAGGGGGATGGTGAACAGCCAGTGGAATGCATTAGTAGAAACTAAATAGGTTTAAAAAATGGGACTAGATCCTAAAAGCAAAATATAGGGAGTTAGGAAGCAAGTTGAAAGATAGAACCTCAAAGGTAGTTATCTCAGGATTCTAGCCAGTGCCACATGCTAATCAGAGTAGAAATAGCAGGCTATATAGGATGAATATGTGGCTGAAAAGGTGGTGTGAGAGGGAGGGTTTCAGATTCCTACGGCATTGAGATAGGTTGTGGGAGGTAGGAACAGTACAAAAATGGACGGCTTACACCTGAGCAGGACCAGGGCTGATATTCTGTGTCTGCTACAGAGGTTGGTCATGATTTAAACTAATATGGCAGGGGGATGATCACCTATGTGCGGTACAAGAACACGAGAAGAAGACAGCAGGGAGAATAGGAAAAGTGGTAGGTTGAGAAATCAAGGGTTAGAATCAGATAAGGACGCAATAAAAATAGTAAGAATGGGCCAAGGAACATTTAAAAAAAACTAGGCTTAATGTTTCCCACCTGAATACTGGGACCATTGGAAATAAAATGGATAAATTAATTGTGCAGATAAATGTAAAGGGGTATGATATACCCCTTTATGATATATGATTACAGGGACATGCCTCCAAGGTGACCAAGAATGGGAACTAAACATTAAGGGTTATTCAGTTTTTAGGAAGGACAGACAGAAAGGAAAAGGTGGAGAGTCGCATTGTTAATTGAAGAAGATATTGATACAATATTGAGAAAAGACATTAGTACAGATGATATGGAATCTTTCTGGGCCGAGTTAAGAACCATCCAGGGGCAAAAAACATTTATCGGGGTGGTACACAGACTAATAAACTGTATTGGCAGTGTCAGGAACAGCATTAGACAGCAAATCAGAGATGCATGAGATAAAGGATCATCTGTGATTACAGCTGACTTTAATCTGCATATAAATCGGGTGAGTCAAATTAGCCACAGAACAATACGAGGGATTTCTGGAGTATATATGGGATGGTTTACTGGACTAATAAATTGAGGAGCCAACGAGGGAACAGGCCACCTTGGATTAGGTGTTGTGCAATGAGAAAGGATTAGTTGGCAATCTAGCTGTGAGTCACCATAATATGCTCGACTTCTTTATCAAGGTGGATCGTGAGGTAATTAATTCTGTGACCAGTGTCCTGAGTACCAATAAAGGTGATTATGATGGTATAAGGCATGAGTTGCTGATGATGGACTGGGAAATATTGCTGAAAGGAAGGACAGTGGACAGTCAATTGCAGGCATTCGGGGAACAAATAGGTGAAGACCAAAAGTTGTTTATTTCAACTTGGCACCAGAATGGAAAAGGAACATTGGCCAAACCATGGCTTACAAGGAACAGTAGAGGCAGCGTTAGATTCAAACAAGAAGCCCATACAAATTGGCAAGAAAAATTAATAGACCTGAAAATTGGGAAAAGTTTTAAAGTTAACAAATGCGGACCAAGGGATTGATTAAAAAGAGGAAAATAGAGTATAAAAGTAAGGTAGCGGGGAACATAAAAACTGGCTGTTAAAGTTTCTATTGGTATGTACACAGATAAAGATTCACAAAACCTAATGTAGGCCCTTTACAGTCAGAAACGGAGAATTAATAATGGTGAATAAACAAATGGCTGAGGGAGTAAATTTGTACTTTGTTTCTAAAATTCGTATTTTCCAAGTTCTTTGGCCTCTGGAATACTTCCTACAGATTGGGGCGTAGCTAATATAGCCCTGCTATTCAAAAAGGGAGGTTGAGAGAAATCAGGGAACTACAGACCAGTGAGCCTAACATCAGTAGTAGGGAAGCTGCTGGAGTCCATTATCAGGATTTCATAGCACAGCATTTGGAAATGAGTGGTAAAATTAGACAATGTCAGCAATGAATTACGAACGGGTCCTCATGCTTAATAAATCTACTTGAATTCTTTGAAGATGTAATTAATACAGTTGACCAGGTTGTGTTTATTTAGACTTTCAGAGGGCTTTTGACAAGGTCTCAAATAGCAGATGACGATGTAAAGTTAAAGCGCATGGGATTACAGGTAGTGTCTTGTGATGGATAGGAAGCTGGTTAGCAGACAGGAAGCAAAAAGTTGAAATAAAAGGGTCTTTTTCCAAATGGCAGGCAGTGACTAGTGGGATATTAGTGCGAAGACCCTGACTGGATACTAACCGGAACTTGGTGTCTTTGTACATCAGTCACTGAAAATAAGCACACAGGCAATAAAGAAGGCACCCTCACACACTCATCCCCCTCTCTCTCACATGCCAATGCCTCTCTCCCTCATATATTCACCCCCGCTCCTTCACACACTCACACCTCTCTGCTTC